>NC_139019.1:86909641-87456939 GCF_964374135.1 Grampus griseus
TTGTGGCACAAGAACCGAAATTCACATGTTAAGCAGAAATTCCTCTTCTCCAAAACCCAACTCAGAGGGTTGTGTCTGGGGGAGAGGCCTGCTGAGCCCAGAGCCGCCCGCCTGTATATATATAGAGTCAACCGCCTTTCCTGATGCCTCAGTAAAATAACAGATGCAGCAGATTCACTAACTTTTACCTTAAATTCAATAAGGATATGGGTTCATTAATAAAGTGCACCAAGGGTGATTTTGTATCTATTTCTTCTTTTTCTCTTGCAGTATAGGTATTTGATCCATGAATGTCCTACTCAACACACATGTAACAGTTTTTTCTGCACCATCTATTTTCCAAGAATTCCTCCTCTTAATGGACTACATCCAAAGGATCCCATCCAGCCAGAGAAACAAAGGACCCTGCTCCACTTTGGACAAATGGACAAGAGTCCCAAGTGATCCTGGCAGAACCTAAGTCAGATCATGTTACTCCTCAGCTGAAAACCCTCCAACGGCTCCCATCTCACTCAAGAGTGAAATCCCGGATCCTTACCACGGTCCACCATGACCCCGCCCTCTAATCCATCACACACACTTGCACACATTCACAGAGCTCTCCCCCCACCCCCGCTCATCCTGTCCCAACCGTGCGGACGTAGACAGGCAACTCTCCTCAGGCCCTTAGTGTTTTTCTGTTCCCTCTGCCCAGAAAGCCCTTTTGCCAGACAGACACGTGGTTTGGTGCCTCACTTCTTTTACGTTCCTCCTCAAGTGTTAACTATTAGAAAGGCCTTTCCTGATCACTCACTTTCTATTTATCACCGCTATATAATTATAGAAATATATAATTATATAAAATTATATTGATCACCTTATATGTAAAGATAGATTACCCTATATAGATATATTTTTAATACATTATATATTAAATATATATAAAATAGTGATTTTTCCCTACCTCTATATTGCCTATTCTGTTTTATTTTTTCATCCTAGCATTTACCAACTGCATGACGTATTGCATATTTATTTATCTGCTTGTTTATCCCCCTCCCCACCCCCTGGCTCTTCATTAGATTGTAGGCTCCATTAAAGCAGGGCTTTTGCCTATTTTTTTCTCTACTGTATTCACAGAATCTAAAATATATCTGGCCAGCAGTATGCACTCAATAAGTATTTGTTGAAGGAAGGAAGGAAAGAAAGGATAAATGAGCGAAAGACAAAGTGAGCCCAAGAAAATGCTTGTTTGCTCACTGATCTACTATAAATGCCCACAAAATCACAAGTTCAGAGTAGAAAGGTAAAATAAAAAAGCCAATAACTGAGTAAGCATGTGGGTTTCCTGCAATGTAAGCAGGTCCTTAAGCCTGCTATAAATGTGAATAAGTGGCTTATTTTTCAAGATACAGTGGGCTTTTTCCCCCACATTCAGTTAAAATGCACTAAAACATATTTGTTTAAAGAAAAATGATTTTAAAGTACCTTTGAAAAAGCTACTAATAACCTGATGGCTGTTTTCAAGGCATTCCTGTGAAGGGTGAAGGCAGATGATGACAAGCTATCAGCTAAGTATCAAGTGCAAGAAGGAGGTCAGGTTTCTGTTGGTGGCCTTTATTTGGAGTAATGCTGAGCAGCAACAGCCCTGAGTAGCCTGAAAATGCATAAGGGGGTGACGCGGACCTCATCAGTAGCCTGAAAATGCATAAGGGGGAGATACGCGGAGGCGAATCTCATCACCATAATCATCAAGAGCTAAACAATGGGCACTTCTGCATCCTTACATCAGCCTGCAAGCTTAAATCACTCTATCATAAAACTCAAGGTCATGAACCTTAGGGACCATCTAGTTCAGTCTCCTCACTTTACAAGTTTAAGGAACTGAGCTTCAGGGTTTCAGGGAGGCCAAGTAGCCCACCAAAGTCCATCTTACTTTGGAAAAGGATATTGAACAGGCTGACATGGCCCAGGGACATTTATCAAATGCAAAAAAAGGGTTCACTCGAACTACCTTGGACCTAACTAGAGCAAAGAAATCATCCCCAAAGCTCCTCTTCAATACAAAGAACCGAAGTATCAGGAAGTAAATAAGTAATGAATTTATAGTATAGCTAGTTCTGCTAAAATTTATGAAATAGTCTAATTGAACTTTTTATCTGCTGAACATATTCTTTAGCGTGCGTGTAAAATCAATGTATATAATACATTTATGTCCCCTTTATAGAAAAGAGTATAATTTTAGTATTTTAAATAAATGTGGAAGGTATGGCTACTGCATCTTTGCCTCTGACACAGGGGTGATCATAGTTATGATTTATTTTTTCTCAAATATATGGTCAGAGACACAGTCTCAATTAAGATATTACTCCTGGAGGAAAATGAGAGGCACTTTACAACTCTCTGCTTTATGGTTCTATTTCCAGAAAGCACAGTGGTGAAAAGTGGGAGCTGTCTCTGATACTAATTTGAAAAACTAGTGAAGTTATGAGAACTGCTATTTCTCATAAGTAGCTACCAGCCCTCATTCTCTGCACAGTGTTAAAACTGTATTAACATGTACAATTTCAGCCAAGGTGAGAGCTACTGCCACAACCCGCCCTCAGCAATACAACACACACGTAACTCTTTCCCCCACCACTGCCACCATCTTACTGAGGACGAGGTTTATAAAATGTTATCTCAATTCTCAGGCATCTAGAATTTTGGCCCACTCTCAAAGAAATGTTCTTTCCATTCCCTATAGCTATCTTTTCACAATTTTCAACTACTTTTGCTCCTTGCAACCAATTTGATCCTGAAAAATATATGTAAACTGGAGTTTTAGAAATCAAATCATTTAAAAAATGCTCAAGGGCTACTGAAAAGAATTCCACTTCTGTAAATGGAATGATCACTCTGCAATTTACCTTTGGTAAAATCCTAATTTTCGTATGTCATGCTTGTTTAAAATGATATAAACCTGTTCAGATTTCCTCAAGGGGATAAAATCAACATTAATTATTTCTTTCTACCCCATTTCAGTTGAAAACTTCCTCTAGAATAGAAAGCAGAATTTTAAAAATATTTTGCAGGGTCTGTCTTAGATTCTTTGAATCTGTACCGATCAAACATTCCAGAAAGCAGGAATCCTCACTGTCAAAGCCTTGGTGGGCTGTGTCTGAATCCCCTGAACTCTCATAGAGGTAGGTTTTTATTCTTTATCTGTACCTCCTTCCGTTCCCCGTGCCACTATGTTTACAGTAAGAAAGAAGAGATACACAGGCCCTGCCCTCAGGATCTTATAGTTTACAGAGTAAGATACAAAATTTCAAATTGTCATCAGGGTTCTGAAGGAAGAAGCAAGGATTTGACAGACAGATGGAGGCTGGAGGCTTTGTATGGGCTGGCGTGGCTCCATCGACTCTGAACCAAAGGACCTAATCAAATTTGGGCACAAAGACATTAAAAGCCTCCAAGGGGGCAGGTTCAATTAGGGCTTTCTGGCCCACCTCCTCAGAAGGGAGTACCAGACACAAGGCAGTTAAAAAGCATTACCGAATACCTATTCCATGCTCACCCTAGGACCGAATGCCTGTGGTAGGAACTATGCCTCATCCTTTGTTTTGGTATCACTAGCATAGGAAGAAGCCCCTATATAGCTACATCCCAGAATAGCTTCCAAAGATATCAAGGATTTGGGGACCCTTTCGGCCCAGTGAGCAGAACCTCATGATTCAAAGCTCCAGGGGCACTTTCCATGTGGGTCCGTGGGGAGCAGAAGGACTCATGAGGGTACAGCAGGGACAAGGCCTGGAGGGGCTACGTGGGCAGCATGAGATAAAGACTATTAGATGAAAAGACTTTTCATAGATGAAAAGTCTAGTACCTTGTACAGGAGAGTGTAAAACTGGCTAGTATTCCTTGCAAAAATAGGATAATCACTGTTCAGGACCAACTCTGAAGGCATATTAGTGAGTGCCTCCCTTCCTGTAGCCCGCTGCTACGTCATTCTTGAGGTATTACTTAGTATTTTCATCAGAGGATGTGAGATGGATTTGAGAATAGACTTATAAGTAGAATTATTTGGGTGAGGTAACTAGTCCTCTCAGACAACCAGTGAACTGGTCCACAGAAGTGGGATGAAGTTCAGTAAAAATAACACAGGACAGGGCTTCCCTGGTGGTGCAGTGGTTGAGAGTCCGCCTGCTGATGCAGGGGACACGGGTTCGTGCCCCGTTCCAGGAAGATCCCCACATGCCGCGGAGCGGCTGTGCCTGTGAGCCATGGCTGCTGAGCCTGCGCGTCCGGAGCCTGTGCTCTGCAATGGGAGAGGCCACAACAGTTTGAGGCCCGCGTACCGCAAAAAAAAAAACAAAACCAAAAAACACAGGACAGAAGAATGGCAGACTGCAGGCATAGATGTATCTCAGGAAAGACAGCCCCCATGGTGGACTACAAAGTGAACATGCATCACACGGGTCTACTTATCAGATCTAATCACAGTGTTGTTTTCATGTTTTGGATCTACATTTAAAATAAGACTCCAGAAAAGTTACGAAAGTTATTTGTAAAACTTAAAACAGCTCTCATGGGAACAGCCAGAGGAATTTAAGTGGCATAATTCACTAAGAACACATGAATCTTTGAAGGATGAAACAACCAGCCTGTAGTTGTTGCCATCTCCAAAAAGGATGAGATGCAAGGACATGGATTGAACTATACAGCAAGTCTGGTTATGCGAACTACATAGAGAGGGCTGGATGATGAATGCTATTAAAATGTACTCCACATTTTTCATGACTAGGAGAAGTATATACTTAGTATATTTTAAAGCAGAGTGGGATTTTATAAATAATCTAACCTTATCGCATGGAAGCCAGGTCCCTCAAGATGCTCCAATGAAGAAAGAGTTCCACAATTTAGTAAGTTTGGTAAATAGTATATATTATATCACTCTCTTTGGAGAGTTACAATCCATGGTGTCACATTTAAGGCCCCAAGAAGTCTTACAGGGAAAAAAATTAACTTTATTTAACCCAGAATTTCCCAAACTTAACTTAAGCTTGATTGTCAGAAATTATAATATCTGAATAATTTTCTTGTTCCTTCGAACCACCTTGGGATCTTCAAATCTAGCCCAACCCCCTTATTTTACATTTGAAGAAACAGTTATATGACCCAAATCTGACTAGAGTTGGGCAGTGGCAGAAATGGGACTTAGCCCATTCCACTACATTTCTTATATTCTGTTGATGTCAATGAAACAAAGCTGGAAGTCAAGAAATAGGGTGTTCCCCCCTCCCTTTTCTTTTTTGGTCTGGAGTCTTTGCTTTCTCATATTATCTCCATTAAAAGAAAGAAAAGCAATTAAATGTGAGAGAAATCCTAACTGAAAATACGAGCCACATTTTTTAACTTGTTGGAACACAGTAAAGCCTGCAAAAGTACCAGACAAAGATAAATATTATTGTACAACAAACTAGAAGTATAAATGTTAAATTGACGCTCTGCCCCTCTTTCGCTTAAAGGGTTTATTACATAGATTTTTCTCTTCCTCTTGAACAATTCCACATGTTCTACACTACTATTCGTCAATGAAATACACCTGTGTTTTGGCCAGTGGTGGTTTCCACCTACTCAGCATCACTGCCTATCTTCCTTAGGTTAAAAACCAAACAACAATAACAAAAATGTTGAAGAACTCCTCTTTCCTTATTCCATGCAGTCTTGGTGGGGTTGTCAGTCAAGGTGCTCTTGATTCTTTCCAAAGGAAAGGCATATATGCCAAATTCCTTTTCCCAGGAATCTGAATCCTGAGTAGAGTGATCCAAGGAATGGGGGAATGTTAGAGTTGAGGAAATCCAATGGTTGGGTCTGGATGAGATAATTCTAATTATTTACTTGTTTCTATGTTCTAGATCCCCAGTATTGCCTCAGTTTCTGTCCATCCCGAGGTCTTCAGTTGAAATAATCTCTTTAGTAGGGTAAGAATTCTTTTTTTGTTTAAGTTAGCTAGAATTGATAAAAATTGTTTCCAAGTGGAAACACTTAATATAGTACTCATCTATGGGGTACATTGCAAATGGATGAGGGACATTATCAAATATTCATAATTATTATAAGGGTCACGCAGTTGGAGATGAATTTTTCCAGAAAAAGAGTGGACATAAAAATGAAATTTAAGGGCTTCCCTGGTGGCGCAGTGGTTGAGAGTCTGCCTGCCGATGCAGGGGACACGGGTTCGGGCCCTGGTCTGGGAGGATCCCACATGCTGCGGAGCAACTGGGCCCGTGAGCCACAACTACTGAGCCTGCGCGTCTGGAGCCTGTGCTCCGCAACAAGAGAGGCCGCGACAGTGAGAGGCCCGCGCACCGCGATGAAGGGTGGCCCCCGCTTGCCGCAACTGGAGAAAGCCCTGGCACAGAAACGAAGGCCCAACACAGCCAATAAATAAATAAATAAATTTATATTTAAAAAAAAAAATGAAATTTAAGGGTGATGGGTAAAAATATAGCTGCTCATATTCTAAGATTAGATAGGCACTTTGCTTATTTTATCTATAAACAAGGCTTGCCACAATTTAAAAAATATGGGTCAGGTGATATAATCCTTTGGTTCCTTATTGATTAATCTGTTTCTGATGGTGGAAAGAATTAAGAATCAAGTTGGAAGACACCAACTTGTGTCTTCATTGTATAATTTTATCAAGGAGATGACAAGCCATGCCTTTCAGAGACGCCTTGAACTGAAGTGGAATGTACAGTAAAATACAGATTTCCTCAAATAAATGGCCAAAACCATTAATCTTTATCTAAGGACCCATAATAACAGTTTGTTCTCAGTAGCAGGCGGGGGAGGGAGAGAAAATGTCTTCCAGAAAGCACTTCGGCAGTCAGTCTGGTTGATAATAAAACTTGATGAAACATCTGTGATTAATATTAATTCTAATTCTTCCTTTAATGGATAATTGTGAAAAAGATAATTTATCCCATTTCATTTAAACTACAGCTGAGTTTTTCAGTTTAGGAAAAGAACATTTCTCCATATTTCTCAGGTATGAGACTCTATGGGGGAAAAAACCAGGTGCATAAAACCTGCTAAGGGTGAAGCAATTTTCTAGTTAGCCCTGGAAAACATTTTGAACGAATTCAACTGACCACTGCAGACTTGGACGTGATCCAAAGAATGGTTCTCTAAGTGACAGGCTGATATTTCTGCATCTTTACCCTTGTAGAATATTCTAAATGAACCACAGTGAACTAATTTAATACATTTTGGTCATATTTGATCCTGCAAAGAGTGTGAGAAAAATGCCCTTGTGAGTAAATGACAGTCAGCTATTTCTGACCACCAGTGTATTTCAAACTAGATGATGAGAGGAACTATTTTTGACACATGTAGATGTATAATTTAAAGTACCCATAAAAACTTGTCATGGTAGCTACCATTAATTTTGACAGAAACTCGGAAAGTAACTAATTGCCCTTCAAATATCAATATTAAGAATACCATTTATTAAACTAGCACTTTAACTCATTTATATATGGAAAACTTGAGGCATGGCTTGAAGCCTCCTGCCCAAATTAACACACCTAATAAGTGATGGACTCAAGACTCAGATCTCCTCATTTTCATCTATTTTTCTGCACTTAATAGTATTTTTAAAAGGAACCTATTAAATAATGGTCTTATTTTCTAAGAATCAGAACATATTATATGGTTAAAAACATGATTGCTGTCTAACTCTATAAGTAGTAAATAGTGATTAAATATACATCACTGTTGACCTTTAATCAAAACCAAATCATGGCTCCATTTAGATATAGTCCTTTTTCATCAGACTCTAACTAAACATCAGGGAGAAGAAAACATAAACTGACAAGCACAAAAGGTCACAGACAATAGGTACCCACTTCTTTAAGGTACCTTCCAAAAACCTCATGTTATATAAATAGAATATTACAGGAACTACTCACTATTCTTTCCTTCCTCCCCAGGCACACATTTTCCTTCTAAACTATTGGTCCAAACTGAATATTTCTTATCACTTGATATCATGCCTGTTTCCTCTCTATTTTTATGTGGCTTTCTGATTCTTATCCTCATTTAACAAAGTCTACCACTTTGTAAAAGGAACTCATTTTATAACAAAAATTTTTATAGTTGTATAAGAAATACAAAACCCTCCAAAGGGTTACCTAGTTCTTCTTTGCAGCAGCCTGGTGAAATTGTATCTTATTTACAGATGAAGCAAATGAGACAGTTTGCTTTGTGAGGCAGAGGAAGAATCTGTTATGACCCTGGTGAGTGAGCTGACTCCCAGAATCTTAGTTTATCTTAGTCTTTATCGTAGACTAGGACTAGCATGGTCTCTCTCTGACCAGCGTTCCCCGGTTTAAACAAACATTCATATAACAAAGACTCTGCCTTTTCTCAACACTGATGCTGCTGTTCCATTCACTCAAATCCTCCAATACCCACTTATTCTATGTCTTGAATTCAGACCCATCTACTCCCACTTTAAGCCAATGTTCCCAAAGTGTGGCACGAAATCACCTTCAGGGGAAATTTCTCGAGGGCTTGTTAAAAATGAAATTCCCTACTGCAACCTAATAAAATTGAATGAGTCAGACTTTCTGGAAGAGGGTTCCAAGAATCTGCATTTTTACCCCCCCTATGCAGGTGGGTCACTAAAGTTAGGACAGTATCTTAAGCCCTGAGACCTGAATTCCACCTTGCCTGTCAAATCAGCACTTCACATCTTTACTGTCATCCTCTCGACGCAATCTTCTTCTTCTTTTTTTTTATGGACAGTGTCTATCTTGTGATTTACTCCTTTTTTTTGCTATCATTTTCATGGATACATTTTTCTCATATTGGACTATGAGCTCCCGGAGGAAAAAAATTACATCGAGTACTTTCTATTGTTGCCCTATGGTGTCTGCTACATTGCCCTGATGGGTAAACACAGCTCAGTGAGAACTGAAGGGTTGACTAATGAGAAAATAATACATAATACTGAAGTATATCCTTCTATAGCCACTGTAGATTTTCTACAAATTTAATGATATACAAGTACTGACAGCCCAAGTAAAGTTTAACAAATGGATTTGTATAGCATTTTTAATATAAATATTTTAGGAAATAACTTTTCTTTTAATCTTCTAAAATGGACTTTAATAAACTAACACATCATATCAAAAGGCCACAAATCCAGCTATTTGATTAATAATCCAGCAAATGTTATTGATTTAGCAATTTCACTTAACAGAAACATCATAAAAACCTATGCAAAAAAAACACCCTAAAACTCTGCAGCAATGGCAACGAAGCTGAAGACAATAGAGAAACAATGGAAATTCAAGTAAAGGGTATTTATATCTCTGAGATGAGAATAATTTTTTCATAAGTACCGGTAGTATTTATGGACTAAGCTTCCAAACATTACTTGCCGTTCAGGGAAAAGAGCTAAGAGCATGAACGCTGAAGTTGGGATGCTCAACTCTGGCCATCGCCACACATGGACAGTGTGATTTTAGCCAAGTTATTTGACCAGTCTGTGCTTTGGCTCCCTCACTTGTAAAATGGGAACAATAATAGTGTGTAACACATAGTTGAAATAAGGTATGGATGAGACAACATATGTAAATAGGTGGGATGGATAAGTGTTCACTACCTGCTAGCTTTTATTAGATAGCCAGCCTGCATCTAGCCCTAAACTAATTATTTCAATGTAGTTATAAGGCCCAAATGAGTTTCCCTTTCAGAAACATACTACTCCCTATTGCCGGCTGGATAAGTTCCTAATTCTTCAGACCAGATGTAATGGCCCTCAACAGTCTGGCTCAATCTATCCAGTTTTATTTTCCGAATACCTTCCATTCCAGTCAGACGTGTCTTGTCATTGATCTCACAGTCCTTGCTGTTCTGATTTCCTTATCCGGAGAGGGAGGCAGGTTAGAAAGGAACCCCATGCGCTGTGCGAAGCCTGTTCTCTGGAGGACTGCCCGGAGTCTCCCCAGCTCTGACAACCACCCTCATGAATCAGAGCCAGGACCCCTTCTGTGTGAAATCTGGGTGCTTGTCAATCCCAGACTCACTGCTATATTTAAAATGGATAACCAATGACCTACTGTATAGCACAGGGAATGCTGCTCAATATTCTATAACAACCTAATTGGGAAAAGAATTTGAAAAACAATAGATACATGTATATAACTGAATCACTTTGCTGTACACCTGAAACTAACACAACAATGTTAATCAACTATACTCCAATACAAAATAAAAAGTTAAAAAAAATATCTGGGTGCTGCACACGGCTGCTACGATTCCTGAACCTCATTCTAAAGATTTCAAATGCTGTAAGTTCTCAAAGTGGCTCTTCTTCTCGTATAATCTCTACTCCTTTTTCTTGAATTTAAAAAAATGTGTAATAACCAAGTCTGTGAAAAACTCGTGGATTTTAAATAACAACGACAGCAACAGCAAGTACAACTAATAATAATAGAAACAGTAATTGCAGCTGCTGTGCTGCTTAAGGATGTGCAAAGGCAACAGGCAATCCCCAGCGTTGTCATGTTAACAAGCTGCGACGTTGAGACTGTCACCAGGCTTTGCATAATATCCACCAGTGCCTACAGTGTGCTACTGATTCTGTTCATCAAATTTAAACCTCTGAAAAATGACTCAGGGTACCAAAGAGACATAGACTTTCAATAGTCTCGCTAATCATTAAATGTCTTCATTCCAACTGAAGCAGGGAGAGTGAGTGACACATTTTATTATGTCATCATGTTCTGACCCCACAAACCATTCAGTAGTGCTCTACTTTGCTTTAAAAATCCATAAACATCCTAGTATGTGAGTCTCAGGTATAGGTTGACATGAAACATCCCTCTATACATCACATTAGCCATTTTTAGAGCTGGGTCTGCCTTGAGTTCCAGGGTGTAGGTAGGACTTACCTAATCACTTGCCAAGGGTGCTTCAAATCTCTCTCCTTTTAACTTCTTTTAAAATATTTATTATAAAAAATTATTATGATATATGTGAATAACAAGTTTAGACTTGGAGTCAAACTGCATGGGTTCACATCCTGACTCCACTGCAAACTACATGATCTCAGGCAAGTCACTTAACCGCTCTCAGCCTCAGTTTCCTCATCTACACAATGGGGATAATAATAGTACCCACCTCACAGATGAGAATTCAATGAGTTAAAACAAGTAGAGCGTTTGATACAGTGCCTGGCACATAGTAAACTTACAATAAATGCTAAATCACATCATTATGATGATCACGGGGAGCATTATTGTTAGGGGAGTAGTTTTCAGGCAATGTATGAGTAAGCCTTTAGCAAAAGGATGCTTTTTTACTCCCCTATGCAGGTGGGTCACTAAAGTTAGGACAGTATCTTAAGCCCTGAGACCTGAATTCCACCTTGCCTGTCAAATCAGCACTTCACATCTTTACTGTCTTCCTCTCGACACAATCTTCTTTTTTTTAATGGGAAAAAACCCCCCAAAATCTCTGAACTGACCTTTATTTAAATCATTACAATATTCATTATGTGGTCTCAAAATTGACCGAACTGAACTGCCCCTGCCCCTGGTGTATATAGCAAGACCTTTAAGCAATCTATTAAAAGTAAAAAAAACAAAAAACAAAAATCACCTGTCATATATTTGGCGTCTATTTTTACTCTCCTTGTTTAGATTTATTCCTTAAAAATGAGGCCTACAATAGAGCAAGAAGTTCTGAATTCAAGGTTGAGGACCCATTGAAATGGTTAAAGCAAAACATACAGGGAAACTTCATCGATTCAGATTTTAGTCAGAGCCTGTGATAATGTACTTAGGGAGAAAACTGACTTTGAGAAACTTTTGTTAAAAATAAGTCTGGGGCTTCCCTGGTGGAGCAGTGGTTGAGAGTCCACCTGCCGATGCAGGGGACACGGGTTTGTGCCCCGGTCCGGGAAGATCCCACATGCTGCAGAGCGGCTGGGCCCATGAGCCATGGCCGCTGAGCCTGCGCAACGGGAGAGGCCGCGACAGTGAGAAGCCCGCGTACGGCAAAAAAAAAAAAAAAAAAAAAAAAAAAAAAGGCTTCCCTGGCGGTGCAGTGGTTAGGAATCCGCCTGCCAATGCAGGGGACACGGGTTTGAGCCCTGGTCCGGGAGGATCCCACATGCCGCGGAGCAACTGAGCCCGTGGCCACAACTGCTGAGCCTGCGCTCTAGAGCCCGTGAGCCACAACTACTGAAGCCCGCATGCCTAGAGCCCGTGCTCCGCAACAGAAGAGGCCATCTCCATGAGAAGCCTGCGTACTACAGCGAAGAGTGGCCCCTGCTCGCCGTAACTAGAGAAAGCCTGCACGCAGCAACGAAGACCCAAGGCAGCCATAAATAAATAAATAAATTTATTAAAAAAAAAAAGTCTGAAAAAGACAGTTTACATTAGAATCCAGATATTGGAGCTACTAAAATTTGGGCAGGTTCAAATTAAAAACAATGTATATTCTTTCTTAATGACTCAGAGACATTGTTTTTAAAGATCTGGCTATAAATGGGAGTGCTAACTATAAACTAAAACTTACCTAACATGAATGTAGATGCAACTAGTTGGAAATATTGCACATCTCTGAAAATAGTAAAATGAAAAAGATATTGTAATTCCAATTTCTAACAATAATAGACTGGCTGGCTATTCTCCAATTCATGATATTTTACTTTTGGGGCTCAGAATGAATTAATATTTTGTAAAGCTTTAAATTTTAAAACTAAACCTGGATATAGCCCATCTATTAAAGTTCTGTTCCTAACGTGGACTTTCTACAACCTGCCTAAAAATATTTGATGGAAAAGAAGCCTGTTGCCAAAGTCCACATATTTCCCCCATTAAACAGAGGTAAGCCATATCCCCAGAAACCATATTTCAAGCCCACAGGATACTCATGAACTAAAATAATGAATGATAACGTCTCGTTCTCTGCATTAATATTAAAGAAAAGAGAAAATAGAAAACTTTATAGCCACTATCAGCCCTCTGGACCATAAATCTCAAGCTTTGAGAATTGCTTCCCAAAAGGGTAGGGAGCGGGGATGAGTTGTGAGAGCGCTTGGAGCCTAGAGATATTTTTTAGCAAGCCAGCAAAGCACTGACACAAATTTCTACATATCTCTGGCTGTGAAAAGTCTCATTTGTGGTGATTTATATTTCCTCATAAAGAACTCTGTAGATAATATAAGCCTGCTGTGAGGCTGTCTGACAACTTTCAAACTGAGAGTTACACGACCGTTCTGTTAAAATAGAGCACGAATAGATGAGTGGGAAAATCTGTAGAAACAGTATTTCTTCTCACAAAAGGCCAAAATACTGTTCTTCCAGCATGCACAATGTTGACAGAGTCACCTTTCACTCTGCGTGCATGCTTCATGGATAATATTTTGGTCATCTATATGAGGAAACACTATTTTTTTCTGAAGACTGACTGCATTTCATGAGTGCATGCTTGTGTTAATTTACAAAAAATGACACTTAGACATCATCACACTGGAGTACAGTTGCCTTAATAAGTTACTAAGGGAAACAGAATCCCACGCTGACAACCCAAAGTCAATGGAGTATAAACACTGTTATTCCAAGTGTCACTGGCATGTTACTTCCATTTCTCCTGGCATCTGCTCTATGTAACACTACACATACACATGATACAGCAGCTCATTAAACTGCTTGCAGTTAAATTAGTACATTACTTGTTTATAAGGCTGAGAATTACCGCTTCCCTGTGAAATTACACAATTAATCAGGTGCGTTTTTTCTCTCAGGGATGCGGCCACTTCTGACATTTAGGGATTAAAAAAGAACAGTCCTTTCATTTGTTTCCACATCAGCATTTAGTCTCAGTGGGGTAAAAGGAAGCAAAAGGTGACATACTTCCTTCCTCCCCCTAAGGAGGTCAGAACTCTACTGTTCCCTCAATCTTGTAATGTAGCATTTTAAACTCTTAAAAGGAACACAGAAATTATTTTGTTTTTGAACTTCTTATCTGAGTGTCTGTCGCAGCCTTTGAAAAATTCGAGCAAAGGGAAGAATTCTTGAGTCTTCTGTTTCTTATGGCTGATACCATGAATTGCCAGTAAGCCCCAATTATTCAGTAGGTTTTAAGGCTCCCTTTGCAAACTTTAAGAACAGTCCCAAAGTCAAAATCTATTAAGCAGTGATGTTTGCCCCAGTTTCCTTTTTCACAAACCCAGCATTCATTTCTCTGATTGTTTTTAACAGTATCTCATCCTTTAGTCATTTAATAGGGCATGCATTTCTTTTTAAAATTCTCCCTACTTGATCAAATGATACTGCTCAAAATTTTTAAAATAATAAAGTGTTTTAAAATATACTTTGTTCCTATTAATTGCCTCATCCACCTTTTTTTTTTTTTTTTTTTTTTTTTGCAGTATGCCTCCTCCACCTTTGATTTCACTCAGACTGTGAAACACACCAGGTGAAGCGTCTGTGCTCTAGCCGTGTCTGAGCTGACGCCCGGCCTTCCCGTTCAGAAGGTTAACAAGGTACCTGGCAATAAACAACCATTTTCATAAGAAAAACCTACAGTTAACACAGAAAAATATCCTGAAGTCTCTAAATATCCTCTTTTATGTCTTTATTTAACCTTCATTTAAGAGCCCTTGAAATCCATTCAAGCTTTCCTAAAAGATGGCAATGGACAACCTGAAACAGACACAATTCTCTAAACTCATTCTCTAAATAAAAAGGTGCATTCTTGCAGGTTCACTAAAGTATATGGAAGTTCACTGGAAGTATATGAAGGGAATAGAATGACTATTTTCAGACAGAAATCTGATATAATCCCAGACAAACATCTAGTGTCTAAGTAGAGAAAAACTGTTTCATTGTTTGTTAAAAATTTTTAAAACTTAAGAAAAGCCCTAAATTTTGGCAATTAAGATATACTCTGTATCTGAGCAATTACTATTTGATGTCTGTGACATATTCATTCTTTTCCACTTTAGAAAATATTAAAATTTGTCAATTTCCTAACACTGCCCTTCAGCTCCCTTCTCTGTTAATATAAATATGCATCACTCAGTACCATGCTCTGACTCTACATACCAAAAAAATGCAGGAGGTGAATTAGTATTTGACCACAGTCCTGGAAATTTCAGTTATAAGCCCCTTGAATCTCAGCTGAAGTATGCGCTAGAACCTTTAATGCTAAAATAAGACTCCAGTAATCAAAAACATTTTTCGATAATAAAAGCAAAATGCACACACACGTTGAAGCAAATATTGAGTTGTTCATTTTAATAAAGTATATTGTACTTACAGGTCACCTCCCCTGCAAGAGTAAAAGACTATGAAAGATGAAAAAGATTACCTCCTGCTTTGATAAATCTGCTGTTTTGACACTCTTCTATTTCAATAAGAACAACTCAGAAAAAAGGCAGATTCATGTGAACTGTCAAGACCAAACTAATTCTTAATGTAGATTACTAAAGTAAGCTGCTGAAAAACCAGACATCTAAAGGGGGATGAAGACTTCCTTAGGCATATGTAAAACTGGCATAATATTCCTTCACAGTATAGGGCACGGGCTTAAAACGTGAATTTTTTTTTTTTTTTTTTTTTTTTTTTGCGGTACGCAGGCCTCTCCCGTTGCGGAGCACAGGCTCCGGACGCGCAGGCTCAGCGGCCATGGCTCAGGGGCCCAGCCGCTCCGCGGCATGTGGGATCTTCCCGGACCGGGGCATGAACCCGTGTCCCCTGCATCGGCAGGCGGACTGTCAACCACTGCGCCACCACGGAAGCCCAAAACGTGAATTTTTATGAGGCATTTATTAGGATCTCTTTTACTAAACTAAAATATCAATCAGGGCTATTCAAGTTGCCTTAACTTCAAAGGGTGCAAAATTTGGGGGATGTCGATTATTGAAGTTATCTTTTTGGTAGTCAATTGGTCCTTTAAAAATATTTCTTTAATTGAGCCTTGGAAATAAGAAAGATTGTGATAATAAACTATTATTATATACCCATTTTACAGATGAAGAAAATGAGGCTTGGTGAGGTTAAGTTACCCAAAATCACATAGCTATTAAGAGTATAGATGAGGGATTTGAACCCAAAGGTGCTTTCACCAGAGTCTGTGCCTTTTTTTTTTTCTTTTTAACCATGATCCACTCTCTCCTTTGATACAATGTATCCCACTCTTCTTTGATATAATCCCCAGCATATGATCAAAAAATGTTACTAAGAAACTAGGGAACTGCTGCAGTGGGTGCAGCAAAACCTAATGCTTCTAATATATCTGCTTGTCTCAAACAGTATCATCTAAGAAAAATTTTAATTGCTTTTTCTATTTGGTTTACTATTACAGTATTTATTCATTCAACAAATACTGAACAATTCTTCTATGTGCTGTTTTCTACTAATTTTTTCACTTAAAATATACTGTTTTTTTTTTTTTTAAAGGGCTTCAAATGCTTGGCTTTTTATTTATTTACTTATTTATTTTTGGCTGTGTTGGGTCTTCATTTCTGTGCGAGGGCTTTCTCTAGTTGTGGCAAGCAGGGGCCACTCTTCATCGCCGTGCGCGAGCCTCTCACTATCGCGGCCTCTCTCGTTGTAGAGCACAGGCTCCGGATGCACAGGCTCAGTAGTTGTGGCTCACGGGCCTAGTTGCTCTGCAGCATGTGGGATCTTCCCAGACCAGGGCTTGAACCCGTGTCCCCTGCATTAGCAGGCAGATTCTCAACCACTGCGCCACCAGGGAAGCCCAAAATATACAGTTTTAAATCAACATTATGGTTAAGCAGATTTTCCACATTATAGAGAGCTTGCCTGATTTTAGAAACACTTGTGTGAGAAACTGCACTCTAAGTCCAAACAACTCACCTGTAAATAAGCTTTTGGAACATATCCCGTTGGCAAGTGAAGCACTTTCTTTATATTAGTATTCTCCGGATTTACTGAATATTCTTACACTTCTTAAAGGATGCTCAGTAACCATCTTATACAATCAAATGGTTTCTGAAGCTGATCTTGATCATTTCAATAAGATATCTCTTCAGAATTAGGTTTCTTATTTTGTCAGTTTTAAAAAACTGTGTAGTAGATATTAAAATTACTTCACAGTTTAAGACTGTAAATTTTAATTAAAGTACACAAAGCAGAGAATTAGCAGTTAACCACATACATTCAAGTATGCACTGAAGAATGATGCCCACAGAAACATAAACTGTCCTCATGATTTTCTAATTAAAAAAAATACGTATACCAAAAAGACTGGAGCAGAAAGCTTCAGCTCCTTGAAAGTTTTCATTGATGAGATTTTTTAGGATTCTAACTTCAAGGAAATGGACATTTTCCAGCTCCATACTTACATCACCATGTCAATTATGAAGGAGTAAAACTAAAGCATCATGGGTATTCAAGTTTACTTGCCAGTAAGCTTAGGAAGAGTATTCCCTAATAATCTCCGAGAAACTCCTGGATTCCATCTGAGCACTATGACTGTAAACTATCTTTATTCCAAGTATCTTCTTTTGAAGGAGATCTGCTAAACCTTAGATGTGGCAAACGCTAGAAGAATTCTCTGCCTTTTTAGTATCATTTTAAGAAAATGACATCTATCTTCCTTATTGTAGGTCTCTCATTAAAAATCACTCGTTTCCTGAATCGAGTGTGCAATCATAATTTAGTCTGGATGCTGAATATTCAGTGGATTTAAGAAGAATTTCTTTGAAAGTACAACTTTTCTGAAGTTATTATATTAAAAAGGTCAACCAACTGGGAAGATACAGCTGAGATGGAAGAGTATCCTTTGGAGAGCTGAAAATGTAAAAATGTGTTTAAAATGTATCTTGCACTACCTGATTTGGGGTTCCAGTAGAGTTTATAAAGTAATATTCTCTAAACAGTAGGGCTAATAATTTCTAATCTTTTTTAATACAAAATATATTGTTTCTTTTTAAGCATATAAGACCTAGGACCTTATCTCTTCACTTCCTTTTAGTTGTTTACTCACTTAATTTCTTCTCAGACTAGCTACATACTTCTTGTTTGTGTGAACTTTTTTCAAGTTACCTAACTTTTCTGTGCCTCAGTTTCTCCACCTGTAAAATGGGAAATAAGAACAGTACCTCACAGTGCTGTTTTGAGAACAGTAGGGTATTTAGAACAGTGCCTGGAACAGAGTGAGTGCCACATAAACACTAGTGAGCCTTATTTATTGATCATCTACTACATGCCAAACAATATGATGGAGGGCATAGAGCAGAAACAGCCATGAACAAACCACGATAAATATATAATGTGATTAACTGCTTGAGCGAAAATAAAGCAGAGTTAAGAGTGTAGAGAATGGTACGGATATTATCTTTATATAGGGAGGTCAGAAGAGCCTCTCAGATAAAGACTTTTTTTTGGCCCAACCTAAAGCAAGTGAGAGCAAGGGATGTGGATACCTGGGCCAATGAGAACCTCAGGCAGAGAGAAGATAAAGAACCAAGGCCTTGATGTCAGGGGGCACTGGGCAGGTATGGTGAACAAGGAGGACAGGGTGGCCGGAATAGAGACAATAGGCAGAGATGGTAGGAGGAAAAGTCCAAGAGACCGAGGGTGGGGAGGAGAAGAGGACTTGTCTCAGAGGACCTTGTTTGCCAGGTTAGAGACTCTGGATTTTGTCTTGGTGAGACAAGAAATCTCTGGAGGGCTTTGACAGAGCAGTGACGTGAGGAGGGGAAATAGATAGGAGCCTGGCGCGCTAGTCAAGACAATGGAGGATGGTGGCGTGGATCAGGTGGCCAACGTAGAACTAGTTCAATAATTCTAATATGCTGCTCCACTCTCCATTTTCCTTAAAAATATCCCTTTAACTGGCATTTATTGAACATCTACTAAGTAAGACTTTGGGCTGGGCCATTTTACAGATGTTAACTCTACCCTAGTGTACGGACCCTATGATAAAATATATTAAAGCTCCAAGAAAGTTTGAAATCATCTATTGCAACCTCATTATTTTACAGATGTGGAAATAGAAACCCAGAGAGATTAGATGATTTATCCAAAATCATATACCTCGTTAGGTCAAGAGAAGGGCCCAGGGCTCAGTTTTCCTTACTTTACAGAAGAGGACATTCAAAATCAGCAGTTGTACTAACTTACAAAGATAACTTATGGCGCCCTTTTTTATTCCCCTTTGCCTCTTCTGATTTAAAAATAACGACACAAAACTTCTTTCACACATGTCCTCTTTAGGTTAATGTTTATGAGAATCATTTCTAAAATGAGCATTTTTGAAGTTTCTAAAATAACTCTTTGCCTTAGGAAGTCTATATAAATGACTATTGCCATAATCTATTGACGGGCAGTTCTGCAAATCTATCACTGGTAGAAAAACCACCGACCTTCTCTAGTTATTTTAGTATGCCAATCTCTTACCAAAATAACTCCTGTAGATTAAAAACAGTATCTGTCAGATTGAGAGGATGGGCTCAGTCTGCCTGACCGATAATCGGCGATTCCAACAACTTAGTACACTGCCTGTTCCCAAGGAAAGGAAGACATGGCATAGAGTCGTTCTTGAGACAAATAAAGGATATAGAATCGTGAATGGTATTTTATTTTTAATGTAAACAGGAAACTTCATGAGATATTTCCAACTACTGTATTTTCTTAATTTTGTATAACTTGGAGAAATTAAGAAGGAAATAAAGCTCGTTGAAGATAAAGCAGAACTTAATAAGAACACTCCGATTTGTGTCCTGAGTCTAAGTGATGAGGTGGACTTCCTGTTATGAACTATTCCTCTTCCCTTCCCCC
This sequence comes from Grampus griseus, assembly GCF_964374135.1. Classification (NCBI taxonomy): domain Eukaryota; kingdom Metazoa; phylum Chordata; class Mammalia; order Artiodactyla; family Delphinidae; genus Grampus; species Grampus griseus. The sequence continues at coordinate 86,929,441 of NC_139019.1, forward strand.
CCAATTCAAGCTTGTATCTGACTTTCGGTCCTCTGCAGTCACCCCTGAGCTTAAGCCTTCCTCCGGCACCTTGAAGCAGGACCGTCAAAAGGCTATAGCTTTCATTTTTCTCTTGGAAAACTTGCAAGAGATTTTAAGGCCTTGAGGAGCTGAAATATACCCCTGGCCTAGTAAGGACATTTTATAAAACTGACAAGTGGGCAGTCAGGCTGGCTCCTGAGATCAGCAGTAGGGCTCCATGTAATGTAATGAGTGCGAAAAGAGCTATTTCCCAATCATCTTGTTCATTCCACGCACATTAGGAAAGAGGAAAATTCAACTGAGGGCCAATTCTCCCCTAAGAATCCTTTAGTTTAATTATGACCACAGTATCTGAAATGTCTGTAAGGTGTCCACTCTCAGCAGTGAAAGGAAGAGAGGAAACCCTTTCCCTACTAAAAAGACAGGGAAGGATGCTCTTATGGTTTTAAAACATGATTGAAAATTCAATTTAACTGATGACCAGGCCACTGCGCTTCTTGTAAATGAACATCTTTTTGCTGCTAATTTTGTGCTATTTTACTTTTCATTAAAAGAAGTAATTCAGGTTAAACTCAGCTGAACAGCAAAAAGCTCTTGGTATTTTGAAGCATTTTGAACAATTACTTTGACAGGAGCCCTTGACAGTTAAATGACTCCGTTAAATGAATGTTACAGAAGACACATAATGATTTTTAGTGAAATATTGAATTTAACCACAAATGAGGAAAAACCAGTCATAAGCACTATGGGTGTATTTGAATAATAACATCTTGCTTATGAACCTCAATGGATTCTATAATTTCTAATAATCATGCAATCAACTAGTTAGCTGGTGAGTGTGTTTCCCATCTTAGTGCCCTCTATTCATTTTTGCGTTTTGCTTTTGTTGCTGTTTTTTAATCTGAGAAACCATGTGAAAATTTTGAAACTGGCAATAATTTCCTCTTACATCAGTATGATATTTTAGACTTAGGCAATTAATGAGTCTCTGTCTCACAGCTGAAGTCTTCCTTTTTCCTTTTTCTCCTCTGCTGAATGAGATTCTTTGACAAAGTAAAAATCAGCAAAAGGCAAGAGCCTGCTGCCTGAGAACATGTGAATTCACTGTATGCTAGTGTTTCCCCCATCCACGGGACTCAATATTCCTTTTCTTATTTTATGGATCGAACGTGAGATACTATCAAGACTTTTACACGTTTTTTCATGACTAACGACTGAAATATGTACTGAAATAATAAAACGGGTGCTGTTCAATTTCCTTTCTAAATTCAATTCCAATATAAGTGAGAGTGCCCTTGTGATGGGGAAATCCGGCTTATTAGAAAACTCTGTTTTCTGTAGAAGAAGAGGAGCTAGAAATCCTTGTAGACTTAAAACATGTGGGTGAGGAGAGGTAGGGGAGGACACTGGGATTGAAGAAATGAATCAGAAAACCAGGAACGCTCTTTATCTCGTTTGCCTGGCAGGCGACGAGCAAGCAGCCCAGCACCCTGGGAGGCTCTGCGCTTCCTGATTCTTCCAAGCAGGTGAGGTCCAACCTCCCCTACGTTCCCACGGCTCCCTGCACTCAGGCTCCCTGCACTCAGCGGCATTCAGCAACTGTCTATTTCCACTTTCACTGCCTACTTAAATGTCTGCTCCCCACTAGACAGTCACTCCTTGAGGACAGGGAGTGTTTTTTCATTTTGCATCCCCCAAATTTCTGAGCCATGATAAGCTGGTCAGTAAATGTACTTTTTTTTTTTTTTTTTTTTTAGTAAATGTACTTTTGAACAAAGTACTTTTAACATTTAACTCCTTCAGCTGACAGTCAAAACACGTAGGAAAGGCCAGATAGCTTAACTATCTGATACTAGTTAAAGGCAAGTCCAGATACACAGCAAGCTGCCTAAATTAGGTATTTCCTATAACCCTGCTAACTCAAGTGTGGTCCATAGACCAGCAGCAGTGGCATCACCGGGGAGCTTTCCAAATACCACATCTCGGGCCCCACCCCAGGCCCCCTGAATCAGAATCTGCATTATAACAAGATCCCCAGGTGACCTGTGCACAGTGAAGTTTGAGAAGCATTTACCTAGGATACATGACCAGTATGATGCCTGAAGAAGTGATGGTGTGTAAGATGGAGAAAAAACCAAGATACTTCTTCACACTCTTGCCTGTTTAAAGACACAGCTGCTCTTAATAATTGTCTTTTCTCCTTGGTGCAAAGAGAGTATTTATCATCAGCTTGCTGACATTTGCAGGAGTTTTGGCTTTCTCCAACTGAAAATGTGGATGATTGAAAGGATATTGCTGACACCTGAATGAGAAATCCAATGACTCCAAGCTATGTAAATTTAATTATTTCCTTTAATTCTTTTTTCAGGAATCTCTTTTTCTTTTCCTGAGCTTTGGTAGCAATTTTCATTTAAAAGAAATACAAGTCAGCAGTGGTTCACTGAACAGGCTGACACGTGATTTCATAGGGGGAGAGGCGCTGTGTGTTTAATCTAATTTGTGCTCTCAATTCCCAGCTAATGTATCTAGGGATCCTGATGTATGCATGTACAAGGAGACATCTATAATGCAGAGTCCAGCACTCCGCAGTTCTCTGAAGCACGGCTAAAAAATCAGTCTGGGTTCTTGCAGCTGCCCTACAACATGATAAATCTCTGTATACTCACAGATGTAGAAATATTCCCGGCCTGGTCTGAATTCAAATCCTAGGGAAAAGGGTGTGAAGAGCTGGAATTTTTCAGAGAACTTCAGTGGTCCATTTGGAGAGTGAGGCCGGTTACATTCCCATCTCTTGAACCCTTTGGAAGTATGGTCGCAGGCACTGTAGCCATCAAAGTTCACCATGTAGAGGACATAACGCTCAGTCTTATCTTCTGGGACTGAGTCCTCATAGTGAGGGCAGAACACATCCAGGTAGTCATTGATACAGACGTCAATGTGGTAGTCACCCCTCTGAAATCTGTCGGAAGAAGAAAAAGATAGGATTATTCATAGAGGAAGGGCTTCCTGCTTGGAATCAGTGGTTGAACCCATTAATAACGCTCAGGCTAAAGATTTATTATAGTAAGTTTTTATTTGGCGCCGTACGATTTGAGGCATGGTTTGAATTGTTGCTGTTCCAAATCTAAATAACTGCATGCCATTTTACAGAGGAATCCTATTACCGTTGTTTCAAAGTACCCTACCAATGGAGCGCTTCACTTTCATTTTAAGTATTAAAGGTACCGATTTGCTGTTTTCCTTCCATTGTTAAAATCAGAGTTTTCATATTTCTAAAATAGTGTTTCATTTAATAAATGTTTTTGAATAAATGAGTAAGAAATTTAAAGAATAGATGAATTGTTTTTGTTATAACTGAGACCATTCTTAATTTCCTATGCAACTGTGGACAATTAGAGTGATAAAATTGAGAGAATTAGAATCATAGAATTTAAAAGTTGAAAAGAAAATTCCTAGAACAACACTTCCACTTTAGAGGAAAATAAAACCCGAAGGCATAATGATGAAGCAATGAGCCACTGAGCCAGACCTGGAACCAAGACTGAGGATCCTAGTTAGGTGTTTCCCTTAGTAAATCTGCTTTTGTCACAAACTCGTTTTAGCCAATCTCTGTTTTGATGCCCTCGCCCTTTCCCTATTAAATTGAAACCATCTAGGTCGAATGACTTTTCTGCCCATTTCTTTCACCTTCATAGGTTGTGTTCTAGGGCTGGACTGAGGAGTAGAGAAAGTTAAGAAGTCAGATGAAAACAGCAAAACCACGGCCACTTCATCCTGAAAGAGTTAAAATGTGTGCACACAAACACACCACTGCCCACATCACAGTGTCTGCTTCAATTCTTATCTTAACAAAGTTTTGCTTATTTGTTTTAACTAATGTGCCTTTCCCCATCAACTGAACAGTTTTTCCCAGGACCCAGTGGTGTGTGAAACAGGAATTGTTACGTACACAACTTTCTAAAATCAGAGTGGAAAAGCCTACCAAACCCCTTTGTTTTTAGCTGGTGAGGAAATTCTTCTCCGAACCCTTAGGAGGGTCATCACAAAACTATGTCACTGCTGAAATACAATGCCCATAAAGTCATAAAATCTTCAAGTCAGAGAGTCTCAGGGAGAACACTTCCCAGTGACGGTGAGCTAGTCTATTCTATCTTTGGACATCTCTAAATGTTAGCAAGTTTCTTCTTATATTGAGCATAAATCCACTTCTGTGTAATTTCCATCCAGTGATCCTACTTCTGCTGCCTGAAATTACAAAGAGCAAATCTAATTCCTCTTCCATCAGGTAGTACATAAAACATTCGGAGATGTCAGCTGTATCTCTCTCTGTATCCTCCTTTCTCCAGACTTGAAAATCCTGCTTCCTTTGGTTATTTCTGGTATAGTTTCCAGACTCCTCATCATACTACTATTTTGACCCTCTTCACATCTTCTAGTTTCCCAGTGTTCTCCTTCAAATGCAGCACCCACATATAACAAGGACCTCTGACAGGTTGTTGTGAATACTACCTTTGCTCTGGATCCTAAATATTCATTGACAAAGTCGAGATTCCCTTCTGAAATACACCGTGGTAAAAGTGGAAGAGCTACTTATTTTGAGTGAGTAGAACTAGATCTGCTGCTGGTTGAGTAGGAGAGTTGTAAGCCATCCTGAGCCTCAGTTTCCTCATATGTTAAGTAGAATGATAATGAGAATCTTCCTTGCTGACCTCACACAGCTGCTTCAAGCCTCAGGTGAGGAAATGTATGAAAAGCACACGTGAATATAAAGCACTGTTACTATTAACAGGATATATTAAAATGGGTAAGTAACAAAGTATTACTTTTTAAACAATGGCAGTAAGAGCATACAACAGAAATAAAAATAATCCCCAGGTTTCCCTTTTTAAAAATCCCAGAAGAAAGGAAATCATATAAGAATCCTAAATTCTGTCCATCCTCAAATATCAAATGATCCCCAGAAATTCCACTTGCTCTGTGCTTTGGAAAAGCAGCATGTTGATTTATGCAAGAGAAATAAGGAAAGATGATCAGATCACTTCTCGGTTAGAGGATCTCAAAATACATAACCATTTTTAAAAACAAGAAAACCCTCAGAAGTATTTATTTCTTTATATCTACAGTGATGACGAAACCAGGTTTTCTTTTTCTTCATTACTGGCAGACAACGATTTGTCAAGATACAAGGAAAGCCTGTGTTGCTTTTAAAAGGTTTTTGCACATCAAGGTAACATCACTGCCAAAGTACAAAGAAAAGACACTGCAACGTTCAGATAAAAGGGTGCTGGGATGTGAATCATCAGCACTCAGAGTAGGCTGACAGTTCTGGCTGAGAGCCAGACAAGAACTGCAGCAGAAGGCAATGCCCAGATGCACTTTATATTATTATATTATTATTATAGATTTTAAAGACATTCAAGGGGGACGTTTTTCCTTTCCCTAAGTGTCACTCATCTTAGCTTCTGCTGGCACTGGACACTGCTTAAAAGTGAAAATTAAGAAAACTGCCACTGTCTGGACCCATGCGGTTATTGCTTTATTCTACAAATTGTCATAGTTTTCTGATGCCTCAAGTTTAGCTACCCTTTTTCTACACGTTTACCCCTGTTAATTCTGCTATAATTTTAATAAAGCAAAGCATGAGACTGAAGAGCCATTTTACATTGGGTTGAGCAGTTATCCTTTTCTGGTGACAATTTACTTTGTGTGGGGTGTTAGGTGAATCACTGTGGAGCCAATTTTAAACATGAGATTGTCCTAGCAATTAACACTTACACCCTTCTATGCACAAGACAAAGAAATGATTATGATTTACCATAGAATCAACTTACACTTCTGTTTCAGATATTCAATTTGCATAAATTATTTTACTAATGTAAATTTCAAAACAAAATGGACAATGTGAACATAAAAACAGTGACCAATTGGAACTCATAAAAGACATCTGTATAATGTAGCTAAGTACAATCCAAAGAAAGGTTGAGAGTTAGATAGACTAAGACTATCCCAAATTATGCTCTTTGACTACGGAGTCACACTGAATCATTCTTTTCTGGCCTTACTGTGAAGAAGCACATATGTATGGCTAATATTATTGAGTGGTTATTACGTTACATTCATTATCTCAATTTAATCTCCATCACAAGGCCACAGAATAGACACAATTAGTACACCCAGTCAGAGATGAGGAAACTGAGATTAAGAAGTCAAGCAACGTGCCCGGTGTGACAGGAATAATAAAAGGTGGAGGCAGAATTCAAACCCAAGCAGTCTGACCTCAGAAATGAGATTTAATTGCTAAAGTCAAGTTCTTAGGTCCACTCTGTATTTCGCCAGAGGGATGATTCTCATTCTTTTCTTTCTTTTTTTTTTTTTGCGGTACAGGGGCCTCTCACTGCTGTGGCCTGTCCCGTTGCGGAGCACAGGCTCCGTACGCGCAGGCTCAGCAGCCATGGCCCACGGGCCCAGCCTTTCTGCGGGATGTGGGATCTTCCCGGACCGGGGCACGAACCCGTGTCCCCTGCATCGGCAGGCGGACTCTCAACCACTGTGCCACCAGGGAAGCCCCTAATTCTTGATGGGGTTTCAGTTCTTTCCTACATTCACTGATGCAACAAATATTCGCCATGTCCAGGATCTGCTACTTTATGGCTTTACATCTGTTGTCACATGAAATCCTTATTGGGTAGTTATAATTAGTTTCATTATACCAATGAGAAAATGACATTCAGAGAAGTTGTTATCCACTTAGTTCGATTTTTTTCCACAGGAAATAAGCAGCAGAGGTAGGATTTCAACCCCAGTCTGATGGCTTCTGAAGCATATATACTTTCCTCCTAATCATAATGGCTCAAAGCTTGACTGACTGTAATTCCCCTCATCCTGTTTACACTGATCTTCTAGGAAAGTCTGCTGCAAGGGGTCCTGGCCCTTCTCTCTTCCTCACTAGGTTGATCCTAAGCTCCTGCACTGAAAGCGGAAGGGTGTATCAACATCTGAATAAGCCTCAGATCACAGGGTTAGCTCCTGACTCATGCACATCATTCCAACCTTTCACAGGATAAAGTGCTGTTAGGCTCCGTAGCCATTCACAAGAAGGGAACTTTTTTTTTTTTCCATCAGGAAACTTTCATGAGTTTTAGTTCGTATTAAATGAGCAAATTCACCTCTAGGAAGAATGATTCCACATGCCAATATTTACAAATTTCATGGGTAGCCCGCCACTGCTTTGACACATTTGTAAATTTCTGGGAAATTTTCTTATAAATGTCTCTTCTTTACTCCTAATCTTTAATTCCATCTATTGTATCTGTGGTTCTCTACCTCTCTGAAACCATTGCATATTATGAACTGTAGGAATTTCTGGCTGCATACCAACACGCCAACAATAATTACAATACAATCTCTACTAAATTATCACAGTGGTTTACGATGTAAAAGCAGGCATGGTTGCCACACTTAGAGAAGTGACTGTGTTTGAGTAAAATGATTACCGCTCTGCCTGTGTTCTCACAATGCAAGTCCCAAGTGCCAGGAAACATCTCATATGCATACAGTGATGGCCCTTGTCCTCCACTGGGTTGCATGGTTGCATGCCACATCATCAAAATGTGGCAGTAGGCTGGTTGAGAATGTCATATATATTGTGAAAGGGTCATTTTAATTAATTAAGAAGAATAAAATTCAGTACAGCAACTAATTCTTTGCAATCAATTCAACTACTAAAAATGAATTATGCACTTTATGATTGTTTTGATGACCCAGAGGCTGCCTGGAGGGTTGGATAGAAAATACAGTTTGGGGCTACTGATAGCAAAAAAACAACTAAAGGTGAGATTTGAGCTACAAAGTCTCTATGCAGACATGTGTTTTTGTCTTAGTTTGTCTTCAGTGTTTACCTGATGACATTCCACAGCTAAATACAGTTTTTATTATAAATTTAAACTACTATTAATATCTCTCTCTTTATATAACCTGTCTGGAGAAAGTAAATCATGGATTAAGTATTGGAATTCAAGTGAAATCAAGATGACAGAGGTGAAGTAAGAGTTGACAGGCTGTCTGGGACTTCCCTGGTGGCACAGTGGTTAAGAATCCACCTGCCAACGCAGGGGACACGGGTTTGAGCCCTGGTTGGGGAAGATCCCACATGCCACGGAGCAACTAAGCCCGTGCACCACAACTACTGAGCCTGCGTGCCACAACTACTGAGCCCACGCGCCACAACTACTGAGCCCACGCGCCACAACTACTGAGCCCGTGTGCCGCAACTACTGAGCCTGCGAGCCACAACTACTGAGGCCACGTGCCGCAACCACTGAAGCCCGTGCACCTAGAGCCCGTGCTCCACAAGAGAAGCCACTGCACTGAGAAGCCTGTGCACCGCAACAAAGGGTAGCACCCGCTTGCCGCAACTAGAGAAAACCCGTGGGCAGCAACGAAGACCCAAGGCAGCCAAAAATAAATAAATAAATTTATTTTAAAAAAAAGAGTTGACAGACTGTCTTTGCATTTAGTTATCAACAATGTGCCCCCAAGTTTCTACTGAGACAGGGACCAAAACATTGTTTCATGACCATAGTTAACCTGATCTGTAGGACTCTGCTCCTAACTAACTAATTTATTTTCAAACTTGGGTCACTCCACTGGGGACATCTAGTACTTGAACACTCCAGTCCTTGACCTCAAGTGGAAGTTCTCTACTCTGACCTCGGTTCCTCTTTGCTTTGGCAAGGAGACATCACCTAGCTTTCTTTCTCAATGGATAGTTTTTCACGTCATTGACCTTACTTCCTCCTCTATCACCATATGCTCTCTTGGTGTGGAGACTGACATCTGAGAGGTCGAGTTCACAGGACACACAGGCAGTGCCCTGGGTTCAGGCTGCAGAGAAGCAGCACCATCATCATCATCCTTCTCTGAGTTCGTCTTTAGCCACTTTTCTCTGCAGTGTTCCTCCTCTCATTCCATTCCTCATTTGCTAAAGCCAAAATGCGTTTCATTTTAGTAGCTGGAAAAGGAAGGGTACGGTGCATATTTAAAACGTTCTAAATTGGCCTTCAGCATATGTTGCTGGCACAGCAGAGAGCCTGCTTCCAGGGAAATATGTACTGAGGTATTTTATCAAGCAGCTCCTGAGTGAAGTTTCTTTACTCCATAAATAGAGAAACAGCGTTACTGAAAGGAGACACTGCTTATTAGAGGTTAAGAAGCTGTGAGGCACTTTTATCCCCCTTTCATGTAATGTTTTAAAGGACTCAATGATGAAAATGCTATTTCCCATGAACTGGATAGTTGATTATTACATTTTAAATGTATTTTAATCTGTCAAGGAGGTGATTGTTTTAATATTCCTATTTGAACAGAACTACAACTGTCACGTCTTTAATTACAAGGCAACTTATTATATTACATTCTGAAATTGAAATGTAAAAGAAGGATATGATTTATGGTCAAAGATTAAGCAAATTTATCAGCTCAGGGTTCCTCCCAAATTTTAAACTAAATCTCAAGTGACTATGTCTTGACAGCACAGTCTTTCAATTCTATTATAGATTTAAAGGCTAATTTCAGAATAAGATGTCTTTTTAACCAGAAGAATTTCTCATTTGTCCTGAAGGGCCTAATGGGCCCAGCAACAGACACAGGATTTGTTTTATAAATACGTTTTGGGAGGTGATGGGCAGGATGGCAGTCTCTGTTGCGTTGCATAACACGTCTCTTCTTGTCTCCTTCTGTTATTCCTTTCAGCACAGAATGCAAGCCTTATGGCTTTCGGATCCTAAATCTGAAGATGCTCTTTTTTTTTTTCCAGCAGAGGTTAAAGCGAGAAATACAAACAGCAAATCAGACTTGGGGTAGATAAATCATATTAGCATCAGTGGGGGATGAAGAAAGACTTGTTTTGCTGATTTTAAATGTTCCCTCTCTCTCACAGGCTGAAATATGCCAACCTTTCAAATATATTGGTCATTGACCTTTGTTTCCAGTTCTGAGACAGAGTCATAGACAGTTTCACTGTTCCCAGGCCAGTTGTTAAGGCTGAATGAGGTATAGTACATGATGACCGAAACCCACCATTCCAGGCAGCCCAATCCAGCTCTTCCAGGCTCTAGAACATACCAAGAACAACTAAAATTCCCATAAAAGTGAAGATTTACAAGTGTAAAAAGAACCTACTCAAGGATGAATTTCAGAGATATTTCTTACACATTCTTTTGCAGTTGAAAGGCTGTAGGCTACAACACACACTTTCATTCAACGAAGCACATGATACTGAGAAAACATTTAGAACCCGGAGTTGGTGCTCTGCTTATCCATTAAGGAAAATTAGAATAAAGTTCTTATACATGCAAGTTGGAAGAAAGGAAATAAACGTTGTAGTAATCACAAATTCTGCAGCATGAGAGCTTTGTCTTCAATTTAATAACTGTTGGTGATGAGAATAAGATGTAATTTACTTAGCCAGATATTTAGAATTTATTAGTGGTCTAGTATACTAACCTGTCCCTTTTTTTCTGTGTGTGTGTGTGTGTGTGTGTGTGTGTGTGTGTGTGTGTGCTTTAAAAGCAAGTGGTTTAAAAATTCCTCCATTAACATTAATTACTCATCTCAGATAGATGGATAGAAATCTCAAATACCTTGCGTTATTGCTTTTCTAGTTCAAGTCACATCAGGCTGAATGACTTTTTAAAATTGATATCTCCCAGGAGGAGTACCTGTTTCAAATACAGGGTCCACAAAATGTTCTCTCCTCCAGTGTTTTAACTCATTTGGAGTTTGTTTTATTAGCCTGACTGAGGAGCTCCAAAGGAAACAAAGCATTAAATTGGCAGAGCCTAAACAAGACTTTCCTTCAGGAAGGGACCCGGAGCTTTGGGTGACAGTCTAATTGCTTCTAAGCCCCCAAAGAGGCCTCGGGCTTGGGGTAAGAATGTGTCAACGTCAACAGGCTAAATCAGCCAAAGAATTAAGCAGGCAGAGTTCCACACACCCGACACATCGCAGACCACTGCAAATGGTTTTCGAAAAGGGATTAAAATAAAATAAAGAATTATTGTCTGGCAATCAGTGTATGGCCTCACAGAGGTCACTTCCACAAGGCAAAACAGGCTCCTTCTTGACTCCTGCTGGCCAGGAGCTTCCTGACGAAGCTGCCCTTCATGCCCTAAGTTATCCAGAGTTTTACATCATGTCAAGCATATGGAACAGAGCAGCTGAAACACACACACAGATCCAAAAGCAGATGCGGGAAATCACTGACCTGGTTATCCAGCCACTGTCCTAGGAGAACAGGATTCAACAAACTGATTCTGTTCTGAGGATGCAGGAGGTGGGGAGTCAGTCAAACAAATAAGCCACCTGCCAAACTGCTTACATACGTGTAGCCCTTTTGTATCCTACGAGGATGGAGTTACCCAGCAGAATTTCAGGTTATTCCTAGTTTCAAAATTAAGAACAATAACCAAAGAGAGGGCTTCCCTGGTGGCGCAGTGGTTGAGAGTCCGCCTGCTGACTCAGGGGACACGGGTTCGTGCCCCGGCCCGGGAGGATCCCACATGCCGCGGAGCGGCTGGGCCCGTGAGTCATGGCCGTTGAGCCTGCACGTCCGGAGCCTGTGCTCCGCAACGGGAGAGGCCACAACAGTCAGAGGCCCGCGTATCGCAAAATAAATAAATAAATAAATAACCAAAGAGATATAGTAAATGTCCTTCCTATTAACCACATCAAATAATGATTTCATAGTTCTTACATACTGCTGTACAAGCGGTAAATTAAATATTTGTATTATGGCTTGATGATAACCTATTGGAATCATTACCATCTAAGTCTGAAATTTGGCCCCGACTTTTCAAAAAGCGGGTGGGTGTTCGAGATCTACGTGGCATGGAACTACTGTCTATTAGTTTATTGTTAAACAAACAAAAAACAAGCTGGAAGAAAGGAAACAAATGTTTTATGGCTTTCTTTTATGTTTGATCTTCATAGGACCAGGGTAAGCAAATATCTTGCAATGCTAGGGCACAATAATGGTAATAGTGTTTTATATAAAACTTTAGAATGCAAAGCAGAAACTGTTGCTGTTTCTATGCAAATTGGCACGGGAGAAGTAGTTATTTTTATTTGGTATGGTTAGGACCTTGTGAGCAGTTGGATACAAATCTGGAACCAGGCATGAGGCTAAGGTGAGAGAGAATTGATCTGGAGTCATTAGAAATTAGGTGGTGGGTAGAGCCATAGAAAATATTGAATTCATTCAAGGTAAATGCATAGATGTAGAAAAAAACTGGGACTGCACTGAGAGCAGATCACTGGAACTATGATTATTCTAGTATTTTTATGGAGACCTCCATTCTTTACACTGAGAGCTCCTTGAAGGTGGTGCTGGTATTTACTCATCTCTGCATCCCCAATGCTCAGCACAGTGCCTGCACGGAGTGGTGACTTGAGAGACCTCCCAGAAAGTAAATTGTAGCTGATGGATATTAGGAACAATGTTTGAAAACAGAAAACAACTTTGTAAAGTGCCCAATAATCTCCTTCTGTGTCCTGGGTCCCAGTATCAAATTTTGAGAACAGCTAAATAATATGACAAACAAAGGTCAAGATCAGGAAACAAAATAATGGCCAAGGGCAGATAAGAAAATTATAATCAGGCCTATTGTTCCAGCAATGCTAGAAAATCATGCCTAGCCAAGTAGACGACTTAAGCACCTAACGCAGAATGAAAGTTTCTCTCTTGTCATTAAGTCCTCTATTCAATTACCATTTATTGGGGTAATTAAACACTGGAAAGTGATGCCAGGCTAATTGTTAGATTATGATAATTACATGTCTTTGCTATGCTACAGCTGATCAAAATAAGATGTGGTCCCGTGCACTTAGCTGGAACTGCTCGGTAATCGTCAGACTTCCGGAGAGCGCTAGGCCATTTATTACCAATTCATTACAAATCAGGCGGAGAAGCTTATTATTTGTAATGCTTCTTTCTTCCCCCCACATACAGTCTCCTGGAACAAGACTCCCCAAAGGTTAAGCCCAAACTGCCGCCTCTCATTGGCCCATTTCCATCCCAATTACACAGCTGAATGGCATTAGGTGCCTCTATTTGAGAGGGTTCATCAGACTGCTTCACAAAATCCTGCAAGCGCCTATCACATTGGCAGGAACACCCAAGGCTCCCTTTCAGCCTCTGCCAACCACTGTTCTGCTCTGAGCTGTGTCCCAGCAACCGCAAGCCGGCAGTGCTGAGAATCTTCTGGTTCTGAGGCTCCCTTCTGCTCAGGTTAGGACTAGACCAGGCTGGGGTATGCCCAGGGTTTGCTCCAGTTCACGGGAGTCGTAGGGATACAGACTGTGCCTCTCCTGTCAGGATATCCGGCTTTTGTTGCTCAGGCCGGGATCACGAGAGGAAAACAACTTCCTCGTCACCTCAAAGCTACCAAATAGTAGCTCAAATCTTTGTAGAAAAAGACTAGAACCAATCCCTTGTCCTTGGACATTTCGGGGGGTTAGAAATCTCCCCTCCCATCCCTCTACTGTTGGAAGGTGGGAAGGAAAACAGGTATTTGAGAGTCTTCCTTTGGCTTTTTCCTGGGACTTCTCAACTCTCCCCTGCAACTGTCATCAGAGTGTGTTCATGTGGGCCATTGCCAGTGGAGGAAGCGCAGAGTGTCAGGTCAAAAGTTTACTAACTGCTACAAAGTTCATGTCATGTTATGGTTCTCTATTTTAGGGGTTTGTTTTCTTCTTTTATTTGGGCTGTATTATGGACTGAATTTGTCACCCCCAATTCATATGTTGAAGCCCCAATGTGATTGTGTTTGAAGACAGATATGGAGGAAATTAAGGTTAAATGAGATCATAAGGGTGGGGTCCCAACCCAACAGGATTGGTGTTCTTCAAGAAGAGACACCAGTGCCCCCTCTCCCCTTCTCCACTCTCCCTTCATGTGCCTCTGCAGGCCAGGAAGAGAGCTCTTACCAGAAACTGACACTGCTAGACCTTGGTCTGGGACATGTATCCTCCAGAATTGTGAGAAAATAGATTTCTGTTGTTTAAGCCAACAAGTCTATGGTATTTTGTCACTACAGCCTAAGCGGACTAATACAGGCAGTTTAAAAGTTAATTAATGGGGCGTCCCTGGTGGCACAGTGATTAGGAATCTGCCTGCCAATGCAGGGGACACAGGTTTGAACCCTGGTCCGGGAAGATCCCACAACTAAGCCCATGCGCCACAACTACTGTGCCTGCACTCTAGAGCCTGTGAGCCACAACTACTGTGCCCGTGTGCCACAACTACTGAGCCTGCACTCTAGAGCCCGCAAGCCACAACAACTGAAGCTTACGCACCTAGAGCCCATGCTCCACAGAAGAAGCCACTGCAATGAGTAGCCCGCACACCGCAAGGAAGAGGGGCCCCCGCTCGCCGCAACTAGAGAAAGCCCGCACGCAGCAACGAAGCTCCAACACAGCCAAAAATAAATTAATTAATTAAATAAATTTATTTTTTAAAAAAGTTAATTAACGGTAGATTTGGGGGTGGGTGCTATTGAATTACATCACTGCCAGGGACTTCAGAGACATAAAGAATTATCGAACAACAATAAGGGAACAATGGCCAGGAAGGAAGGGAGTAAAGGAGGCAAGAGAGCGGAGTTAAGCTACTGCGGGCACCCCACAATACCCTGGAGCGGGGGGGGACACTCAATATCCACCTGCTGTTCTGAGCAAGCGGCTGGTCTGAGGGGAGAAGGCACATTATATTCCTACGTAAGGATAGTTTCACCCCTGAAATTAACTCATAGCACCACGAAAATGACTGTATTCTCACCCAGCAACTGTTATCTCACTGTTTCAGCAAGGCTTTCGCCCAAAGATAGAATGAAGGCTGTTACAGAAAAGTCACATACTCCATTTTACCCTTCCTCGACCCTGGAAATTAAAACAGAATATGCCACTGCCTTTCAAAAATCATATTAAGTGCATTCTTGGGACAAAACAGACCGTGAGGTACCTTTGTTAACACCGAAATACATAAAACTGTCATTTTATGCACACATTTACTGGTGGCCTGTGGCTCAAGACCAGGGAGCTGGGAACAAAGGTACTTTGGTTCATCACATAAAAATGGTTTTGCACTAC
Organism: Grampus griseus; assembly: GCF_964374135.1. Classification (NCBI taxonomy): domain Eukaryota; kingdom Metazoa; phylum Chordata; class Mammalia; order Artiodactyla; family Delphinidae; genus Grampus; species Grampus griseus. The sequence goes on from NC_139019.1 coordinate 86,944,606, forward strand.
TTAGTATTATCATTTCCTCCCAACACTCATTAAAAGGATATTCATTCATACAGCTGGATCCTCTATTTACTTTTATAGCCTGGACCACAGGAAGATATATGCAAGAATAATGTAATCATAAAAAATTAGAAACTAATCGCTCTATCCCAAGGAAACATAAGGGGGAGAAAGAAGTCAACAATTCACCATTTATTTCTCAGAAATAAATCTAAGCACTTTAGGGGATTCTCAAGTGCTATAATATCTCCACCTACTTAAATGCTTGTCTATCTCAATGACAGAAAGGAGAGTTGTTTTTCCCCTCCCCCTTCCATTTTAACAAACTCTACTTTCCAAGTGTCTACCCTGGAAAAGAACTGTAGTTCAAAGCAAACGCACGTGACCCTCCTCTTGAACTTTCAGAATTTTTGGTCCTGCTACAAGCTCTGAATGAGCCACTTGTAGAGATTGTGAGATTTCAGAGGGATGGTTAATGCCAAGACACAAAGAGGATGAAATAAGAGCGTGATAACAGGCCTGCCATGCTGGGTGGCAACTCAGCACCGTGAGCCTTGAGAGGCCAGCGTCACAACTGGCTTTCTCCAGCACTCAGTAGTACAATCCCAGATCCCAAAGTTCCGTCCACGTGCACATTAACGTTTCACTGCTGTTCAAGAGAGGGGGAATGTGAGCTACTACTGAGTTATCCACTCAGTGCTGATAAGCTGGGTCAAAAAACAACAAAGGCATGAACGAAACCTATGGGAGCTATTAAATGAGCCTGGAACTTAGCACAATCTGTATCCAGTGTAGAGACAAATGGGACTATATCGCACTGATCAATTTATTTACAAAATAGGGCAATTTCATCTACTGATGTTTTAATTCAACATCTGGGTACCTACTCTGTGTGTGCCAATTATTTAATTAAAATCATAAGCCATTTGGTATTCTAAAAGGAATGTAGATTTTTTTTTCCATTCTAAATACAAACTATACCTAAATAAATTACAAATATAAAATATACTTTTCACCCTATCTCTGGGAAGTAAAAGGGTAACCAAACAGGATATTCCCTTTAGTACACTCTCAGATTCTGTCTCAGGCACCCTGTAGCTGAGAAAAGATTCACAGCAGCCAAAATCTACCCAAGGATGTTTTCATGAATCCAGCCATTCACTGAAGAGCCTGAGTCTTGGTCACTGAAAGTGCTGGTGACTTTGGTTTTATGAACGTGACTAGAGAAAGTAACATATGTCATGCGCTGGCCAAGTGGGCAGCCTAGAAGCACAGTCTACAAGGCTGGTAGAGAGTATAGCCACTATTGGTACCAGGGGCCGGGGGGGGGCGCGCCGCCCTACGGCGGGCACTGCATGCGGGGCTGGAGGAAAGGAGACAGCGTCCGGCTGCAGAGACACCTCTCCTGCTCTGCTCCTACCGACAGCCAAGTGAGGTCTAGCTGTGTTTGCCACAGGCCTGGCACATGGTCTGACGCTTACACGCACCTCAACAGGGTTGTGAATCCTAAGTTACAAGCCATTCTAACCCACTGGAGGACATGAACTGAACAGTAGGAACTCTGGAAAGTGTTTTTGGCTTTTGTTTTAGTTTAAATACGAGTTTCTGGCATGAAGCCAAAGGAATCAACTTACTTATTATGCCCAGCAGCATTTCCCGGCAGAGTATTAAATTTAGTTTTATTTATTTTTAAAATCAGGGTGGTGGCTTCAAGATATAATTAATATCTCTAAAGACGTCAGAGATGTGTGGAAGTCTATGGGAACACGAAATACTGCTATTCTCTGTTAGACAGTTAGGATATGTAAAAATTCGTATCACGTGAGGAAACTGTGTTGGTTCCAATGACTAGGAAAATTTATAGGGCAACTCAAAATTAGACCTATCACTCCTGTTTCTCTTAATGGTAAAACGCAACCCAGCATCCTCAAGCACTCACTGAATTAAAAATGGAACTCTCAGCATTACAGTTGCAGCTAAGTATTTATGTATGCCATTGAATCTACGCACATCCCTCATATACAACTTTCTGTAGCTGGTTTGACTCAAGAACAACCACAACCAAGTTACTAGAGTCTAGAGCGATAAAATCCTAAGTCACCACTCCTTAAAAACACCAAGTTGCTTGCCTTTGTAGTCCTAGACACTACTCACGTTTGCTAGTCTTAACCTGCAGTAATTATAAATTCTTCAGCACACAAAGCATGCATGACATAGGCTCGTAAAGAGACAGCCTCTGGTCTTCCCTTGGGACCCGATATTTGATAATAATTTCACAAGAACCCTACTTCTGCATCAAGACTAGAGAGACACACACTAGTGGAAGGAACTTCGAGCACCATCTCATCCAGCTGTTTCCTTTCAGGACTATTAATTATCTAGTCTCTTAAAAAAAAAAACCTCCAGGGAGAATTGGAGTAATAAATAGTTCTTCCCAGGACCTGTGGATGTCATTCAAAATCCAATGCATAAAGAAATTCTCTATTCAGGGGCAACCAGCTTTTCAGTGTTGTTCAGAGCATTTCCCTCACTCCCGCCCGATGAGAAGATTTGAGAGAAAAATAGAGGAAATTTAGCTCATGTTTTCCTAGGAAAGTCGAGCTGATTGTATTATCGACTGTCTACTGCATTAGCAATTTCCAACTGAATTACTAACTGTTTCCCTGCATTATACTGCTATTGTTCAATACCATTTTCATTGCCCTAATGAAACAAAGCTATATAATATAACCATAAAGTACTGATTACAGTTAACAACAATGATGGAAGAGAGCTAAGGAGAGACCTATTTTTTAAATATGCAAAGAAAAAGATACGAAATGCTGATACTCAGCAGACTTTTTTTTTTTTTTTAACTCTTTTTGGCTTTCTGGATTGAGATCAAAACAACACTGACAAGTTAATTCTTTCTCTTCCAACGATACAAATGGTATTTCCCCTACGATAGAATTTCTAGAAGGTTTCCCAAAGAGCAAAAGTTCTCCAGGTGCTGTAAAAAATAATAATAACAATGATAACAATGTGGATTTCACACATACTTTGTCTTAAAAAGTGCCTACTTCAAACCAGAGGATTCCCTAATATCATGAAAGAGGATATCCAAATTTTCCCCGGGGTGCAGGTTTCTCACCGTCTATAATTGAGCTCCTTTACAGAAGTACCATCATGAAAGCACCAGGGTATTTTCTATTGGTCCATATTAAATCAACCAGCAACACAAATGATCAGGTTGCTGGGCGGGACTGAAGGCTGCCCCAGTGAGACAGCAGGTCCATGGCTGAGATTTCTGCCTTTTAGCAAAGGCCCTGAAGGTTACTTGGCAGCCTTTTATACTCCCAGTTCCTTTCCCATAGATAGAAGCAGTAAACAAAGAGGTGCAGGGCACAGGAAGAAGTGGTGGAGAAAATTCTTCGGCATCGCTAATTATATTAAGACTCGAAGCTGTAGCATCAGACACTTGCTACCCTCTGACATTCGTGCCAGAGCTACCATATCCCCCCCAAAAGCAGAAAACAATTGGTATAATGGGGAACAGAGCACGTTGCTGTCATTCCCTAAGAACTCCTTGAGTCGAGCCAGTGACAGATAATGAAATTACTGTATGATGCTCTAGTGGCAGATGATCCGTGACTGCCCAGGTCCTAGACACCCAGACATTCTTCATCTGACAAATCCTTCCTGCCATTTCCTGAGTGGACATGGTGTAAACATAGAGTTCACTGAAAAGGCCTGAATGTCAGGATCAGAGACTCGTTCCTCCAAGATAAACTCTGGTCTTGGAACAAACCTTCCTCTGGAGATCTTTCTGAGTGTTTATATTTCTATGAGCAACACTCGGTAGTGTCATCCATGTGGACACAACATTCTGAGTTCTACGTACTGTATTTGAAACACTGATCTGATTTCAACGGTTCAGAACAGTCACCTCAATGCTCACTTTACTCGCATTTTCTAGTTTTTGCACCCCTGAAAAAAAGATTTTTAAAAAATCAGGATGGTATCTGTTAGACCTCTTTCAATAATGTGTATCACTTGAAAGATGAAAGGGAGGGTGCATTTATCTGTTCCTCTTAGAGCGCTAATTTATGCAAGTTCATTTGCCTTTTGCATCTATTGATTGTATTGTTGTTTCATCCCCTGCACGCCATTAGAATCCTCGCTGACCTCACAATAATGCCAAGCCCGACAAAATGTATACTACAGATTTTTATATGCTCTTGCATCTACAGCCTATTTAAAAGTTGGCATAAGCAAGATGACGGTGTAAACAGAAATTATGGGCAACATGAAAAAGTATTTCACTTCATCACATCAGAAAGAAAAACTTAGAGAAGATGAGAAGACTTAATGGTTGAACTTCTCTCTTCAATTTTAAATAGTCATGTCTGAACATTTGAAAAGACTCCTGTGCTTTAGGCATGCTGAAATTAAAATAGAAGTGCAATTTGGGATAACAGATTATAAAACCAGTAAGCACAGCTGCTGTACGCAGGGCAGGAATGGCTCTTCATTTCCAAATCCATTTTTGTAAGATAGTCAAATGTGGAAGTAAAATAACCTTTGCTGTGAAAACTAGAAAAAGGGATAGACCCCAGGAGAACAATTTTCAGACATGGTCTGCTATTTATTTGCCCCCAGTCTCAAATAATGCTTTTGTTTAGTGCTTCATTCTGAAGAAAAAAAAAATGTATATATCATCACATATTTTTCAGTATTTATTAGTCTAAATGCTTTCTGTTTATAAGCCCAAGTAAACAAATTTAATCTTAGTCTTGGGACTAAAATAACTTATTAGTCTTGGGACTAATAAAATAACTTATTTAAGTATGAAGTGATCCAAAACTGTCAATCATAGGACAAAAGAATACAAAATTTGCCATTTTGAGATACAATTTTTAAACCCCAAAGAGTACTTTAATCCACTTTGTACAGAGAACATACCTGCTTTTTTGAAAGGTTTATAACTATTTCTTCTTGTTTCCACCTCACTAATTTACCTATGCCCAAAAAGGCATGGGGGAAATGTAAAAGCCCGGCGAGAATCTGTTCTCATCTTCCTGCGGGATGATTACTGGCAGCACGGGTTTGACGATGGAGAAAAATCACAAGTTGTTGAGCCTGTGAACAGGGAGACTCCTCAGCTTATTGAGCATTCTACAATTGCCCAGGCAGGGATGTCAACAGGGGCAGAGGGACACCTGGCAAGTGTGGAGTTCAACCACCCGGACCTCTCTAAGGATGGCTGCAAATCGTACAAGATGTCCAGAAACACTAATAGGCGTCCGCTGAACCACTTGGGAGGCGTCACTAATAAAAAGTGAAAATCAGAGTGGAAAGAAAATTTCATTTCCAATCCTCCTCGTGGCACCTGGCTTTTTCAGCACATATGGTTTGTAAAGTTTGCTAATGTCTGGTGGTTATCAAGGAAATCAGAGTTGATTAAAGATATCTCAACTTTATCTTCATTTCCCAGACTTTGCAGACATCCACCTGATGACTGAGACGGGACTGCTATCTGATCGTTTGTGTCAGGCAGCACAGGAGAGAGGTCACGAGAAAGGGATAGAGAGCCATCTGCCAAGCTTCAAATCTGGCCTCTGCTACTACTGACTCTGGAACCTTGGCAAGTTATTTTACCTCTCCATGCCTCAGTTTCCTCATCTGTAACACTGGAATAAGAATAACACTGCACTCCTAGATCACCAGTTAGGATCAAATGAATAAATTAAATGAGTAAATCAGGACTGACTGTAAAGTGCTTAAATAGTGCTTGACATATAGTACAGGTAAGAGGAACATGTACAATTTACATTATTTACATAACTAAAAAGGTATTTTTTTGAGTGCTAAAGACAAAGAATTTTAGTACTTTGAAAAATACCTTGAGAATCTCAAAGATCTTTAGAAATAAAAATGTTGATAGCCATTGCAACATCTCTTGAATAGGCAGAGTATAATTATAATAGATTTTTGTTTATGAAATAAGGAAAAGAAGTTTATAGAATAGGGGAGGACAAGTGCTGACTCTGTGGAGGAACTGGGCATACACAAGGCAACTCAGCCTTGTGGAAGTGTGTTGGATCTAAAAATACATGGAGGAAGCATGGGCAGTTGCCCGTGTGGTGTGATTTCTGGGACACAAAAGCCATCTTTAAACAAAAATAACTTCCCAAGAGGGAATTTCAGTTCTTAACTGTGTAAAGTGTTATTTTGCCTGGGAGGGAAATTATACTTGCCAGCCAATGCATTAACATATTTTCATTTCTCTGACTCATTAATACCTGTCACCTAGCAGAGTTAAGGCCCCTGAAAGACTATGGGATACAGTAGGTAAATTCTGATGAGAAAAAGTAAGTGGTCTACAGGGTTGGGAGAACAAGCCTCAGGAAAGGGGCACTGGACAGAGGTGTAGGGCAAGGTACTAGAGAAACACTTGACACTTCCCCATTCTGCTGAGGTCCGCTCTACAGACTAAGTGTCATCACATTTCATTAGAAGAAATGGCATTCTCTTCAAGAAGGCCGATTTTAACTCAAAATTTAAAATTATACTTCCCTTGAACAATATGATACTAGACTGACCTTCTATCCTTTCTTAATTTGATTGACTTTTCACATATTTATGTCCTATCTCTCTTTGTTCATTCATTCATTCATTCAACACGAGAATATTGATTGCCTCCAGTGGCTCAGGCATTGTTCTTATGGACAAACAAAAATGAACCAAGACAGAGTCCTACCCTAAAGAAACCGACAATCTAGTAGGGGAGACAGTAAATAAATCACTGCAATAAAATGTGATACATGTCATAAGAGAAATTTGTACCAAAAACTGTGGAAAATAGGAAACAGCAAGAGACCTTGAAAGAGTTCTGGAAGACCTCACAAAGGAGCCAGGTCTTGGAAGATGGACTGAATCATTCCAAGAGAAGGAGCAGGGGTGGGCTTTCTAGACACGGGTGACAGGTACAAACCCTGAGACTTGAAAGCAAGGAGTTTGTTGAGAGGGCAAATGAGGCTACAGAGGGAGGTGAAAACCTTATTTTGAAAAAGGAGTTGATGAAGGTGATGAAGATTTTTAAGAAGGCTCAGGACATGATGGGGTATGTATTTTAAAGTGATCATTAGCCCTGGACAAGACAGACTGGGTGGGGAGAAAGCCTGGGGCAGGATGATCACAGGAGTCGACTGCCATCTACCAGGCAAACAAGTATACACAGACATTACAGGCTTCAGCTGATGATTCCTTACTATCATCACATATTTTTCAGTATTTATTAGTCTAAATGCTTTCTGTTTATAAGCCCAAGTAAACAAATTTAATTTTAGTCTTGGGACTAAAATAACTTATTAGTCTTGGGACTAATAAAATAACTTATTTAAGTATGAAGTGATCCAAAGCTGTCAATCATAGGACAAAAGAATACAAAATTTGCCATTTTGAGATACAATTTTTAAACCCAAAGAGTACTTTAATCCACTTTGTACAGAGAACATATCTGCTTTTTTGAAAGGTTTATAACTATTTCTTCTTGTTTCCACCTCACTAATTTACCTATTGTCTCACGATAGGTAAATTGTCTCACATCTGACAATAAACTATTCCCTTATTCATCCATTCAACCATTATTTGTAGAGGCCCTACTTTGTGCAAGATACTTTGCGTTGTAGAAGCTACAACATGAGTCAGCACAAACTCTTCATCTCAGCTTCTTAGGATTGTCTAGACGTGAAGATTTTGAAGTAGGGCATTTGTGGAATTAAACAAAAGGACATGGACTAGAGAAATTTCATAGATGCAGAAACATCAGAAGAAGATTAAAAGTAATCCTTAACATCTGATCATATTTTGCAGTGCTTAAGTATCACCACATGTATTAAAAGTTAATCTGCAGTGGCCAAAAGAACATTGATAGTGGCATTAAAAGACGTAGGCTTAAGTACTGTCTCTGTCTTAAATATGGTGTGAATCGGGCAAGTCATTTAATCTCTCTGTAGCTCACATTTTGAATAAATAAACAAAAAACTCGGTGTCCTAAAGGTTCTACAGTGCTGTTTAGGTTTGGCATAGAGATAATGCAGAATCATCTGACTGAATCATCTCAGAAACTAAATGAGACACAATAGAACACTAAGATTTTGCCAAATTCCATTCCTGGATTTCCATTCATTACATCCATTTCAGTGGAGTGAGGAGCAGCTATAACCAAACTCTCAAGTTGGTATCATGTCCAGTGCCTGGGGGCATAGGGGGTCACGATGAATAGGTGTCTAGTGTCTGGTACGTAAGGTTAGAAGGGCAAAAATATGGCTAAAATCATGAAGAGGATTCCACCCTTTCCCATGGAAAGCGGCAAAAACTAGGGACCATTTACGTGGTGACAACTGATAGGAATGTCACCACTGATGAAAAGCTGTAGTTACAGGTTATCACACCATCATATTCCCCCCACACTTGCTCTCAACCCTACCGAGGGCTGAAGCAGCACAACAGGAAATGGCGAGCATAATGATGAGAAGAATCGGTGAGGTCATCATTTAGAAGTTTCCCCCCAAGTATCTTTTGAACTGTTTCATGGGGTCTCTTAACATCTAAAGTCCTTGAGGAGCTCTCCTGGTTCCAACGTCCACATCCCAATTTCAGGGATATAAATACATAATGTGTACTTAATCAAAATTGTTTTACACCTGTTCCCTCCTACTAAAAACGATGGGAAAAAAACCCCACATCTGTATTACCCTCTCTGGACAGATAAAACTTCTTCTCTTCCAAAGTCTTTTGAAAGGTAATTAGGGACCTTAAGTGTGGGGGTAATTTAAGATTTTTGTCTGTCTCCAAAACTGTTAACAATATCTTAAGCAGATGGAGGTCATTTCTTTTATTTCTCTAACTTTCCCTTTTGGCTCTCTGACAAAGGATATGCTGACATAAATGTTTTGTTGTTATGCATGGTAGATAGACCTGCAGGTCCCAAAGGTGAGGCAAATCATGTCCTTTCAAACGATCTGTTATTTTTGGCAATAAATTTGGGTTAACTATAACACAGAGCCTTGAAATATTTTATATGCCTCAACTTTAGCATTAATAGGAAGGAGGGGGGTTATGAGAGAGGGAATGGGATGTGCCAAACAAAAATGTGTTTGGGTCATTTTGATTCATTGAAACAGAATGGCTTTTTGAACACCCCGTGACTCTGGATGTTTACGTTTAGGATTCCAGAGACCAAGTTCTTGGCTTCTCTGGTTGACAGCAAAAACTTCACTTCCTGGAAAACTGGTGCTATCAGCCTAATTGTGGCTTGCTTTAAATTAAGTCACAGGCCTTGAAGTGTTGAAATGCCTTCTGCCATTTTTCTCTTCTGAACTAGTTTTGCTGACTAAGTATTTTCTCCTCTTGATGTCTTTAAGCGTGTTCAAAGCTATAATTCATACATAACATTCATAAGAGCCTACTGCCTGAAAGTACTGCTCAGTAACTCAAATGTTTTTTTTTGCCTACTTTTGCCCCTTAAATTTTGCTTATAATTGATAAACGCATGAAACACCGAGCAATTAGAGGACGAAGGGTGAAAACCAGGGCACTGGCTCTATGTGGTTCATCTACTAAATCCTCCAACAAAGTACTCATTATTTCACATGAACTGGACTCTGTTTTGTGAGACACTGGGGGTGTTTAGAATTCTAAAATTATATAGTGTACATGAAGTCAACCGGAGATCACTCAAACCCGTGAGGATATGAGAGTTTTGCTTATATGTCGCAACTCATAAGCAAGATTTAAAAAGTCACAATGCTTTATCATTCGTTCCATTTCTTAAGAGAACAAAGGTAATGATTCTGGAGGCTTTTCATTTTCTTTAGACAAGCGCAGGAAACTGAGAGCTACGCGGCCTTGGCTTTTGATCCCTTGGGGGTTATTCCCTTGGGAGTTATTCCCTTGGGAAGTCAGAGAGCTTTCTTCTCAGTGTGTCGAGGGCAGCACTCCTCTGTTGCATAAAAGCTGTAGATCTCACCAAGATCGGAAACCTTAAATATAGTTTATTAGACTGTTAAAAGTTTATGACATCACTTCTCTCTTCTCTGGTATTCACCCCATTGATCTCTACAGGGATCTTAACATAGCCTCTTGTACAGTAATACCTATGTGCTCAAGCTTCAAAGACCCATTTACTTCACATGTGTAATCTGCCCACTTATTCCTGCTGAGATAATACTCCTGGTTTAATTGCTCATGGAGCAACTGGATAAATCAGCTACAATTGGTTTGTATTAGCTATCTATGCATATGTGTAAAAGCAAAAAGAAAAGTAAGATTGTTCAAGCTATAAACTGCAGAAATTAGGATAAAAATACGATTCCTATGAAGAAACAGACCCAACAAATATTTCTAAATTTTGAGAAATAGAAAGGAAAAAACCTTAAAAACATACTTGGAGGTATTAACTACTTCACTGTTTAGGGAGGTAGAGAATAAATATCCTCAATATATGTTTATATATGTAGATTTATTTATACATAAAGAGAGAATGAATGATGACGAATGACTTAATGAATAAATAAATGAAAGCTTGAATGAGTGAATAAATAAATGCATAGAGAAATTACATAAATTACCCAAGCCTGGTCCCATTTAAGAAATGTCATACTTATGACATTTGCTTGGAAAAACTCAAGGTTATTTTCATTAAATGATCAGAACTATGAAAGAAAAATCTCTTTATATAAAACACACTATTATTTCTTATGTATTAAACTCTTAAAGAATCATTTTCAAATTGATCTTCCCTGTTAGAGTCATTAGATCTTCCCTGTTAGAGTCATTAGCTAAATATAAGAATTATGGCGCATACACATGTGAAAACTCATGAATACATCAACATGCACACACAAAGACCTAACTCAAAAATATAAAATTAATATTTCAGTAAAACATCTTAAGCCTTCAAGTAACTAAAAAGGAATGCTTGTCTGGTTTTCCCTTTCTCTTTTTTTTTTTTTAATTTTTATGAATGTTGCATCCTTATATAGAATAACAAGCCCCACACTGTTTTAAGTAAATCTCTATTTAATCTTCTTGCTTCTAAAGATACTTTACTTTTAAATGATAATATACTCATTAAACTAGATAGTGAAGTAAGTAATATGTATTTGACTACAAAACCCTAGAACAGAGTTACATTATAGACTGAGTTCTAAAACTGGCAGAATGTTCAACTAGAAAGATGTGACGCCTATTTAGACACATCAGGTATTAAAAGAGTTGATAAAAGGCATTGCTTTTTTGATTAGAAAACTTTTAGTATCTGGAAAATCAGGCAATGACCAGACTACTATAATAAATAGATCTAACATTCAGAACAAAATTTATTTCATTTGAAAAATATGAAAACGTATTATTGTCAAATGGGTTTTATGTCAGATTTAACTAAGGCTTAAAATATGCTAGGCCTATTATATGTGGGACTGTCTTATGCACTATATGTTGTATGCATTTTACATAGGAATTGAACTATAAATCGAATTTCGTAAGTGCAGAATAAATACAGAAACAAACAGAAACCTATTTATAGGTAATTGATTTCATGATTTTTAGAGCTATTGACTGGGTAATTTTAAAATGGCACCAGCAATGGAGGTTGCCAAGTTTCCACTTCTGAAAATTTCAATACCTTGTTTGTAGTCTCAATTTAAATAAACAAGAACTCACAAACTCAAGCAATTCCAGAAATGAAAGGCAGACCCTAATGGGAGCAGGTGGAGCAGAGGAGGTATTATTGAAATACTTGTTGATATGTTTCAAGAGTGCTCAAGGCCATCTGATGCTAAGGGCCACACGTGAAATCAGCAGGGCCCTAACCTGACTAATTGTCTCCCCTGATTGTGACAGTTTTGATTAGAAGAATAATCAGCTCTCAGCAGCCTGTAAGCAAAAATGCCACCTGAGGGGGTGTGTGTGTGTGTGTGTGTGTGTGTGTGTGTGTGAGTGATGAATGCACAGATGAATGCAGATCACCATTAACCCACTCTTCAAACATTAAAGGGATTCCAATATGAACAAAGCCAATAATTCCCTTCATAATTAGTGTGAACATTTTCCTTCTGTCACTCTGCAGTTGCTTTTATACAAACTAAAACAAATGCTGATACTCAGGCTTTCTAAAAGTAGAAATGTGCTCATATTTTGTCACTGAAATTTCAAAGATGGAAAATTGAAGTCATAAAATTCTATAACCCACTTTTTAGTAGTTATTTTAAATTAGTTTATGCTAAACTCAATGAGAAATTGTTTTAAGATAAAGGAAACTTTCCTTAACTGTTTCTACTTATTTTTACCTAAATATTGATGAAAATTAAAAAAAATAGTTTAATTTTTTAAATAAAGATTAGGAATATTTAATCATTCAAAATGCTACATTAAAATCAGTTCAATTCATCATCTGAAACCCTACTTTGTGATCTTCTGCTTCTTTCAATTTTAGATTAAAATGACTTCAGTCTTTCATTAGCTTTGTGCAGAGAATCTTTTACCTAGAGTGGTAATCTACTTCAGCTAATATTCCTATGTTAGTGATTTTTAAACCTTGAGATTTAGAAACAGAAAACTTCCAGAAGTTATTAAGCTGTTGAAAGTGAAAATTTAGGGAAATTTTGTAATATGCAAATACTAACATTTTCAGTAGCCATGATAAATTTAAGGGCATTTTGTAAGTGTGAGAATGTAAAATGTATTATGTTCAGTTTTATATTTGCTCATAAATTTATCATGTTTAGTGTATTTAGAGATGGGTAGGGATAAGGCAGAAAACATTCCAGGAAAAAACATTTCATAACTACTTTGTAAATATAACTTTTACTTCTTAAACTTTCTTCCTGCTGTGGCTACAAAAATCAGAGACTGTGTGTGTGTGTGTGTGTGTGTGTGTGTGTGTGTGTGTGTGAGAGAGAGAGAGAGAGAGAGAGAGAGAGAGAGAGAGAGAGAGAGAGAGAGAGAGAGAGAGAGAGAGAGAGAAGTATTTAGGTCTGAAGAGCTAAAGCTAGGTTATTTTGAGCTCAATTCCATGGACAGAGGTGAGTTTACCTTCAGTTAAGTGTCTAAAGACATGTGATAACATTAAGTGTGATTTCCATCTACCTGACGGACTCGACAAAAATCTCAAACCCTCGAATGGTGCCTCCAAATGTAACTGTCAGTCAGCTAATGTCAAAACCTAACGTCTTTTCATGACCTTACACAGCTGGTCCCTGTCAGTGTCAACAGGCTTTGTTGGATGCGGTGTCATGGCAGGCAAGATGATTTATATACACAGACCCAAAGATCTCAGAGCTTATTCGGAGGAGGCATTTCATCTGGTGTACTTGCCATCAACAAATGATTGACTGAAATTAAACAAAGCCTTATATCCTGAAATTTAAGCAGTCTCTGCTCCTCCCCTCACTCAGATCGTTAATATATTTAGTTAGCTTCGGAATTCACAAAAGACCCATGTCAACAGTCTATTAGGGAGAGAAAAAAATGCGCATTAAACACCTCCACGCTTTAGCCTCTGACCTGCTTAAGCTGGCACATTTTTAAAATTCTTTGTGGGATGAGGAATTACTAAACAGCTTTCTTCTCAGAGAAGATAAAATAAATTTATCAAATAAATTATTAAATAAATATCAAATAAAATTATTTAAATAAATTATTTAAATAATTTATCAAATAAATTATTTAAAATACTTTATCAGGGCTTCCCTGGTGGCGCAGTGGTTGAGAGTCCACCTGCCGACGCAGGGGACACGGGTTCGTGCCCCAGTCCAGGAAGATCCCACATGCCGTGGAGCAGCTGGGCCCGTGAGCCATGGCCGCTGAGCCTGCGCGTCCGGAGCCTGTGCTCCGCAACGGGAGAGGTCACAACAGTGAGAGGCCCGCGTACCGCAAAAAAAAAACCAAAAAAAACTTTATCAAATAAATTATTTAAAATACTGTATCTATTGGATTAGGATGGAAAGGTCCTCACTCTCTACCTTTAACCTGTCTTGATTCCATCTCCCTAGGACAACACACAGGCATATAACATAAGACACCCAAAAATGTCTCTGTTTCTTTACTGTTAAAGCTCATTGTTGCAATATCTGGTAATGGATAATTCTCTCCACTTTACTCAGTGTTAATTATTCTTTTTCACAAGCATCGTAATGATCTGTAAAACTAACACTTTGGTCCGGTTAGCATATGTTCAGAACAACTTTAATGCACAGTTGCCCTGACTGGGTGCAGGCAAACTTCTGATTTTGAGTACTTCCTGCAGAGAAAAGCCATTCACTGACTGGAAATGCTCCATACTCTACTGTTGTTTGATTCACACAGTTTTAGCTTTGATAGACACAGTACAAGTTGGAGATATTGACTGTCCCTTTAACTTAGAACTCTTAATTCAAAAAGAATTAGGAACCCAGTGGGTGGCTACAGGTCCATATTCCACATACAGAGGGCTAATTAAGAGCTCTGGGGTGGTGTGTGTGGGTCAGCTCCTAAAAGGAGATGTCCATAATATATCAATCCAAAGTTAACTTCACCTAAGCTAACTAGGGTGTGACATATATTTTTATCCCAGGTCTCTCGGCTGTTTCCCACATATCTCGTTTCTAACATGCTGAAACTTGCTTAAGCATTGAAGGAAGAAAAAAGTAAGTAATGACTGTTTAGGTACTGTCATGGCAGTGCAAATCAGCTCTTGAAGAAGCCAGCTGTTCTGCACTGTCATCTATCTAAGCAGGCTTGCTTGAACATGCAAAACAGTGGGTTACAGTGCTTTACATCTAGGTAAAGGTGTAATAAGTGGCATGTGTAGCAGCCCAGCAAACAGAAACAAAATCTTTTCAGCTCTTGTTAAGCTTCTAGGGAGCTGAAAAACAGTCCACTTTAGGAAGAGATGATCTGAAACCAAGTGTTGCTGCAACCGTGCCAGTGGCTGGGGTATTTGTCTCTGTTAGTTGAACAAACCATGCTTCTCCCAGCAAATCAATCTGGCCTGGCTACTGCTTTGGACAGGGGCTGACCCATCACTGCTTCTGCTTCTTTCATCACTTATCTCCTGTCCAACTGAGCCCCCTGGCTGTTCTAGCTTTCCCCTTGTTCAAGATGGCCCTGCAAGAACTTTCTTTGGGCTTTTAAAATCCAATAATTCCTTTAATGACAGACGCTGTTTATATATGCAGAGAGCTTCCCAAGAATATGCATAACCCCGAACGTCCACTTTGACTCTGTGCTCAGTGGCTCGGCCCTTGTCCACTGCTGCCCGTCACGCGCACTGTGCTTTTCCAGCTGGGGAGTCCCCTCATGGCAGGTCAAATGCTCTGCACTGATTTCCCCTTCTCCCAGCGTCAGCTGGACCCACAGACTCACAGGCCCTTCAGTCGATTTACCAGTGAACAGCCTCAGTGACCTACGCAACTCTGCTTGAAAACTCTTTTTTTCTTCTTAACAGACTTAAAAAGTGTGTACATTCTAAATTCCAAATGCTAGTGAAAGAAACATAACTTACATGATTTTTCCTGTTTTAACTTTTATCACTGACCTGTTACGTCTCAAGTTATCTTCTGCCAAAGAAAGTTCACTTGCCACTTAATACTGCACTACATAGAGGTGATAGAAAATGGCCAGATAGTCTTTAGAGATAAAGGCACTTTACTTGGCCTCTGACCCTATTAATTATATGTTTACCATGTAATTTAAGTAAGTTACCTAGTTAAAAAAAGGAAAAACAGCAGTTAACTGTTCTAAAAAGTAAAGTCTACAATATTAAAAAAAACCCATAGAGACCCTCTGAATGACCTCAGTCTTGAGCAGCATCTATATTCACGTCACATGTATTAATTCTTTAAAACAACTCTATAAAGTAGATGTTGTTCTTCCCATTTTGCAGATGAAGTAAATGAGATGAAGAAAGATCCTAGAACTTGCCCAAGGTTACTAGTAAATAATGAAGTCAAGATTCAAATCCCCTTCTCTGTCCCTCCAAATCCTATGCTGCTTCCTCTGAACCACATTGCTTTCTACTATATTTTGGTCACATCATATTTATTGTTGGACTTGGCTGCCAGGCAGCTGAGAGCTAAATGAGAGTAAGATATTACCTTTGATATATTTGTTTTCCCTCACCCCTTTCCATTTTAACTATTATTATAATTATTACTATTTGAACGGTCTCATGTGACATGCTTTCAATCAGTCATTCAAAAGCCTTCACTGAGCTCTACCGAAGTGATAGGTATCAAGTTGGACAAGAGTACTAGGATGAATGAGATACAATTCCTGCTCACAGAATTCAGCCTACTCGGGGACAGACACATAAAACTTGCAATTATATTCTGAGATGTAAAGATGGGATTCCAAATATATCCTTGGAGATAAAAGGCTTCCTAGAGTCAGAGTTTGAACAGGAGCTATCTCGAGGCAGCGGAGGCAATCTAGGCAGGGTAGACAGCATGAGAGAAACAAAAGGCACAGAGGGAAAAGCAGGATGCATGGAACATGGACTACTTAAGCCATTTTGGAAGTAGTGAGACAATAAACCATGGTTATAAATAAATACTTTGTTATAGCAATTCTGTGATGCAGAAACGGAGTGCTGGAAAATCTCAGTGTAGGTCAGCATCATGAATTATCTGCTGAAATCATAAGGGGAACTAAGCTCCAAACTCCCTCTACCTCACAACTGCATTTAAAACATTTGTTAAACGGACCAAATCTCTGTATGGAAGAGTGAGCCTTTTAGGAAGTATTTTTTTTATTATCTCTCTGTTATGTGCAACAGAAACTCAGAAACTTCATCACTCATTGAACATCAGGGAAAAAGAACAGGATAATTTTAATCTTTCTTTGGAAATTTCAGTGTATAACTGATATCTTAATAAATGCATTTTAGATCTTTGTGTTTTTAAGTTTGATTCTTTATAAAGGCTCTTTAGGTTTAAGTCTTAATTATTGGGTTGGTCAAAAAGTTCATTCGGGTTTTTCTGTAACATCTTACCTTGTCATATTATCTTGACATCGAAATATACTTTTTTGTAAATGCTTATCAGACAATCCTTTGTTCTTTGACCTAAGGAACACTTTTTTCTTTCCTTTAAATTTACTTTTAAAATTAACAGTGTTGGGTTTCCCTGGTGGCACAGTGGTTGAGAGTCCGCCTGCCGATTCAGGGGACGCGGGTTCATGCCCCGGTCAGGGAAGATCCCACATGCCACGGAGCGGCTAGGCCCGTGAGCCACGGCCGCTGAGCCTGCGTGTCCGGAGCCTGTGCTCCGCAACGGGAGGGGCCACAGCAGTGAGAGGCCCGCATAACACACACAAAAAAAAATAACAAAAAAAATAACAGTGTTTTATTTTAGAACTTCAAGTATCAACTGGAATACTTTTTTTTAAATGTCCAGGACACAAAAAAATGAAATGCCCCAGGGAACAACAAAAGTCCAGAACTGCAAACAAATGAAGGGTTAGAGATTAGAGGACCTTGGGGATCTTTCGTCCTATGCCCATGTTTTACAGCTGAGTAACTGACACCCAGAGAGGTGGACTCATTTGGAAAGATCACCAAGTATATTAATGACAGAGCTCAGAGCAGAATGAATTCCTGAGTTCCAGGACAATGTTATGAAAATTGTCTCCTGGAGTTCTGTGTGTACAAAAGAATTGAAGACCCTGTAAGGTTGATATCTTCTTCCTCAGGAACATCACGAAGATACCAGTGGAGGAGAGGACTGGTCAGAATTGAGTTGTCAAGCAATGGCACAGGCAGAAGCAAGTTCTGAGCTTCAAATGTGATGGGTGAGTTTACACCACTTCTTCAGTGGTCCACACCAGCATCTCAGTGAGGGGACATCAGCTGACGATGGGCCCTGCAGGATGCTTCACGGGGTTTGCTGCTTTGGTAGCCACAACTCTCCAGCTGCCAACAGACACCAGAACCCGCCCGACACAGGTGGCTACAGGTGGTGCCGTGGCCACTTCATACCCTTTCTTCTACTCTGTTTTGTGCCACTCAGTTCCTTGTCCTTAGGAACTGTTCACCACTGCCAAGGAAACATTTTGGAGTACATTTTGGCTTTTCTTGTTTCATGCTATCTTTTTTTATGTTTGTTTTTTGTTTGTTTGTTTGCTTTTTGCGGTACGTAGGCCTCTCACTGTTGTGGCCTCTCCCGTTGCGGAGCACAGGCTCCGGACACACAGGCTCAGCGGCCGTGGCTCACGGGCCCAGCCGCTCCGCGGCACAGGGGATCCTCCCGGACCGGGGCACGAACTTGTGTCCCCTGCATCGGCAGGCGGACTCCCAACCACTGTGCCACCAGGGAAGCTCCCCATGCTATCTTTTGAATCAGGAAAGGCTACTGTGCCACACAGACAACTCCTACATCCAATAAGGAACCACATGCAGGAATGGCCAGCTCTGCTCATCAAAAGGGACAGAGACCGTTTCATCTGACAACGATTGAACAATCTTTATTAGAATAAAAGCAGAATGATTTGTAAAGGTTTGGAAAGTATCTGCTTTTTTATTTTGCTGATGCCATATTCATATTGATGAGACCAGGATTTTTATTTAAAAAAAGACACTAAAAATGAATTTAAAAAATGGACCCAGCACCATGGAGCAAAGGATTATGGGTCCCATCCATTTGTGCTCTGTGTCTTCTATTATTGCTTGCTGACTATTTCTGCTCATAAGGGACCGTGAACTATCCATGAGTGGAAAATGGATACAGCACAAATTGATTCAGTAACATCACACAGACATGTATGAATAATGAGGCTCAGTTGCAGTCTGTCACACAGCAAGCGTATCAGTGTAACTGATTTATTGAAAACCTGACTCGTAAGTTCTCATTCTTAAGAGAAGGCATCAGCTGGGTTTTGTATGTTTCTTGTTTTGTTTTTTTTTTTACTTTTTTTGGTAAAAGAAACAAATTTGAGCAAACTCAGATTTTGTCATTTAAAATGTGGAAAAAGCTGAAACTGGTATAGAGCTGACCTAGTTCCTCTCTCTTCACCAATAAAAGGAGGAGGAGGAGGAGGAGAAAATGATACTAACATTACCATAAACCTTGAAGGCTCATCAGAGATGCTAATCAATTTCAAATTTCCTAAGGAAAGCTGTGTGTTCGTATGGGTGTCTACAACTGTTAAGAGGAATATAGCTAAGTCATTAAAACAAGAAAAAAATGAGCTTCTCATTAACCCCTCCTTTAGAAATAGCCTAAGATATTCTGTGAGAAAAACGAAAGGGCACTCTGCATTCATTCCACATTCGTCATGCAAATATGGTGGCTGTAGGTGTCGGAACAGTAGCCCCTCGGGCCCAGCAGCCCACTCTTTCTGAAACGTGCCCTGTTATTTCTTTGTGTTTTCTGAAATTTCAAATTCTGACCACCTGCCCATTTAAATGAAAGAGGTAGGAATCAGACTACATGACACCCAAGATTTCTTCTACTTCCCAGGTTCTGGGAGACCTTGAAATTAAAAAAAAAAAAAAAAAAAAAAAATGTAAAGGATAGAACAAGGAAAGTTAAGATTTTCTGAAAAGAGAGGTTGTGAGTAAAAGCATGGGTTAAAATACTCATAATTACAACATGAAGTCCTATGCAACTTTCAGATAAAGCAAGAACAAAGTACACAGATGTAGAAACTGAACTTGGCTAAGAGTAGAGAGAAAGCTATTAAATGGAACTCTTTAAGGGTACAAAGGTACCACTTAGTAAGTCACTGCGTTCAGGCCCCGAATAGCATCTTTGTGAATCTAGTCAATACACCCCTAAAGTCAATACACCCCTATGTGCTGGATAGTAAATACAGAGAAAAAGACCCTTTCTACAGGTTGGAATCTAGACGAGAGAGTATAGGGGAAAAGGTGAACCACCACTCAACTAAACAGACCTGAAACAGCTTATATAGATGCAGCATTGCTTCTATAGGTCAAAAGTGTTTAATTTTATACAAGGATAACAAAGGATCCTGTTATTGCCTCTATAAACAAGGCATTATAAAAAAAAGTGTGGAAAATTAACCAAATCCAGCAATAACTTGATTAACCTATGTAGTCATGTTGGTTCATAAAAAATCAATTATTTAATATAGGCATTAAGTAAAAAAACTTTTTTTAAAAACCATCTGTAATTTATTCACTGGCCCTGGGGATATCTTTGGAATCAAAGACAACTTAACTGAGTTCTGAAGTTCTCACCAAGTACTTGTACACGTTTTCGAAGGGCCGTGAAAGCAGCTGGGCACTTTCTGCTTCGGGCTACATATTAACTAAATTCCAATGTGCCCTGCACAGACCAACCTCTTGATCAATTATTTCCTGCAACTCTCCAGAATGTTCTTTCTGTGTTAGGCCCTGGGATCTCTGGAGAGATCCTGAAAATGCCAGGACACACACATTCACACCCCAAAACTCGTGGTCCTAAAACGCATGCATCTTGAAACGTTGTCATCTTCACAGCCGAGAGTGAAGAGCCGAGAGAATTCAGAACAGGTCAGGAGCATAGGGTGTGGGGAGGAGGTTTGCAGCAAGAAAAAATCAGAAGGGAGCAGGGAGAGATGGGAAAAAAGAGAAACAGAGAGGAGCATCTTTTGTTTAAATCAACAATTTCCGGATTGAATTCTTCATGTTGAGAAATCCAGCAAAAGAATGGGACAAATGCTATGCTGAGAAACTGATATCACCATTTCAAACGGAAACGTTGCTCCACAATAAACACCCACAATGCGCAAAGCCCTCAGTAGACGGCCCCAAGTCCAGGCTATGAGCTACACCTAAAGGTTCAAGCACAGCTAGTGTATGCCTAAGTCCCAGAATTTAAGCCATTAGTTCAATGCAAACCAACCCCACTAATCTTTGTGATGATTAAAAACTGAGAAGAGAGATCAAAACGCCTGGCAAAGTATAAAGCTGTGCTCCGTCGTGAGGGCCAGTCTCACTCACGCTCTCCAGACTGAAGCACTGCCTGGTAACTACTGTTAGTAAGCAACCTCACAGCCTGGGCTCAAATAAGTTGGGTTCCCTCTTCTTCCCTTTACTCCCAAATCTCTTGTGTGGATGGCTGATGTCTTTTTTTTTTTGTGCTAGGATTCAAAAGGTCCATGAACCTGAAGCTCATTCATGTGAGGAAAGAAACACACCACACAAAGATTTGTACTGGAGAGAAAACCCAGCTGGTTGTGAGGCAGGAGGCCTGGGTTCCAGTCCTCATTCTGCCATCAACTCCAGTGACCTTGAGTCTGTCCTACACTCTCCAGGGCTCAGTGTCCTTATCTAGGAAGACGGTGCTGCAATGAGATAGGGGAGGGGGCTCTAGTTCTACATTCTTTAATCCTAAGGTGGCACACTTTTTATTGTGCTCCAAAATAAAACCACAATCATTTGCCAAAGATTTTGAGATCGTTCAGTTTGGTCATTTCTCTAGTAAAATAAATATTGTATTACGAAACGAAAAACCAGATTACAATATAAAAATAATCTTGATTATGTTAAAACACTCACACACACAAATATCTATCTTAAACCCTATATATAAAATCAACACTCTGAATGGTAGTATTATGAATAAAGTGTATTTTCATCCGTGCACTTAAAAAATATATATATATTTCTAACTTTCTTCAATGATAATGTACTTCTTTTATTGTCAGAAAAATAGTATTGGAATGAAAAAGTTAAGCTGCTACACCTAGCTGTTTTCAGGACTATCTTCCAAGATTTCCCCAACAAACATTTGTGACATACGTACATGGTTGTGTGTGCGTGTGTATATAATTTATAAAGCACTGAGATTCAGTGGGGGAAACTGTGACACTTAGTAAAAACAACTGACCTCAACATTTTAGAAAACAATTAAAAATTAAAATCTGTTAGAGGGCTTAGAAGAATTCTGATAATCAATAAAAAGATAAATTCAGTGTACAACAAAATTAAAACTATTGCTTGAATTAATCTAGCTATAAGAATTTTCTTATAATCAAGTAAAATTTATTAAGATTGAGCTTTTCTATATTCTTTCATATGCTTCCATATCCATTCCCTCCATAAAATCTATGCACATTGCTTCCCTGCAAGGATGACCTGAAGTCACTAATGTGGACGTCAAGGGCGTAAAGTCACACCTCCCGCACCACGTCTAAGCCCTTGATTGTGAGAATGTCGCGGGCAGAATCAGCCACCTCATATTAGACCAAAGTTTACTCTGTATGACAGCAGCGAGGGAAGTGGGTGAAAGCATTCAGAAAGCAATTTTAAAGCTTAGGAGAGCTTCTAGGAAGTTGTAATACTCAATCTCTGAACCAGAAGCAATGAGTACAGAAAGGCAACAATAGTAACTTTATGAGATTTAAATAGCAGGTAGGGAAATAACTTAGGCACACCCTGCCCTAACACCTAATCAAGGAGACTGGGCTGGCTTTAATTCAGCCTCAGGGGCAGCACATCAGCCGTTTCTAGAGCCAAGAGGAAGTTTGGTCCATTCTGTTGTCCTCCAGGGCTAGGTGTCTCAGCCCATCCCTACATCCTTCATCACCCCTGTCACAGCTCAGGTCCTGGGATGCTTTCTGATACGATGACAATATCCGAGCCGCCCCTACCCAGGATAGACTAGAGCAAGGCTGTGCTCTAGCAAAGGTGGGGAGCAAAACACGGAGGTGACACTGCTTCAAAATCTACTGTCTGTATGTCCTCGGGGGACAAGGGGAGAAATTCTGCACATCGGTTTTCCAGAGAAGCAAAGCATCACAGAGGATTCCGGGCACAGACTTTTCCTTCCTGCCACAACTCTTTTTTTCTCTGGGGATGGTGAACAGTTTCATTTCCTCCCTGAGCTTTCTACAATGAACTCTAATAACTCAGCCCTCTGCTGTCCTGACAGTTTAGTTAAACCCACTGAGCAAAATGGTACAAACAGAATCCCAGGCAAGAAGGGAGTTGCCCATAGGCTCAAATTAACTACCAGTCCCCAAGTAGCTAACCTTCACTTATCGCACAGAAAGAACTCGGAAGCCAAGTCAAACCCATGAGCAAAACTCATCATGCCAGGAAAGAGGAGAGGGGAAATCAACACCTCAAGTCCATGGCTACTGATTCCAACTCTCCCTCCTGACTCTGGGTCCCGACAGAGACTCTGTTCACAGCCAGCCCTCCGCCTGGAGAGGTAAATCTATTTTTAAAGCAAAACTTCTTTTTACTCTCTTTTTTGTCCTTGAGACCAGCACTGAGCTCACTGGGGAAGCAGGGCCTAAGGGTTTACACCTGTGACCCAAACTTTCCATTCTGTGTGAGGTGCTTTTTTTTTTAAAGAAAAACAATTCAAGGGAAGTTTCTGAACCACTGCTTTTCCTGAGGCCAATGGTTACCAACAGCGACAGAAAAGTTCTTTATTTTCCAATGTGACCCAAATTATGGCTTATCCCAGACTTCACCTTCACTTCTTTCCAAGTCCCTCCCAAGGCCATCTTATCTTGTGTACCTGGAGGGAGTGAGCATCAACATGTAAGCCTCTAAAGATAATGGCTGAACGTTACCTAAGATGGTGACCCAATGTGGTTTCTTTCCGTTTCCTAGATCTTGTTCTGGCCCAGGTTATGTAGGACGCTAGAAGAAGTAATATGGCCAGGTGACTCCTAAAAGGGAGTCGTGTATGCTCTTACAGGGCAGAAGACTAAGGGTCTACTGCTTCACTCCAAGGACACCACATACACACGTGGCTTTGCGTAATAAAGCGTGAGCAAGTGTGACAGCAAAACCACGGTGTTCATGAAGCATGGAAGTTAGCGTGTGAGAACTCGAGTCCGGCACAATTGAAAATCAAATAAAAAGGTCGCTAAACAACTACCAGAGGTTTTATTCCCAAGCAGATCCATCAAAACAGCATAAGACATGTAATGAACGCCGATGATAATACTCTTCTCCCCATTTCTGCCTATTTCAGTCTGCTTGCAGAAATGTTCCCTCATTTTAAATATATTGTGGGAAAAAACGGGGGTGGGGTGGGGCATTCCCAAAGATACACACCATTTAAGCAAGAAGGGGCCTGAGATCCGCACTGAAAACCAAGAGAAAGGGGAATGAAGCAGGTTCCATGACTACTGGTACCGTGCGGTCTACACCACCCTGCCTGCCCCAGCCCACCCAGCAAGTAAGACCCATGGTCCCGTTATCATCTCCAGCTCACATGAGAACATCTGGGGCACTAGGAGGCTGACTCACTCACGTCAAGTCACCCAGCTTCTAACTGCAGGACTAGGATTTGACCCCAGGTATTTCTGACCCTCAAGCATGTTTCATGATGCCATGATTCCAAAGATGATGCCCAAGTTATTCAGAGATGCATCCCTTTGCTGAAACAGTCACTGCTAGTGCTTTTCTATGATACCAAAGTTCCACAGTGGATTTAGAGACAGTGGACAGCTCATAAATCGTGTTAAGCCATAGTCTATGTCAAAGGTGCAGGTATTAAATGCTGAGTCACTGCTATGCTTTGCAGAGATAATACTTTATCCTGCCTGTCCACATATTCTAGCCAGTCAGCTAGGCTTGGAGAAAGACAGCTCAAGTGGAGCTGGGCTCCAGAGCTGAAACGATAGAAATGGTTTCTCTGTCCCAAATTCCCTTGCCTACTCCCACAGCTCGGCAAGTCTCAGCGTCTGCCTGTTTTAATGATTCACACACAAGAGAACACAGCTAATGTCACTAGGCCAAATCTGGGTGAATGGAATGCTACCCTCCCCAGCTGTGTTGCATGAGGAATGTTCTTGCTAAATCAGCTTAGAGAACTTGCTGTGACACTCGCTTCTCCTACTTTCTGTCACAATCAATGAAGTCAGACCTCCTGTTGATACACCACTCAGTGTCAACTAGAGGAGGAAAGGCGAGCTCACACTAGCTATAATGTAAATTAGCGGGGTGAGTTCCGTCAGGAAGATGCGCAGAGCCTTCAACATCTGGGGTGGGCCATCAGAGGAGGACACAGAAGTGTTGGCACCCGAGCCCAGTTGTTACAGATGGTGTGACAGCCAGAGTCTTGGGGAAACGAGAGAGAGACTCTCCTAGGCTGAGAGAAATGTCTAAGAAGAAACTACCACCCAAGTTAATTGCAGAGTGTCTGTTTGTCTGAAGTACTTCTTTTATTCTTCCACAGCCAGAATCTCTAGCCCGTGTGTCCCCCTTTGAAGGAACCTTAGTCTCAACGAGGAAAACCAATCTTTAGGAGACTACTAAGGGGTTACAGAGTAATTTACATTTAAATAGGTAATTACTGAACAAAATCGAAACATAAATCTAAAGGAATGATTATAACGGTGGAATCTGAGACAACGTGACAAATGAGGGGCCCGTTTAGCATCTCTCAAATCTCATCACTTAAGGCAGCATTTCAGAGTGAGTGAGCTAGACCCCTAGCAGTATTATGAGACCCACAGGTGATATGCAGGTACAGCATTAACAAACAATGAACCACATGATGAGAAAATTAGTCCTTTATGAACCCTCTTTCAAATAGTCAAGGAGCAAATCTCAGTGTGTTGTTAATAGGTCTAATACCTCCCTAACACCAGCTAATCTCTACTTTTAACAGTA
This sequence comes from Grampus griseus, assembly GCF_964374135.1. Lineage (NCBI taxonomy): Eukaryota > Metazoa > Chordata > Mammalia > Artiodactyla > Delphinidae > Grampus > Grampus griseus. The sequence goes on from NC_139019.1 coordinate 86,970,206, forward strand.
GGTTTCAGGAACAGAGCCTTGTTTGCTTACTTGTGGCAAGTAATTATTCATGGCAAAGGCATATTTAGGAGAAGGATATAAAGTTTCCAGGAAAAAAATATTAGGTAAAAAATATTAGGGTCTAGTTTAAAAAATATGTTAATGCTGGCATAGGTGACACATGCACACAGCAAAACTTTGAAAGTGGCACATAGATGATCAAACTTTGAGAAACTCTGTCTCACAGCCTGTCCATAAGGCAGCTTTACCTTTTGACTTTACTGACCTGGAAGTAAAATCGAAGAGTGAGAGTCAGCAGGGAAAGCCAGCTCTGAGCACTAAGGGCAACAGACCTAGAGGCAGGGTACGGAAATATGACCACTCTGACTTTCCCAGGAAAGCAATCCGTGACCTATGTCCAAGGTCTTTTCCTTTGCACAGCAGATCACAAATAATCAGAAAAGGTAACAAAGGTATGTATGCATCCATGCTGACGTGAAAACCGGCCTTCGGGTTTTTTACAGTCAATTCAGAATCATATTATAGTTACAGGAATGAGGACTTTAAATCTCAATTTTCAAATGCAACACAGCATTTTGTTCTCTTTTCATGACCTATTTATGCTTCATTTGATGCTCAACACGACTGACATCCTTGTAGAACTGATAACACACAAAGCCATATAACTTTCCTTTTTAAGAGCAGAGTTATGTAAAATGTGCTTTAAAATGTGCAAAGAAATGCGAAATCAAAATATTTTTCAAAGGGAAGAAATCTTGGCTGTCCTTTGTTTTGTCAGAAAGAAAGTTTATCACCCAATAAAGAAGAAATTATACTTACAGCTTTAAAATGGGCAAGACTCACATTGTCAAAACGCACATATTTTGTTGAAAATAGTCTCCCTTAGGCAGGAAAGACAAAATTGCTTTTAATGACAGAACTTTTTAGATTGTAGTTGGAAGGGAAGGGTGTTTATGAGAAATAAAGCTAATGAGTCACAGAGCAAAATAAAATGAATGGAGTAGTTCCTCCCTTGTCAGTACAAAACTTGATAAGAAACCAAGCTCTGCCAGCAGGAATCACTAAACATCCATTCTGCACTGACTCAGTGCCAGGTGACCTTCCTTAGAAGGTGCTTTTGAAATCTTCCAGGTCTAAACAACCACACCCTTAGAAATTAAGGAATGTGCCCCAGGGTTTGTGGGTGTTCAAACCTCACCATTTTTGATATTCCACCAGCTTTAACAGCTCTTTTGGTTGAAATACACATTCAAAGTGTATGAAACTAAGCTCATTAATTACTACTTTCAACATGAATCCACAGCCTGCATTGGATATAGAAACACCTACTTGAAAAGTAAAAAAAAAAAATAGGTCAAACAGGTTATTTGGCATCCTGTATCAAGGAAATACAGCTGGTTAACTAAATGACATTTTTAAAAAAGGAACAAGCCTGCAATGTTGTCAAGCCAGTTTGTGTGTTGATAAGAGTACAGAATTTAATTACTTATGGGTGGTTGAGGAGAATCTGACTTCTAGCACACATGGTGAAATTTTAAACCACATTCTGCCCCAGTCACCAATGAGTGCTCAGTAGGACTGACTATGTCACTTGCAGGGCCCAGTGCAAAATGAAGATGTGAGACCCCTTGTTCAAACATTACTAAGAACTGCAAGACGGCAGCAACATAACGTTATATCAAGCGTCAGGCCCTGTGTGAATGAATGCTCAGGTCGAACATCCATGGAGCCTGTTATACCTCTTTCCAGCCCCTAAGAAAGCTCTTTCCAAACCAGTGTCATAGAGATGCCCATCCTACGTTCAAATGAACGTCTTGGTCCAGATTATTTGGGACATTTGAGGATCTCTGCCCCAAACAATATTCCACTTAACAGCTTCAAAGACTGATAAACTTCGGTATTTCCTCTCACTTTCTCTATTTACTTTATTTTTTTTTTGCAAGGCTGAATAAAGATGTCTCAAAATATTTCAGTTTCCTGTTGCAGAGCTAAGCCAAGGAGCCGCTTGGTTGTGAACAACAGGCAGTTCAGTGTATTGTAAAGGAAGAAGTTCACAATCATCTGAAAGTTAAGGCCTGGAGCCCACCACTGTCTGGCTGACCTTGCCACAGTGGCGTCTTTCTTTTCTTGTTAATGTGCCTTTCAACATTCAAACAGGATGTCAGCTATGAATGAAAGTTTCTGCCCTTTTCCTGCTATAAACCCCAGAGCCATTTCCACGCCTCACAGGAATCCCTGTTACTTTCCAGCGATCGTCAGTAAGTTGTGGCTTAACCTCAAAATGAAACAGACATATAGTACCTTAAAGGTAAACAAACACACAGACCAGTGAGAGCAGTCATCCCACAAATTCTGCCCTAAATTCTAGCATCTTTTCTCTTTTCTCCATTTGGAAGCTTTAGATGATCCTCTTGGAGTTTAACAACTCTTTCTGGCAATGAAATGTGAAGAGGTGATGATTTCCTCCAAATTGGGAGGACATTAACAATTAAGTGTTAATGCGAACACCGTTAACAGTAATGCAATTATAACTGTATTCCACAAAGGACAATAGGAAATAATTACTCTGATTCTCAAGTGATAGTTCTAGGAGAATGAGATTCTCAGTCTAAAATCCATTAGGAGGAGCTCTAAAACTCAGACGCACACCTACAGCTGGAGGAGCCTCTCCTCCCTTGAAAGGATGACCCCGTCGGTGCCAGCACAGGCACTCTATGGTCGTCTGCTTTTGCTCCTGAAAAATGGCTGCAGTGGGGGTCCTGGGACCACTAACTTGCTGTTCCTGGAGCTGCCATCCAGTCCTGAACAAGGCTTATCTGAATAGCCAGAGATGCCGTTTTAAGCCTCCAAGCTGGACCAGAAGCAAATGACACCCAATCATCATTGTATGGCTTCTAAGGATGATGAAGCATATCCCAGGAAATGACTAATCTCCGATTACCATATGCATGTCAGCATTGAGACTTGACCAGAGAGAGTGGTATAATAGCAGACCAACCATTAATGCCTGTCTCGGTCTTATTTGATTAAAATTGGAGAACTAAACAGAGAAGCTGATAGAATCAGTCAATTGCTAATGCTCTTTCCTAATGATGCATAGATGGAAGTTTAAAACGTGCTTCTAAATTCCATGACAACCCTCGATGTTAGCAGTCCTTCAGTAATCCATAAATCCTTCTCCCCTTTCATTCAAAGCTTAACAGTACTAATAATGAATAAAATGAACACGTTGAAATTTCATTTCTCTATTTCCTGCTCTCTGATAGACATGGCCACAAGAATGATTAAATGAAATCAGAAGAAAGCTGTCTCTTTTTTTTTGGGTCTCTTTTCTTCCACACAAGCTCATCTGTTATATTCTGAAGATTTCTTTCTCCGCGATCCTGCTCAGAGCTATCGTGATCTATTCTAACACCACAGGCTCACACAGGCCGTACTGTCACACACGTGGATTAGCATCACCACCTCCTAGCTGGTCTCTCTTATTCCTTTCCATTCTCTCTTCCCAATTCATCAGGCCGTCCCAGGTGAAGAACCCAGAAGACCCCCTATTCTGTAAGAGCAAGTCGAATCCGTCCTTCATCACGTCCTCCATGTTTTGGCACCACGGAACCTCTCTGACCTCAATTCCCAAGACTCCTCCGTCAACCTGGCCTTCTCATGTGCCCTGTGAGCTCCCACCTTAGGTCTCTGCTGATTCTCCCTTTGCCTCTAATTCCCTCAATTCCTCCCCCGGACTTTTTTCAGTGGATGAGCTCCTCTATAAAGCTTTCACCACCTTCATAGCCCACAAAGAACTCTTCCCTTTCTGAAATCCAACAGGACTGAGAACATCATTACACAGGAAGTGTATATTTATAGAGATGATCTTTTCTAAATTGGGGCATGATCCCAATTGCATTTTATATTCTTTGGCATTGATAAGGACCATGTCACCATCTTCTCTTTATCCTTCATTCTGGGGTACATGGCCTACAAATTCATGCTAGTCAGGTGAGGACAGAAATATCAATCCTCCAACTGAATAATGCAGCTTGGTTGACTGATAATGAACTACTTCAGCTAACAGGTTAGTCCACTTGCAAATTAGGGAGAAGGCAGGGCCATGTTGCTTAGTGATGCCAGACCATGAATTGTGGCGATAAAAGCAAGTCCCCCTAAAACCAAGGTCCTTTGCTGAGTTTATGATTAACTTCTCTACCCAAAACTTTATTCCCTTTCTTGCCCTGCCCCTAGTCCTCTCAGGATTGAGGGAAATCAAAGAAAAGGGGGCACTGAAACCAAGCAGGACCCTGCAGGTCCCTCCCAGGTGCAAGCCCCTCAGTGCCCCCTGCTTCTTGTTTGGCCTTCCCTGAATTCCAAAGAGCAGACTCAGGCAGTTAATGATTAGGACAATAGAACCACAGGACGCCTAGTTCCTCCTGAAGGGATATAAATAACAATCCAATGTATATCTTTGAGCTGTTCTGCAGGAACTAAGACCCCCACCCAGGTGGAGGATGGTGACTACATGCTGACCACAAACACACAGACCTCAGACTGGTTAGAACCAGAGGCTTGAGAATTAAGATTCCCAAAACATCACCACCAACCAATCAGGAAAATGTTCAGGAGCTGATCGCGCACGCACCCTGCCACCCTCACCCCTCATGCTGCCTTTAAAAATTCTTGCCTGAAAGCCATTGGGGAGTTTGGGTTTTTTTAAGCCCTGGCTGCCTGTTCTCATTGCTCGGTGCCCTGCAGTAAATGCTGTACTTTCCGTGAGCACAGCCCGGTGTCGTTGAGTAGCTTTGCTGCCAAGTAACAGTGATTCATGACAGTATGCCTTCTACCAAAAGATACCTAAAGGAATGTATTTGGTTATCAGTCTGGGTGTAAATGGTAACCAAGGAAAACAGAATTTAAAAATCAAAAAATTCAGGGGCTTCCCTGGTGGCGCAGTGGTTGAGAGTCCGCCTGCCAATGCAGGGGACACGGGTTCATGCCCCGGTCCGGGGAAGATCCCACATGCTGCGGAGTGGCTGGGCCCATGAGCCATGGCCACTGAGCCTGTGTGTCCGGAGCCTGTGCTCCGCAACAGGAGAGGCCACAACAGTGAGAGGCCCGCGTACAGCAAAAAAAAAAAAACCCACCAAAAAAACCCCCAAAAATTCAGTATTTCCCTTCACAGCTTGGCATTATATTTATAAGGAATAATAAAGTCATTAATATTACATGTAGAGTAGTTGTTATACATAGTTGAAGATTCCTCTATTATTTCTCTCAACATTTAGTAAGTGACGACTGTGTCAGAATATTTTAGAAATAACTGCTGTAAGATATCCTTGCAGAAAGTCAGAATAAATAGCCTTAAGTCTGAACTGATATACCAAATTCTGGAAATTGTAGAAAAAGCTATAGCTCTTCAGAGAAAACACATACACACATGCACAAAACCACTTACACAAAATATAACAAGTAACTGAATAATTTATTACTACAGAAAAAAACGACAATGTAGATGTTGAGGGAATAAAAACAACTCCAATCTTTACAGTGCTTGAGGCTGGTTTCACCTACAGTAATTGGACATCTTGCAGATCTCTGAACTAGTCAAACCAGTCCTTCCAAACACTTGTTTTATCACTTATTGCACAACAGGGTCATTTAAGGGTCTATGCTTGCAATGAGTTGAGACCAGGTTTCTTTCAGCTATGACAAATAATGATGTTAGTAACACTAGTAATGATAAAAATTGTAACATTTTCTCAGACCCTAAAGAAGAACCCGAGATACATTTTGCCTTCCTCTGTTGCTCATTAGCAACCATCACTCCACGGCTTTCATATTAAAAGCATGGGCACTTGAAGACTTTACTCCTTAATAAACGTTGCTCAAAGGACGTTAGCAAGAAGCATACATCAGGTGACAAGATAGTGCCACCCAGGGCAGGGGGACTGGTCAGACTGTGCAACAGGATCCCAGGGACCTGTCTCAATCAAGTTAATTAGAGACATCTGCAGCACAGAGATCAAGCCAGGCTAGCTCGGGCAGCTTATTTGCACCAAAAAGGTACAACTCATGTGGGAGGTAAGAGGGCTAGAATGACAAACAGATAGCAATCAGTAATGTGAGCTGCTCTGTCATCCGAGCATACTCTCCGCTGAAATAAAGCTGGTAGGACCAAGGGATGCAAATGTCCAGTTGATCAAAAGGCTAAAGGATATTTGAATAAACCTTTGATATTCTTAGCTCTTGGCAGGAATCTCACCACTATAAATGGAGTCTACCCCCAGCACCTGCTTGAACTCTTCATTCACCTATGTATCACCTGCCTCCCGGGGATTGCTCCAACTCATTCCAGGGACCCTGCCCACTGTTTTTCTGCAAACAACTCTGCCCTCTTCCAAGATGTTGTTTCGGATGGAGATCTAGCTCAGAGATACGCTGTGTTTGAAGTTGTAGCCTTTGTATAGCTGACACTTTGAAACTTTGCCTCTGGAGCTTACACTCCACACAGCTCAACTCTTGGCTCAAGGAAGGAAGCCACATATCATTCCCAAACGCTGCATTCCAGGCCTGGTGTTTAGCAGTCTGGCTCTACTGAAGTTTGCAGAGTTTGAGTCTTTAAAGTATTTATTTTATTCAACTCTTTGTTCTTATTATTCTTAAATTCCCCAAACTGATAGCAGCCAGCTTCTCAAGGATTCCACTGGATTTCACTGACTGTGCTTTGCATACATACACTGAGAAGAACTAGATGTTTTCACCAATGACAAACAAGCTGATTTCTCTAGGTTATTACTGGGGATGATGTCTCGTGTTAATGTTAACTACAGCTCACTGGAGAGGCTGATAGAACTGTGCCCCAAGTCAAGAACTGTGGCTATGATAGACCCAATTCTCAAAGCTCAATGAATCTGAAAATACAATTAGCTTAGCCATTTGTAATCTGATGTGGGATGGATACCATACCACGACATATTCTTCCAGCCCCAGAACATGTTTCGATTCAGTGTTCTAATTTATTAATAATTATATTTTCATTTGACTTTAACATCCACATGCACCACCATCATGATTTAGAAATAAATCCCCATAAAAGCCAGACTGTAAACTGGTAGCCTAGGAAACAATTTCCGCTCCATATGTGTAAGTTTTGGCCAATCCAGTGTTTCAGACTAATCTGAACCAATCTTTAGGAATCCAGAGATTTCACATAAAGTACAGACTTCGCCCTTCTAGTGAAAAATTGGAAGATCTGGCATCATTGGGTCCATATTCTTTCACAGAAATATTCTGCTAGAATGGGAGAGCAGCCATCCCTTTCAGTAGGGTCCTTACCAAGTTTGTACATCAGGCCTGATTTTCTCACTGAGGTATCTGTCTGGCTGCAGTAGCCATGAAAGTTTGCACTTCCTGCTAAAGAACCTCTGCCTTTGTCACTTCTCTGAATCTGCCATGTAATCAATAATATTTTACAGATTGTCTTTTACTTTAAGAAATATTCATCAGCACAAAACAGCCCAGCCAGAATAGAGTTTTCAAGGATTTCAGACAGTCTGAATTCCAATTTTGAATGTAAAAATTTCCCAGAGGATCAGAAACCCCTGCTGAGTTTTCCTCCAAGCATAACTAATACAATACTGGGAGGTGTTATCATGCAACCATGCATCTCTGAGATGGCAATGAGGAATGGCTCAATTGCAATCCTCTACCTAAAGCGTCCTGGGATGGCTTTAACATGCTGGAGAGCGTACCTCTAGGTCAACAACTTTGTTAGGAGATGCCAGGCCTGATGGTGTCAGATACTGACTCATGTAGGGAATACCATTTCGATCTTGTTATACCTGTTTGGGAATGAAAATTACTGATACCAGGCCACCACGTTTCAGCCAAGAGCCACTCATTCTAAAGACAGAGGGAAAACCATCAACTGTTCCAGAATGATGCTGGCTGACTTGCCAGTGGGAGGGAGCAAAGAGAAGCCATGAAGATCAAAGACAACGTAGACGGCATGTGTGACTATTCAAGGCCATTCTAAGTGAAAGGACAAACTGTGGTAACTCATAACTGTCCAGGCTCCAACCATTCAAAAGCTATTACATTTCCACCCAAACCACTGTCTATTAGAAGAATGCTGCCCCACTGTTAAGATAGTGATCCTGCAATCTGAGGTTACTTCCTGCTTCTACACTATGACTGCACCTTATTAAATAAACTTCCGGGCTAAGATGTTTACTTGACTGGGAAATGACTACTAATGAGCTGTTAAAGGACATATCCTCGAGTTACTACCAGTGGCGTTTGTTAACGCGTCCCCTGTTGAACAAAGTTGTCACAATGGCATAGTGAATAAACAATCTTTTTTTTTTCTCCCTGTAAGTTATACAGTATGAAATGTTAATAATTAATTTGCCTTTGTGAATGAACACACACTATCTTTCCAAACAGGTACTGGTGCAACCTCACCCCACTCTTGTGAGATGGCTCATCATTTCACACACTTCACACCTTCCCAGCTATCAGTATCACTGACCTCAAGTAGCTGAGTGTGAAATGGCAGATGGTTTGTGGTGCTCAGTGATGCCCTATGAAAATTCAGCAGAGCTAACTACAAGAGTTTTCATGAAGGATGGTGATTTGTGCAAACTTCCCAAGGAACTCAAGAAAACAAAATACTACTCCCGTCTACGTCAAAGGATTCAGTGAGGCTCCTGGGAGAAAAATGTCAAGAGATTTTAAGGCCTTCAGTAGTACAATATTGCCAAAGTGCTCCAGAAGTTATTTTAACCTGCTGCATTGCTAAAAGGGGAGCAGAGCCTGAAAAGCCAGTGTAATTTTGAGGGGTGCTCAAGGATTCTGTCAACAGCACTGTAACCTTGCACAGGGCTCACACATTAGAAGATAGACTGTTCTAGGCTATCCCCAACCTTGGTACATATTCCTCATGAGAACATCCCATATTTGTACCACCCCGAAGTGAGAAAGTGGATTGTTCTACCTAAGATGACATTACTTCAGTGTCTCAAAATACCCAGGCTGAATTGCTTCTGGAGCAATGGGATGCTGTTAATTAATATCAACACTTCCCAGATCCTTTTCAAATGTCTAATGTCGAAATATTTTACAGGAGTGAATTTCAAACTGTGCTCATGTTTTTCACAGCATGGCGCCTGTCTGAAATGCTATAGTTTGAAAATCAATAAAACATGAGATGGAAGATACCAGGGTGGCTTGAGAGTTTTTAAGGAACTACACTCTTGAGAGCAAAACAGAGTACATAATACTTAGAATGGAAATATGTAAACCTTTACAAGTTTACATTTTCATGACTCCCTCATGAAGCAGGGATCCGGTTCTGTTTTACTGATAAACAGAGCCATCAACTGACTTGTTTGGAGTCTCAAAACAGACCCTTCTATTCCCGCTGTTTCTCCCCTCTGATTTAATTAACTATAAAATAAATGAAAATGAACAGTGCAATGAGAATATCTGAGTATAATTTGGGGAGGAATACTTCATTACCTTTCCACCAACTCCAATTCCTAGAATTTTATGTGTCAAGATTTTTTGAGTTTAACTCCTTAAAGAAATACTTTATTCTTAGTCCATTTAGCTGCCTTTAAAATGTGTACTTTCATACACACACACGCAGAGTAACATTCAAACCATGTTGTTGTCATATACAACAAAGCATATTCGTTTCATGTTTATTATAATATCCTGACTCCTTCATGAAATAATTTGATGGGGTTCACAAATAAGAATCAGACCTAATGAAACCATTTAGATCTTAGCTTAAAAACAACAACAACAGGGGGCTTTCCCTGGTGGCGCAGTGGTTGAGAGTCCGCCTGCCGATGCAGGGGACACGGGTTCGTGTCCTGGTCCGGGAAGATCCCACATGCCGTGGAGCGGCTGGGCCCGTGAGCCATGGCCGCTGAGCCTGCGCGTCCAGAGCCTGTGCTCCGCAACGGGAGAGGCCACAATAGTGAGATGCCCGCGTATCGCAAAAAAAAAAAAAAAAAAGTCAAATATTAAGAGAATGGGAAGTCGATTTTAATGAAAAACAACTTCGTCATACACCTGCTGATTGAGTATATATTTAGTAAGCATGTACTGCTATGTGCAAGTGCTGCTAATGAGCATGAGGCAGTGAACAGGAGATGCTGTGTGGCAAGCAAACACAAAACTTAGCTGAGCTATCTGGTGCCCAAAACAAAAAAGGAAACAATGTATCACACAGTTTCAAAGGGGGAAGTTACTGGCTTATCAAGAGAGGGAAAGATTTTCTTGGTAAGAATCTGAGGAGATATTTAATGGATAGGTCAGTGTATGTAAAGTAGATACTAAACAGAATAGTAAGAGAACTAAAATAGTTATCTGTACACTGTACCTATCTTAGGGCTCTCTGTTTCTCCTAAAACAGGTTAAATAATTTGTAATCTTTTGAACTAAGATATCAATAGAGTAACATGTGGGGAAACCCTTACCTTTCTTGCCTGTTTACAGACGCAAATCTATACCTAAAATTGCATATGCTATTTATGAAAAAGCAGAAAAGACATGTTGGAAAAGGACTTTCTTTATGTGAAGTATTACTATTCTAGAAAAAATTTTCTATATTGTATTTGCAATTGTAAAAGAATCTCTGGCAATTACATTCCTTTGTTTTTCAGGTGTCTTTTGGTGATACACGTTACAAATCCTTTTTATTTCTCTATATGATGCTATTTTCTTTTGGGTGGACCTGATAGTAATAACCAAGCCACCAGGTGAAAGGTTCTCAAGGTTTTCTATTGGGTTCTCTTGACTAATTTCCAGCTGTACTGTTTCCTTTTTACAGGGTGGTTCTTATGTGACTAATCTAGGCCACAATATATGTTTTTTTTTTTTTAAGTTAGGTAAGAGTAAATGTCTCCAGACCTTTCATTTTTACAGTGCTTTATTTGCTAAATTATGCAAATCAATACCCCCTAAATCAAATATATACCTGCCCTAAAGAGAGTTCCCCTTAGTTTTGAAACTCACTTTAACAGGCTATCAATCAGAGGATGATATTTAGAGGTAGCATAACTGATTGGCAGCAGTGGGATTTCTGGCCATTTTTAGGGATAACCACTGCAATATAGGAGGATCAGGTTTTCAAGCCCTAGGAAGGAAAAAGCCTCAAAAAAAAAACCACCCCTAATAGATATATAACGCCATGACAGAAATACTACTTATTATGTCATACCTAATAATCCACCTGTGCCTTATCACACAGATGTTTACACCCTGTTGCCAAAGAAAGTGTCTCCCTTCTCCTCCTCATTCACCAATTAATACGCACCTCAGGCACAGTGGCCAGACATCTATGTAGAAAGAAGAGACAGGCAGGGGATCCACGAGCAGAGAGACCTAGGCAAGTAATACTCTCAGCATTATCCAGGAATATTTAGTTGCTTGCTCAAATGCATCATTAACAAAGGGCCTATTTCCCAAAGGTTTGCACTGTGTAATTAGCAGCAACAAACACTGCCCCTGCTCAGGTCAACCTATGGGATTAGTTACAAAGGTTTTGTAAATTTCAGAAGCGATCTACACAGATGTCTAAGAAAAAACACACAAACACACAGAACAGAATAATGGATGCAGCCACAGCCATTAAGTAGTTTAGGATTTGTGAGACTCAGACAACCAATACATTTTATGGGGGAAGTCATAAAAGTCAGACAGGAAAAAATATATAGCTTGAAAGTTGCAAACTTCTAGAAAGCATGTAAAAAATGCTGAAAAGTGGCAGGGGCAAAGGAATAAACATACCACCTGGAGCTCATCAGTCTCGATAAATAAGACAGGGTCACCTGAGTTTACTTCTGGAATGAACAGACATCGCTTTAATTATTTTTGCGAAGGGATTGAATTCTTTTCATACTCTCATTTACTGTTGGCATTAGATTTGCTCATATGTCATTAGAACATTTTCTAAAATGAAACCTTCATTTTATTTATGGAAGTTGTTATACTTCTCTCAGGCTGCTCCAAAAACATACAATTAATCAATGCTAACCTTTCGATCAGGAAGGTATACTATACTAAAAGAGAGGCAAATACATTTTGACAATTTGTATCAATTTAAAGGCCTCAAATTAACTCATCACATTGTACACTTTAAATATCTTACAATTTTATTTGTCAATTATACCTCACTAAAGCTGGAAAAAAAGGTCTCGAATTAAAAAAGTAATTTTAGGTCTTCCCTGGTTGCGCAGTGGTTAAGAATCTGCCTGCCAATGCAGGGGACATGGGTTCAATCCCTGGTCCGGGAAGATCCCACATGCCGCGGAGTGGCTAAGCCCGTGCGCCACAGCTACTGAGCCTGTGCTCTAGAGTCCGCGAGCCACAACTACTGAAGCCCCTGTGCTCTAGAGCCCACACGCTGCAACTACTGAGCCCACATGCTGCGACTACTGAAGCCCGTGCACCTAGAGCCCGTGCTCCACAACAAGAGAAGCAACCGCAATGAGAAGCCCACGCGCCGCAATGAAGAGTAGCCCCCGCTCGCTGTAACTAGAGAAAGCCTGCGTGCAGCAACAAAGACCCAACGCAGCCAAAAGATAAAATTAAAAAGTAATTTTAATTTAGATTAAAAAAATAATTTGTTAATGATGGGATCCGGAATAACGTGAATAAAAGTTAAGGCTGATCCCGTGTGAACAATGAATTACTCTAGCTTTTAGAGATTTATTCCTGTTTAGTAAATAGCACTGCTTATTTTTTATGATGGTTATTAGTATTTAAACAGGTTGGCAACTTTCAGTTCAGAAGTCAAAACTATTGTCTTGGTTGCCAACAAAAATAATTAATAAAACACCTCTAACCCCAGGGTAAATATGTAAGCAAGTGCATGGTAATGTATAATAAAAATAGCACTTCCTTCTACATCTGGGGCTAATTAAAATCTGATTGGAGTAATAATTGAGCAGTGCCCAGGCTACCCTTGATTTTTCTTGTCAAGTTTCAATTGTTTGACACAAATGCACTGACCTCAATAAATGAAAACATATTTTTTTAAAAAGCATAATTATAGCTATCCTCTTTCAGGACAAAAAAGTGATTTACTGGTGCCGCAGGGTTTTAAGGTTACAGGTGACACAAGTCTTCTGGGGAGTCACTCATGGCCACTGCTGTTGACGAATTAGAAAGCACCAGGGAAGTCCATGAGACTTTTCTTCCCAGTTTCCTCCACCAAACACACAACCCCCTCCCTATACAAATCCCAGTTAAAATAAAAGAATAATATTACCTAACCATGTATTGAGTGTGTGCCAAGTACTCTAAGAGTTTAAAGGTACCATCTCAAATCTTCAGCATCCTAATGAAGTAGGATCATGATTAGCCCCATCTTACAGATAAGAAAACTGAGTCGCAGAGCTCCTGACTCCAGAGCCCTCATTTTAATTTGCTATACTATCTGAAAGCAAAAAAAAAAAAAAAAAAAAAAAAAAACTTACCAGTATATTTTGAAAAACAAGTAAAGGAAATAGGGTTTCCCAAGTACAATACTTACACTCCGAAAATACTCTTCTATAAAAAAAAAAGGTAAAATACTTAAATTCAGTTGGAATAGTACTGATTTAATTCTTACAATGTGATGTCTATCTAAAACCTACCAGTGCCTGCTTATATCAGTTTTTTAAAAACTCATTAGAAAACTCAGAATAATACATATTTCTATGTCCAAAGTGCCCTACAGGTATGCTTCATACACACAGGCCCTAGTTGAAATTGGAAAAGCCAACATATTACTACTTTTGATATGATTGCTTAATGAAATATATACTAACGCTCAAAGTGAAGACTATTTTTCCATAAATCAACATATTGCCGGCACTGTCTGCATTTGTATCCAGTCAACATTCACTCTTTTAATTTAAACTTAAATTCAACCACATTCTCTGTGAACCTACTTCTTGCCCTATGAAAGGACACGAAGATATATCAGAGATGCTCTCTGCTCCTAAGGAGTTTAGTGTCAGAGACCAAGAAACGCCAACTATCCAATAACAACTACAACATATGGCAGAGTATAATAAAGGCTAGAATTCAATTTTTTTTTTTTAATGTAACGCACCAGGCTACATATAAAGCACCGTCCTAGGTACCAGATGGATATCAAGACCAATGTCACAGACTCTGCCCTCAGAAGCTTTCTCTTGGAAGGGGGATGTGTTCAATAGTTATGCGAACATCTGGCTCCCTTTGGTAAGTGCATGAAAAGCAAACAACCTTAAAGGAGGGCTTCTCAGGGGCCTTCTCCGAAGAAGCCACAATTTAAGCAGAACCAAGTTGCTGAGACACTGGGAGGCCGGGCTTGAGCGGGAGGTCATAGAAATAGTGGAGAGTGAAGTGAGACATAAACAAGTGCCAGATTGAAAGGAGCTTTGGATGTTATTAATCATGAATCGTCTTGACTTCATTACGACAAGAAGTGATCTTATGTTTTTCGATGTATTGAGATCTGTGACTGGGGAAAATCATTCTGACAGCAGAGTGGGGGATGAACGGACCGCAGGGAAGGCAGTTACAAGCCTCTTATAAGTTGTCGGCGAAAGACTAGCGGATGGCTTGCACGAGGTCCTGGTAAGGGGAATGAAGGTGACTGGAAGGACTGAGAGACGGTGAGGAAGCCGACCTCCCAGGATGGAGGACTGCTCAGCAGTGAGCAGAAAGGAGAACTTGATAATGACCGAAATCTGAACCAGGGAAGGAGGAGAGCTAGCCCAAAATGGCGAACAAATAAGGAGAAGTAGGTTTGGCAGTCAAGAGAAATAGGTACGGTACTGACTTCCTGGGTTTGAGGAGCTGACAGGGGGACATCCTAGGGAGAATCATGTATGGAATTCATTCAGCATATATTTATTGGGCTCCTACCACATGGCAGGCACTGTTCTAGAATTTGGGGATACAACAGCGAACAAGACAGACATCAGAGACGTGCAACAGGCAATAGGGAATGAGCGTCTCCTGCAGAAGCAAAAGCCAGAAATAAGGACTGGACGGTGAGGAAACTCCACGGTTCTCCTGGATTCAGGAGAGTTTCAGAAAGGAGGCTGGGCCACAGCAGTGAACGCTGGAGTTGGTGGGAGTGAAAGCCTGGCTCCATGAGAATTGAGGTCAAGGGGACCTGATAACAAGGAGGTCATCAGGTGCTGCTGAGACAGCCTCCTCCCAGGGTTGGGCCAGGAGCCAGGGAGGAAGTGCACCTTTAAGAAGTTTGATGGTAAAATAAAAAGAAAGAGGATGGTATTCTCATGCACAGTTTTACACCTAGTTCTCTAAGAATACAGAGAAAGTAGGGATTTGTTCTGACTAGGAGACCTGGGAAAGCCTATGGTAGGAAGCAAGGATGTTCCCTGTTTTTGCACAATACACACAGGAAGAGAAGCAGAGAAGAGAGGATGGAGAGTCAGGGTGACAACAGAGTTCATCTACTGTCCTAGTAACATATCTCTGAGTTAAAGTTCTGAAAAAGAAAATGTGTTACCTAAAAAAAAAACCTTGCTACTCTACTTTAAATTAAGTAAAGATAGTTATCTGTTGTTTAGGGAATAAAAACTTAGCCTTGGCTGGTCCTTCACCTAGAAAATATTTGATTTTAGAACAAAAAAGTAAATTTCTCATTTGAGAAAGAAAGTTGAGGACGGCAGGCCCCCGGCCCAGCCCTCATGCTGGGTCCCCCCTCGTCTGCTCTCAGGAAAGACCCAGCTCCTGAGAAGCAAGGATGCACCCGCTGGATCGGGCCTTGCTGCGCCGCGAGCTGCCAGAGTGCTCTGAGCAGCGGCAGGAATTCCTCTGGGCCTTGTCATGACATCATTTGTGCAATGTAGCCTGTGATGGCAGAAAACGAAGCTGGTATTTATACAGGGTATTAGAGGGGGACCCTCCCGCGCCAGGCTTAAGATGACAAAATGTCAGCCTCAGTCATCTGACAGGCTTTGGTCTCCTTCTGTAACCTCTTTCTTTTTGCCTGCTCTTTTTTTTAATATACATATGACACTAACAGAAAAATAAATTGAAAAGAGCACTGAGGCAGAGTGTATTTCATGCACTGGTGCCAATGTTTCACATCTCATGAACCTCGGGAAAACAATTCGTAGAACTAATTAGTTTACAGTGTTTAAGCAGCTTGTTCCTCGTCTTTAATCTTCTTTATGCAATACTGTGAACAAAGCCATGTTATCTTCTGATTTTTTTATACAGTTTAACAAATATAATCTCCCTTTTCTTTCTACAGATTACTTCATTTAGACATCAAACTATGTTGTTGTTTCCCCCAGGGAGAAGGGGTATAAATAAATTGACATCTATCTGCAGAGGTCTCAATGGTCTACCAGATCCACCAGGCCCTAATCCTCTTTGTTGGCATGGAATCCACCTGGCTTAATTATATTTACAGTTTCCAACTATACCTCATGGCATGCAGGTTTCCTCTGAAACTTTGCACATCTTCCTGCATCCTAGCTATAAGTCACATCTAGGCTGCTGTCTCTTTCTTAGATTCTGATGATGACAAGACCATCTTGCCTTGCCTGAAACTTAGCATCAGGTCCTTAAAGAATAGAGCCCTGATAAATCTACCCTCAGGTAGTATTATGGCCCACCAAAAAGAACATGATTTAAGGGCCCTCATGACCTAGAGCCATGTGAATGGAAATAGATCATGCGTGCACAAATGAAGTGAAGGAAAAAAAGCAAGGAAGAACCGAAAACAAGCTGGGAAAGATTCAGCTGTAAAATACGGCTCATCAAGTATGACTTTTAAGAGAAACGGCGTCTTTTTGTGCCTTCCTATTCTAGATCGCTATTTAATTGCTAGGCTGTTACAGCTATGATATATGAGTCCAAAACCAGGCACCTGAAATCCAAGAACTGGTGAAGGATAGTGTTGAAATAATTATTCATCTGGTAGGTGATGTCGCACACACATAACTACTAAGGCTTTGAAGCAATGTTATTCCCTGAGAGAAACTCCTTCCAAGTGGCAGAAAACCTCCTTCAGACTTATTTATACATTTGAATCCACATTATTAAAGACATTTTATAGTCTCAGTAAAACACGGTACTTGGTGCAAATTTTCTTTTTGCCTGCTTGAGAACTGTTTACCGTCCCATGGTACCAATCTTCCTTAAAGTTCACTCTGTCCTTAATTGTCAAGCAGATTCATGGTAACTCCTAATTAGTGCAAAGCAGGTAACACAGCTGCGACTCTGCAACCGCTGAACACCTCTAGCATCTCTATCAAGCTGAGCTCAGGAGCTCTCTCTGCTCCCCTGCCAAGGTTAATGGTTTCAAGTCTTCTGAGAATTATGAAGTAGGTGCCCAGAGTGAGAGGGGACGCCTGGATCTCCAAACGGCTGCTTCTACCACTAACAGAGTCAGCATATGAAGTTGCCAGCTTCCAGCAACCGTAACAGGGGAGAAGTTTCTTTCTCACTGCACAGCCTCCAAATCACATCGAGGATCTGATTCAGAGCTAATATAGAAGATGTAAATGGATCCAACGCAACAGACGTTATGCATGTAGACCACTGGAATCAGAGAGACTAATCAGAAAGCTGGGGTGGCACCAGATGGTCTCCTGAGGAATCTTCTGAGTTTAAGATACACGAGTCGGTGATACGAACTACGTTAGATTTTACTCTAAGAACATCAGCACTGACTACTAGGAAACCCAGCTCTTCCACTTTCCTGCTCTAAGACCTCGGGCACATTAATTAAATAAGACGGATGGTGGAGGATTACAGAGCGTACATCGAAAGCCCAGGGCAGCTAGGCAGGGCATAAGGAATTTGAGGAGTCGTTACTGTTTTGACAGTTATGATTATTTTGCATTTGCATCACAATCTGGGGCAGCGGAGTTTGCAAGCAACTGCAGTGAGGTGTATATGGAGAAGGAAATCTATCTTAAAAATAATGTGCCAAGGAGAACCAAGAAATAAAGAACATGGAAGATGGGGGAGAGAGAGAGAGAAAAAAAAGGAATTTCAACAGAAATAGAATGATACGCAAAAGGAAACAAAGAGGAAAGGCAGGAAATACACATCTAAGAGGAGGGTTTGAATTCCTAATCCTGTTTTTTTTTCCCTTGAACTTCTATTCAAATCCCTTTTCTGCATCTCAACTCCATCTGCACTATATGGCCCAGTTTTAGCCCAGTTTCCAATTGCAGCAGTCCCGAGGTAGAAACGAGGAGAGAAAAATTTCCCTCTTAGCTATGAAGAATGAAAATCGTTCAAATACAATGTAAAAAAGAAAGCAAGACTCCACAAACACTTCATAGTAGCGAATTCTCAGGCAGAAGTGGAAGCTCCAAAGTGACTCCCTGAGGTGTGTAGTATAATGTAAGTGTTTCAAGTTTGCCGGATGACAGATAAACAGCTAGCCCTGTTACTACTGAATGAATCTCTCTTTTTTTCAGGGCAGACAGTGTTTGTGGTAGAATTGGTCCTTAAGAAAGAGTTAATTGATCTGTTAGCTTTTTGTGTTGGGCCAGAAATAATTATAGCCGTACCTACTTCCTACGGATTATATTCAAAAGCTACAGATACTCACTTACTCTGTTTTTTATTCTACAGGGAACTAAGCGGAACTGGGGTTTGCTTCACTGATTCTCACTTATTTTAAAAGTCAGGCTTAGGAGGGAAGAACAAGTCAAAGAGATTGGCCAAGAAAGGATGAAATGTGCAGTCTGGGTAAGCAAACACTGTTTCAGATAAAGTGCTCCGTGGGTCTCGACCTCACCTTCTACAGTGTATGAATTCATTTTGCAATGATCCTTTCTTTTTTTTTTTTTTAAATCAAGATCTTTGTGTGCTTATTTTCAACAGGGGATGGCAACTGATCTGTTTTCTATAACCTCACCAGCTGGATGCTGAAAAGAGGATGGCATATTTAGATGCCCGTAAACGTTCAGATTCACCTTTAAAATGTGCCACGGCAATGTCACATTCAGGGTAAATGTGCAAGTTTTGCTAGGCCAGGACCGGGAATGAGCGTCTCACAGGCGAAGTGGCATTAAAGGCTTTACAGTAAAACAGTCAACCTCTACTGATTCATTTTACAAATTCCAATCATCTGATGGACGTGAAATCCCCAACAAAAAGAAAAACAAATCAGATGATTCCTGACTGTGTGTAAAAGAGCATCTAGGACTGGACAGAAAAAAAAAAAACCCCAAACCTGACAAATTCAGTCCAAAGTGTTTTCATAGGAGCCCACTTAGCTTACTGGCTTGTCCTGCAGTGTCAGGACCTGTGAGGGACTATAAAAGTGAGAAGATGCAGAAAACACAAATCCACCCCTGAGAGCTTACCGGCTTCAGGCAGTAAGAGGAACAAGGCACAAGAAGCAACACGATGATAATTCTAAGGAAATGTGTAACTAAACAGTAAAGAGTGGATCAGGCAATATACAGAAATCCGGAGGAAACAGAAGAAAAAAATGACAGTAGATTATGGAGTGATAGGGGTTTCTAGGGTTCAGGCATATCTACTTTCTCCTCCTTTGGAGCACAGAGGGTATCTTACCCCCTCCCACCACCTTAGAGTTGTGAGCAGAAGGAAGTCGCTCGTGCGAGTCGCTCGTGGGCTGAAGTAATAAGACCCTTCGTGTTCTCTTATGTGGAAGCTTGTGT
Organism: Grampus griseus; assembly: GCF_964374135.1. NCBI lineage: Eukaryota > Metazoa > Chordata > Mammalia > Artiodactyla > Delphinidae > Grampus > Grampus griseus. The sequence goes on from NC_139019.1 coordinate 86,989,867, forward strand.
TGAAATGACAAAGCCACAACACTGAAGCAGCCTCACTGAGGCTATACTGAGTCACTGACTGGAGGATAGTTACCTGCAATAAGAAATAAAGTTTGTTATGTCCCTGAGGTCCTGGGGCTATTTGTTACTGCAGCACAACGTATCCTGTCATAAAAAGTATATGTATACCAAGGCAGAGAAGATCAAGAGGATGCAACTCTGGGGCTTCCCCGGTGGCGCAGTGGTTGAGAGTCCACCTGCCGATGCAGGGGACACGGGTTCGTGCCCAGGTCCGGGAGGATCCTGCGTGCCGTGGAGCGGCTGGGCCCGTGAGCCATGGCCACTGAGCCTGCGCGTCCGGAGCCTGTGCTCCGCAACGGGAGAGGCCACAACAGTGAGAGGCCCGCGTACCGCAAAAAAGAAAAAAAAAAAAAAAGAGGATGCAACTCTGAAAATGATTTTAGGACCTCCTCATTGCCTTTCCCCCTTGGGTTGGGAATATTCCAACCCTCTGGCCTGTCTGCTTCCAGCATCTCTCCCTCAAACCGTCCACACCGCCGCCAGAGCATTCTAAGACCCACATCTGTTTCCATCTGTTTGAAGCTCCAGGTGGATTTTCCTCACACAGAAGCTAAAGAACAAATTCCCTGGCACAGGAGTCAAGGCCCGTGATCATCTGGCTCCCGGGTTTTGCCAGTGTTCTCTTTGCCCCCTCGGGTCCATGCTATATTCCTGCCACCAGCATCCTGATCAAGCCACACTCTGCTCTGCATCCATGAGTTGCTTCACTCAGCTTCTGTCTGTGATGCTCTCCCCTCCCTCTTCTCCTTGGTGAGCACCCCATCAACTGCTGGCAAGATTCCCTTCCTCTGTGAGGCCTCGATCTCCCGTGTCCTCCCTCAGCACTTCATGTGTCCTGTTCTAACACAACACGCTGCTCCTTAAGAACTCTGTTTTCTTGTCTTTCTCTTCCCACTAGACGGTAAGTTGCTCAAGGCAGGGACTGATTCATTTTTGTTTCCCCCAGAGTCCCTAGCACAGTATCTGATAAGCTGTGGTATTTGCAGAAATAGTGAATGAGCAAAGGAAGGAAGGAAGGAAGGAATATGTGGATGGATGTATTCAGGGCTGTATTAGGCAGAGGACAGAAACTGCACAGAGAACTATAGTAAAACATAAATGGAAGCAGTTAGGATGGCATCAAATTATGAAGACTGGAAATTTTTCACTTGATCCAAAAGGTGACAGGGAGTCATTATAACTTCTTGAGCAGGGAGATGATGAAAATTTTGTTCAGCCTCATAGCACCTTGTACCTTGAATGACACCTATGTTTCTACCACTCTTATTTGCCCTTCGACTGTAAAAGCTCCCTGAAAACAGGAGCTGTGTCTTAGTCATATTTGTATCCCCTATAGTGACAAGCACAGTGTTTGTATAACAGGTGCCAACAAATATCTGCTGAATTTAATTCTAGAAAAATTACTCCCTATGCTTTGAGGCTGGAGAGACAAGCCAGCCGGCTATTGTATTGGATACAGCATTAGATGCGAAATGGACTTGGTGGGGATTGGGTGGCGTGATGCCTATGGAAGTATGGAAGTAGAAATCCAAGAGAGTCTAATATAGTCCAATCGCCAGGTTTCAGGGTCTCTAACGTAAATGAATGTTTTGAGCCTGGGGTCCTACAAAAATGGTGGTATATTTAAAATACGAATCTTGGGAGGAAGATTTGTTTTTCCCATGGGGTAGATGAGTTCTATGCTGACGATGTGGTTTCTAGAGTGGCAATGGGACAAACAAAAGAAAATATACTATAGCTACAAGCAGCTCCAAATACTAATTGTCATATGCAAATTTGATCCCCCATCTTGGGATGTGGTTAAATTTTGATTGATTCACTGATTCATTCATTTGTTCATTCTTTCATTTAATATTTATAAATTATTCACATTGTGTAAGGCAATGTTCTTTCCAAAGTTTACTCAAAAGTCTACTTGGATTTATTGTCTGTTTCACTTTGCCCTTTCTCAGTTACTCCCCAAAGGCAACGATGACGAGTGAGGTAAAGGAATGATGTGCCTGTTTCTTCTATCATGTTTGGTTCCCAAATCTCTCTGGTTACTCACTATCAGGCAGGGTTTGCAAGGGCCTCTTCCTGTCGAAACATTGTTTTGAAAGCTATAGCTGTCAACGTGTAGTCCTACAGGCATCTAATTATTTTATGAATTCCAAGTCAAAAGATCTTCTTGAGCTCTCTCTCTCTCTCTCTCTCTCTCTCTCTCACACACACACACACACACACACACACACAATGATCTAGTTAAATTATGCCCTTAAAAGAAATATTAAGAGTGAAAACAGAATCTCTCTCTTAAGAGATCATCTAATACTCAAACTTGTGGAACTCGGTCTTGAAATATTCCAAAATAGAAAATGTATCTGAAACAGAATTCAAGGCATACATGTTATCAATAACTTAAGCATTCTCATTGTTACTAACACATTCAATATGTCATTTAATCTATAGCAAACACATGTATTGAACTAAACAAAATCTAAACCAAAGTTCAGATTTAAATTTGCCTTGGGTTAATTTTAAAAGAACATTGAAAATAAATAAATAAAAGAATACCTGAGAAAGCATTACTCCAGTGTAAACTAAGAAGGTACCTAGAACTTATTTCATTGGACCCTGAAGCTTCTGAATATTTGTTGGTTGATCTGACTCACACCTACAACCGACAAGGTCTAACATCAATATTTCATTCCTACAACTGAACATAAGCAGTTTTTCAAATCATTTATTTGTTACAAATGGGGAAAAAGCACACGCCCATGGCGAGGACCATGCCTTCCCAGTACATTCATTTTTAACCCACCCCACTCATACTTTGAATTAAACAATTATTCTTTCTCTATAAATTGCTTTACACTTGCCAAAAAAGAATCAGCAAGTCATTAATTTCAGAGGAAGTCGAGCATTTCTTGCTCCCTCACCCTACAGCAATGAGGTGCCAGGGGGGCTGCAATGTTCACAAGAAGCTCAGTATGAACCCCAGTCACACAAACTCCGACGTGATCGTGACATTATCTTAACCATTCCCGCAGTGATATGGTACCTTTCAGAGATGCTACTCATTATACATTTGGAAACAGGATGAGATGTCATTAACCCTTTTACTCAATCATCTTTTTTTTTTTTTTTTTTTTTTTGCGGTACACGGGCCTCTCACTGTTGTGGCCTCTCCCGTTGCGGAGCACAGGCTCCAGATGCGCAGGCTCAGTGGCCATGGCTCACGGGCCCAGCCGCTCCAAGGCATGTGGGATCTTCCCGAACCGGGGCACGAACTCGTGTCCCCTGCATGGGCAGGCGGACTCTCAACCAGTGCGCCACCAGGGAAGCCCCTACTCAATCATCTTTAAAACCCACCTCCAAGAGAGCAAACTGGGCTTCATGCCTGGTTAAAGGCTTAAGAACACATTTTACATTTATTCTCATTCAAGCCACATTTTGACATAATTTATGAATTAGGGAGCACAAGTGTTATCAGAATTCAGTTATAAAATGTTCAGGGCCCCTTGGCTTTGTCACCATCGGGGACAGGACACATGCTGGGTTTTCCATGGCCCAGCCAAACTGCTTCCAGGTAGTTTAGACGACAAGGCTCTTCCTCTGGGCATATTAAAAATTACGAGATGAGATGTGCTCCAAGCAGTGCACTCTTAATTCTAACATTTTCTGTGGCAATACAAAAGGCTTCCACTATGTGCCCCTCCCCCCGCTTCGGGACTGTAATAAGGGAAGTCTGCAATTTTTATGGTTTTCTTTGTGTACCCACAAAACCTATGAATAAAGGTTTGCCACTTGAGGGGGGGAACTGGATAGTTGAGAGCAGAAGTGGAAAGGAGACATTTTTCACCGTGTAACCCTTTCATAGCTTTTCAATTCTGTACCGCGTACACGTGTTCCACACTCGAAATTAAAAAACAACTTAATTTTAGAAGAGTAAATAAAAGCAAAAAGAAAAAAACCCCAAATTTCCTAATCTATGTTTAAAGGAAATCATCCATTCTTATAAAGTTACCAAAACTTAAAAAGACTTAGTAAAAAGCAAACCAGTATTCACAACCGAGTTTATGAAAATGCTTCAAAGACTCTATACCTAAAACACTGCACTTAGGCAGACACTATTAAGAATCATATGTCATCCTTTTATTATGATTACTATTCAGCCAGAAAGATCATTACCTATTTCAGTATTATAAAAGAGATTTTTTAAAGTAGATAATATGTTTTTAAAGCAAAGCATGCTAATTTTTTCTTCTAACATATTATTGACAAATATTTAGCATTTCAAGCAAATATGTATTATTTTCTTTATTTATTGTGAGCATCTGATTCTCTTCAATATGACCCACATTCATTCATTCTCACACACTGGGATCCCATTAGAGAAAGAAGCCACCTGTTTATGGTCCTCATAGAAGAAAATTAGGCTGCGGATAAGTCAGGTCCCTCAATCTCACCCAAGAAGAAAATTAGCCTTAAGGCCTATCCTTGTGTTTGATTTTCAATGGAGAGCCAAAAAGTGCTAAAAAAATAATGAAGTCGAGATTTGAAGCCACCAGTTAGGGAAAACTAAGTATATCCTATTTGTTGCTAATACCCCTCTGCAATAATTATTTTTATTTGTTCATTTTCTGGAGCAGACACAATAGTTTTGTCTTTACCTTTTACAACCAAACACTTTTTAGTAAACAGGAGATAAAAGACCAATAAAACCTTTGTTCTTGCTCCCTTTAGCTGCCCCCCTAAGGCCTGTTTTATCTCCAGAGTTGTTATCTGAAGTGAATTACTGATAAGAAAAATTAAAGGACTCAGAAGCTGAATGTGTAAGGTAATTTGCAGACTGTTTCCCACACCTTGTTTCTGTTCAGCTGGGTCCCACCAAGAGTCATCACATTCCCACCAGCCAGCCCCGCAGGCATCGAAAGCAAGTTGCCTAAGTAGAATGGTTCCCAGGCCCAAATTCCTTTTCCAAGAAGAAAAACCAGGTAAATAACAAGACTCTGAAAAATCAGTCGTACATTTACACTGTTCTTATTTGTATTTGCAAATTACTAAGTGGCAGGAGAATATTAACTTGTACTTTTAAAGGACCTTCATGTACCAAGAGATTAACTTTAATACCTACCTGCACGTACTTTATGATGAGCTATCAGTTCTTTTTTGTGACTCCCTTGGTCATAACCGGTATACTCTGCCTTCCGCATAATATCAGTAGTGAGTACTTATTGAACGTAGGCACAGTCCTAAGCACTTTACAGGTATTAACTCATTTACTATTCAGCTCATACGATTATCATCCTCACCTCACAGACAAGGAAAACGGAGGCACAGACACTTATCATTTTTATGATTCACTGACTCGGCACGCATCCATGAATTCCTGATCTCTTACTATTATCCATTCTTAGTAAATAATCTCTAGAACGTGCAAAGTCTTGTGTCAGATACCTGAGAGGAATATGAGGAGGGGTGACAACACACTCAAGTAGTTTGGAACTTCTTGGCCCTCCTCTCCCTCAAAAAAGCAAAAGAAAAGAAAACACATTAAGAAGAACATTTCCAAACATCCCTGGAAGCCAGGCTCTTCTAATACCCACAGTCTTCGGTATAAAATGGCTCCTGACTGGTGTTGCTGACTGGTTGCCGGGGCCAGGGTAGGCGGAAGTGAATTCTAGGACAGGCTGTCAGGGCACAGGTGGTCCCTGTAGTCAAAGGCAAGAGGAGAGCCTTGGCCACGTCCAGTACTGGCCTGAGATGAGTCCAAGAAGTCGCCCTTCTGACTGCCTGTCCACGTTTTTCATCTCTCCTTCCGCCAACTTCCACACAATCGCCCCAATGTTCACTTTAAAAACAAAACAATAGTATTCCCCTCCGCAGCTCTTTGCCACAGACAAGATGAGGGGCTCTGGTTCCTATCAAGTTTCTGAGGTAACGTCTTAGGGAGTTACTCCATTTTTAGGCTGCTTGCAACTCAACAGAGAATGATCATTTGGCTCAAAGAGGGGATGTGAAGAGTCCTTATGACAACTAGCTCCCACATGGGGTTCCTCCCACATTCCTTCTGCCCTCATGAAAACAGATCTGTGGCAGAAGAAACAAACATGGCTTTCCTGGGGAAATGCTGCCAACTCCTGCTCAAGACCACAGCCGATATACAGTGTGTTTGGGGCTTGCTAAACAATCAAGTGTACATACTTCAAGAATAACTGCAACTTCCTTAAGTGCCTGACCGATTCCTAGGGAGGAATACGCTGGGAAAGAAATCTGGGTCAGCAAACCTATGACAAAAACCAGATGGGGGTAGGGCTTTCGGCGTCTCCTTCTCACCCTGGGCCATAATCTCTCCTGCTGAAATAAAATGGTTTGGGGATAGTATCAAGTAGACACTTGGCGTGGTTGGCTCCTAGGAGCAAGTCATTCTTGGCTTTGTGCTAAACTCTGGGAAACGATTGATGTCCCCTGGGCCCCTCTGCATGGCTCACTGCCTGCTTTCCTCCTCACCAGCTCTCCCACTGGCTCCAAGGAGAGATCTGTGGCTTTATGACCAGCTCCCCGAGGCTGCTTCCACTTAGTAAACCAGTTTGGACCCAGAAGTTGGTTAGTAAGTCGCCTCGGGTGAGAGTGGTATATGGGCTTCCACATATCAAGAGCAAAGTGTTAGCCGGACAGCGTTTCTGTCTGTGGTGGTAGGCACACTTCTATCAGAGAACCGTTTATGTTCATGAGGGCAAATAAATCAACACACCTATACCTCCTAATTCATTTGCAGCAACAAGGCACATTCTGCTGAAAAGAGAAAAGGCAGGAGAGGGTAAGAGGCAGAGGCTGGGCAGGGGGGAGGTATTTTATAATGTTACAACGCTGGTACAGAATTCCTTTTGCGAACCATGTCTGGAAGGTAAAAGGACCCTCACATATCACTGGAGAAAATTACAGTCATGAAAAGACAGGTTGCCTGAACATAAAGTCTGCCAAAGTTCTCTGAACAGGTAGAAAATCTGAAATGTGGTGGGATCTGGTTAAACGGGAACCTTTGCCTCAGTGAGGCCCTAAAGGCGGCCTAGGCGTGTATCTGGTGTCTGCGTCTCACAGGCTACCTGGGGAGCATCTGATCTTAGAATCCTCTTCAATCAGACTCAGTTTATCTGAAACTATAGACCACTGAGTAGGGCCCACTCTATAATTTGCAGGGCATGGTACGAAATGAAGGGCCCCTTGTTCAAAAGGCAGGAAAAAATGTGCTATTAAGTGCACTAAAATATAGAGCTTTTTCCTTTCTTCCATGGTCTCTCTCAATTTCTCATGATGTTTTTTATTTACTATTTAATGTTATTCTAAACAAAGAAAAACTAAAGTATTTAATTATCAGCATGCATTTTACCATTCCTCTTTATATGGTTCGATGACAGTTTTAAATGCAAAAGGAATGGCTTTTAACTTGTATGTGGAATCACCAAACAACACAACTTGCATATTGTAGTTCATACATGCATATGTATTTTGTCCTTACTAGGACAGTGGAAACACTTCATGTGGCTAACTCAACTGAAACTAACTCAACTTTAAAATCTTACTTCCTTTTTTTTTTTTTTTTTTTTTTTGCAGTACGCGGGCCTCTCACTGTTGTGGCCTCTCCCGTTGCGGAGCACAGGCTCCGGACGCACAGGCTCAGTGGCCATGGCTCACGGGCCCAGCCGCCCCGCGGCATGTAGGATCCTCCCGGACCGGGGCACGAACCCGTGTCCCCTGCATCGGCAGGCGGACTCTCAACCACTGCGCCACCAAGGAAGCCCTAAAATCTTACTTCTTGCTACATGCATATTCTACCAACATTCTATGGAAATGGGCAGCTGCCATAGAATGCTGACCTTGTACTCGCTTGGAGTCCCTGAACTCCCACTCGTCGCAGTCTGTGCTCATGGGACGTTGTGAACACTATTTGCAAACTGTGCCCCAACAGGCGAACACATATTTTATATACCACTTCCTCTGATGCACAGGCTCCACTTACAAAACGCTGGTTCAAAGATAAGACTAAGACTTGTGAGATGGTGACAGCAGAGCCTTAAACAGAGCATGGGGCCCTTCTGTGAGGGACCCCTGGCCATTGTTGTGAGAGGGACCATTCCTGATCACCGACGGGATCGGGGCTCTCCAAGGATGGAGGTGTGATGGCAACGGAACACACTGTGGTAAGGCTGCAGGGGACTGACTGCCTATGGTGATTACCCCGTAAATTATCTGTTCACACAGTTTCCCTGGGGTGTGTGGTTGGGCGTATAATTATACGGGGCTGTCCTCCTTAAGGAGGCTCTGAATGTGGCCTAGCTGCTAGCCCAGGAAACAACCGAGATAATTATTTATAGCAGCCAAAGGAATGTATAATTTCTCTTACTGTGAGCTCTTCTTTGCCACTGGAAACAAACACATACTTTTCTCTCCTCTTGGTTTTCAACGTGCCATAAGCAAACAGCAAGCTCACAGATTTTGGTTAGTCATTCTAAATCAACAAGGACCCACAAAATATGCAGGGAGGTGTCAAAATAACAGAAGGCAAAGAAAGTTAAGGAATAAAAGAAATCCGGAGAAAGTAAAACCTGCCCTCGATACTGTACCTAAATCCTCCACAATGGACAATAAGAAAGCTACACCTGACGTGGGCATTGTCCTGGGCACACTTCCCTCCCTCCTGCGCTCCGAATAGCAGCGGGTTTCAACCAATTTGAATTAGGGAGCCAAACTGCATCTGCAGCCAACAACTGGAATTCAGCAACTGTTGTTAATCCACCTTAATTGCTTATTATTCTATCAGTTCTCATTTGTGCTTTTGTTATTCAAAGTGATTTTCCCTACACACACAACCAAGCATGGTTTTTGCAAGCTGTGGCCAAAGAATTCCTGTGTTTCAATCGTAGGGCTGTTACTGTTTTGTTTTGAAACGAAAACACATTGACACTGGATTTAAAAAAACAATAAAGTTAGCAGCGATGCCCACAGATGGACTAACATTGGCCTGTGTGTACACAGAGATGCGGATATGAGCCACCTCCAAATGAGAACAAGGCTTCTTTTGGTGCCTTAATTAGAGTGGCAGTTAGCGTGGTTGCTGTTTTCCCTAAACAATTCTTCTCCTCCTTGCTTCAAGGAGGGATTTTCACTCCAACACTTTTATTGCCCTGGTGAATAAATGAGATCCAAGGATTCCAGGGAGAAAAAAAATAACCAATATAAATGCATCAGGTGCAAATTACCAAGGTAAATAGGCCCATGGAGACTGTAGAGCTGGCAACAGCAACTGGAATATCTGAGGGGGGCCAGCAGGAGAACGCCCACGGGTCACGGCCCCAGTTCTGCAGTGCACTGGGCAAGTTCAGCCCAGATGATCCATCCTGCAGCCTGCAGGAAGGAATCCACAACACAAGGCAGTTGTGACTTGGCATTGACAATATTCTTACTAAAGCTTCAGTTGTATCTTTTCTCTGACTCTTTAATTCTCCCAAATGCCACTCCTTGGTAGCATCTCTCAAAGCAGATTCCCCCCATCCAGGGAGACCACCACAATATAACCACCTCCATCTATAAATTGATCCCCAGTAATCATCTGTTTTGTGAGATTTTGCTTATCATCTACAGTAAGTCAAAACCAATGCAAATTTATCATTAGTAAGTATGATCCAAAAGGCATGAAGACTGATCTTTCATCTCTTCTGTACAAGGTGTGTGTGTGTATATGTATATATATGTGTGTGTGTGTGTGTATATATATATATATATATATTACAAATATCCCCTAAGGAATGCATTTGTGGCTCTGCATAATCTTCTCACCATAACACTTGACTGCAAGGTCCTTCTTATTCTCTAATGATTTTACCAGCATAAGCCTAGTCCCCTGTAAACTTGGTACAAAGCAGAGACCTATCACATACTTGTCTCTTCCACACTGCCTCACTCTTTACTGAACTGAATTCAATTTTCTCTAGATGAGGAGAGACAGGGTTCTGTATTAGCCTGGACTTATGTCCACCTCGCACTGTCCTCACAAGGTGTGGCTGTCTTACCTCTTACCTTCTTCTGGGTCTATCCTGAAGGCATAGTTGTTAGTCTTATTTATTTCCCTATTTGTGTCACTGAATCAAGTCCCTTAAAAATTAGTCGGCTCTCTCCACAACAAGAGAAGCCACCGCAATGAGAAGCCCACACACCGCGACGAAGAGTAGCCCCGCTCGCCACAACTAGAGAAAGCCCGCACGCAGCAACAAAGACCCAATGCAGCCAAAAATAAATAAATTAAATAAATAAATTTATTAAAAAAAAAAAAAAACTAGCCTGCTCTGCCAGGACTAGAACATGAGACACTGCAGGCGACTGAACATATGTGCAAACATGAGCTATATTATGACAAAGGTCTTTAAGGGATATTTGTCTTGCCCTTAAATCACCCTGACTCTGTTTCTTTTCAGCAAGAGCTGAAAAAAAATGTTTTTTAAAAAGTGTTTCCTGGGAATGTTTCAGCGAGGACCATTCATCCTGGAGCCTACAGGAAGAAACCTGTGAACCAGCGGGGAGAATTTACGTTCAAATAGCTTTTGTTTCGAACTCTTACCATTTATTCATATCTGGCATGGTCTTGGTTTTATGCCTCCTGTTTTAAGGTACTTACCGGGCTAGGTAAGGAAGTACTGTATGCATGATATAAACGAACATGAGGATGATTTCTACAAGGCTTCTTGGGCATATCCTTCAAGTGTCATTTCCTAAAGACCACAGACCCTTGTTAAAACCATTTATTCGTATGGGTTAAGCCTCGTTCACAGAAAGTGAATCAACTATATGATTTTTAAGTATCGTTTTCAAATAGTCCTTTGCTCATTCAGGATATTTCTTACTGTCTTCATACTATCAACTATATAACCAGCAAACTATAGCCTTTATCTGTAAATTAAGCCTCTTATTCAATTTGTAGAAAAATTGTTATGTGGTTTGGTGATGATCTGCAGGAGTTTTAAATACATTATACCCTGTTATATTAGAGATGACATGTAACTGCAAATATTACAGCTTATTAAATCAGCCTCACATTCATCAGTTCAGTAGCAATGAATCAAACTGCCCTGATTAGCAAAGAAATTCCCAGAAACTATTTTTGCTCATTCAAGATTGGTGATTTTAATCCTTTAAAAAATATTATAGTTCACACTTTATTTTAGCAGTCACTCACTATTTGTTTAAAAAATTTTTAACTGTAATCACATTTTAATACAGTCATTATTAACTAAAATTTTAGATATATACTATACACTACATTTCTGCTCTGGTACCTTAACCCTCACTTCGCTGAACCTGTGATGATTTTCGTAACGAAAATTAAAGAATGCTGAGTTTGTATGTGAAAGATAGGGGTGGAGGAAACCACCCCACTTTAATTCATGGCATTAAAATTAAAAAAAGAGAACACGTCATCAAAATGATAGGTGACAACTAGGTGGAAAAAAAGTAGCAGATCTAGGATCCTGTGAGATTTTTTTTTTTTAATCAAATTTAAACTCTTTCTTGCCTTAAAGACAAGACCTGCAGCTGATACAATTCTACACTCCCCCCCATCCCAACGCTTAGAAGCTGAATTCAAGGAGGAATCCCCTATGTGATGGGTTTCTAAGATGACCCTGGGCACTTCCTACACAAGTCAGTTAATTACGCCAACCTGCAGCTGTTAGTGCCAAGACGTTGTTCCCTTTCCCCCAACACAGGGCGGTAACCAATCCTCTCACTTCACTGATCTAATTTCGGTTTTCAAGCGCCCTGGCAATCCACTGCGCCTCCTTCCCTCACCTCCCACCTCTGATTCTTTCAGAAAACGAGATGAAGCTAATTTATGTTCATTTTCTCCATTTCCCCTCATGCCTCGTGTTTAGACCAGTCTCATCTTAGCCATGAGCTAACGATACCATCATCATTTAGAAAGAACCCTCATCATAGTGCTGTCAGCATCAAAACTGTTCCTCAACATTCTAAATTTATCTAGCACATCTTCCCCATCTGATGCAAATGAGCTAGCAATAATTTTAGTGGAGTAGGCAGCGCTTTAAAGAATTGTGAGCCTGGTCCTGAGGAGGTTTACACAGTACATTACAGAGCACAGCTGTATCCTGTTGTTTTGTCTGTGGGGCTTTTGACAGCACATGACTATAGCTGCTGAAAAGCATGTACACGGGGTTGATATATACACACATACATACATACTCGGGACGTGTGGAGCAGAATGTGGCCGTGCTTTAAGTGTATCAAACTATGACTCCTAAATTCCTTTCCGTCAAATGCCAGTAGAAGCACTTGATAAATGGTCCCTAGGAGAGCACTTCTCATTGCCTCAGGATGGAATGGCTTGCAGGCATAAGACACTCCATCAATATAGAGAGCTGGCAGATTGAAAGGCAGGACTATCCCTGATACGGTGCATCTGCTTACTAACAGCAGCAGCGTTCCAATCCTCTTCCCATTCATCTCCTACAAAAACCACTCCTCTGAGAGGCACGCCAGTCAACAGATGGTCTCTGGCTAAGGTGTAATCAGGAGCAGCTTGCTAAATTTACCCAAAACAAATAGAATTATAGGTTTTTGCCGGAGTCTGAAATTGAATTGAGAACTTGGGTGATAGATAATGGAAACTAAACTAGAGGAGCTCAAAACGCATCACAGCACGTTGGGAGAGGGCCGGCATGGGATGAAGTCTCTGCTCTGAACTTCTCTATTTACTACCAGGTCATCTATTTCCAATAATCCCATCTACCATGCAGGATGGTGTGCCCTCACTATCAAAGCTTCCAGAATCGGTACAATCATCACCAGCTAATGAAGACATCTGCCTTGATCAGATGCGCAGTGAACAGAATACTACCTGGTATTTTGACTATGTTTTGCCCAGTTACAACGCCTTACTTTTAGGATGACTGTAAAGTGTCGACAGTTTTCACCATTCTTGCATTTAGGAGGTAAGGGCTAAATTGAGGGCTCTGAATAATCTTGATTTTCTGAGCACTGGTGTTCTTGAGTCTATCCCCAGAATTCCTCACTGTTTTGAATCATGCATTGCTTAGAATAATGGCAACAGAAAGCCTTAGAAATTGCCTGAAAAAAAAAGGCAGCATAAAATTAGAGTAAATCATTTAACCTCTGCCTGGGTTTCACTACCTACATAGTAAGAACTGTGCCACCCATGCAAATCACTGTATGAGGATGCTGTAAAAGTAAATGAGGCAAAATATGTAAAGACACTGAAGTTCCAAAGAGATAAGGTCTTAAAAGGTAAGGCCATTTTTAACCCAAACTATCAGCAGTCACCTTAAGTTATCCTCATAATCATTAATAATATTTATCACCAGTGAAACTTGTTTACCCACTTAAAAAACTTAAAATCTCAGGGACAGCATGCATGAAACTACCTTTAAATGAATAATTAGAAAATTCTCCTCTTTCTTCATGATAAAAATACCACACTATGGAAAATTTTATTTTCATGTATCAGTCAGGCTAACATTTTCAAACATCAGTTATATGAGAAGCGTCTGAAGAGTTTTCTGGTTTCTTCAGGTATTTTTGTTGTAACGAACCCTCTGCCATACAGGAAAGGAATCCCAAAAGAAAAGTGTTTCTTGTGGCAGAATGAAGGTATTTGGGGAGAGAGTATTTTTTACTTTATTTTTTAAATTTTATTTATTTATTTATTTGGGGTTTTTTTGACTGCGTTGAGGAGACAGTTTATTTTTTAAAATAAATTTATTTATTTATTTATTTGGGTTTTTTTGACTGCGTTGGGTCTTCGTTGCTGAACGCGGCCTTTCTATTTGCGGCGAGCGGGGGCTACTCTTTGTTACAAAGCGGTGCGCGGGCTTCTCATTGCGGTAGCTTCTCTTGTTGCAGAGCACGGCCTCTAGGCACACGGGCTTCAGGAGTTGTGGCACGCTGGCTCAGCAGTTGTGATTCGCAGGCTCTAGAGCACAGGCTCAGTAGTTGTGGCGCACGGGCTTAGCTGCTCTGCGGCATGTGGGATCTTCCCAGACCAGGGCTCGAACCCGTGTCCCCTGCACTGGCAGGCAGATTTCCCAACCACTGCGCCACCAGGGAAGTACAAAGAGTATTTTTTAAATTATCTAAATAAGAGCTTCATTCTTCAGGCTTGCATTACAGGCTGATAACAGTTAAAGTATCTTTTAACATAATTGTTTTAAAAGGTGGCCAATTTGAAATGAAACTAAGTTTTTTGTTAAATGTATGCCATTAATGAATTTGACAAAATGTGTTCCTACTCTCAAGGAGGACTTTTTTTTTTTTTAAATAAACTTATTTATTTATTTTTGGCTGCTTTGGGTCTTTGTTGCTGTGCATGGGCTTTCTCTAGTTGCGGCGGGCAGGGTCTACTCTTCGCTGCAGTGCACGGTTTTCTCATTGCGGTGGCTTCTCTTGTTGCGGAGCATGGGCTCTAGGTGCATGGGCTTCAGTAGTTGTGGCTCACGGGCTCTAGAGCACAGGCTCAGTAGTTGTGGCGCATGGGCTTAGCTGCTCCACGGCATGTGGGATCTTCCCAGACCAGGGCTCGGACCCGTGTCCCCTGCATTGGCAGGCGGATTCTTAACCACTGCACCACCAGGGAAGTCCCAAGGAGGACACATTTTTAGTTATATGTTATTAAAAAGAACTAGACGTTAGACCTACCTTGCTAAAATACATACCCTCTCTATAGGTAACTTTATAGTTACCTGTCCTTCTCTTATCTTATATAGAAATAGAAGATGAAATACAGAAAACAACCATACTTGAATAAAATAAAGTAAAACAAATGAATTACAGAAGTACACACAATTTGTATGCTTATAGGAATCAACATTTTGAGCAGCAGAATAATCTAATAAAAAGAGCACAGATACAGATACCTGATTACTACATAAACCTGGGCAAATCATTTTAACTGCTCTGTGATTCAGTTTACCCATCTGTAAAATCAGTAGAACAGGCTCCCTACCTATCCCCCCAAGGTGTTTGGTGAGAGACCAGGAAAAAGTGTTGATGAAGCCTATTTAGACATCAAGCCTAAAAGGTCTGGCACACATTTGTGGAAATACAATTATAATGATTTTCATTACTATATTAGTAGACTCTGAATTTTAATTGCTAGGAATAATTCTTGTTATTTTATTTTTAAATGCTTCAAAAATATAGCTATAACAGAAAAACCTAACATAATTATTAGTAAAATTATGGCTCTATAATATCGTATTTATTGTTCCATTATTGCTTCAATAAGCTATTATATGTATTTTAAAAGTAGCTTGTGTTTTGTGTATTCTTAATTCAGTTTGTTCTGAAGAACGACTCTGACATTAATAATAAAAGGCCAAGTCCTGCAAAAAGAAAGTGCCCAATAAGGACTTGGCAATAATCTCAGTCTAAGGCAAAAATGCTATGAATTTTAACATGAGGGACCTGTTACATACTAAGTAAATATTCCTAGTTGATAATTTGTGAAGCAGTAGACATTGTATATCTATGAGAAAAAATACTGCTCATTATATGAAAGGCAATTTTAAATAATATCAAATGATTTAACTTACAATGACTCAGGAGAGCTTCAGGGCATGTTATTAATTTCATTAGAGAAGAAACTGTATCCTGCACATAAGATGTGAAACTATGAAGGACACTGTGTACTGACTCTCCGTGCAACAAATCTGCAAACACTGCCTATGGCATGCTGTATGAGAAATCTAGGCAGCTAGAAATCACAACAGACAAGAAGTTTCAGGTCATTGATCTTAGAACTGGAAAATTTCCCCTAGTGAGCCAAAATGAACCCAGTGCGTAGCATCAACACACACCCACTCCCTCCCACCCCCTCAAGTAGCCTATCACTGAGAGATATCATTAGAAAATGCAGCCTTCTGTAATAGGTAAGGTATGAATACATAACTAATTCATTGGTGGCAACGTTCAATCATTCAGTAAATATTCATAGAACACCATCTATATGCATGGCACCTTGAGAATCAATAGTAAGAGATATGAAATAACTAATAATTTTAAGCATTTTCTATTCTAAATCCTTTATTTAACTCATGTAACCCCCCATCCTTTCTCTCTTCCTCTCTTTCCCTACCTTTTCCCACATCATCATTCCCATATTCCATTTGAGAAAACTGAAGTACAAAATGACTAAATAACTTTCCCAAATTGATAGAGCCAATAAGAGACAGAGGCAAGACTTGAACCCAGGCCTTCTGACCCCAGTCTGCACACCCAATCACTAGGTCATACTGCTGTAAAGGAGAACCACGAAGGAGGCACGGGGAACACCCCCAGCTCTATGGCATTCGGGCTTAATAGCGCCGTTCCCACTGCCTGCAATGATTCGCTGGCCCCTTGAACCCTCCCCAGATCTCCCTCAGGAACAGCTGTCCACTCCCTCCTCTGGTCTATCAAGGTGCCTTGTACATATTCCAATATTTGCACTTATCAGATCTATAATTGTAACTACTTGCCTGAATATTTGACCGTTTTATGTTTGGGGCCTGGCCTACAATGCAGCATCCAATTGGTGCAGTAATTAAAAGATTAACCTGTCCTTAGAACATGGCAGCTTAGTAGGAGAAACAGCCCCAAATCTACCGGTATACATGTCTGTGCTTGTTAAAGGCAGCATGTGATAATGATAAATAAGAATAAGGGTTACGGCAGCACAGGTTGCCAAATTATGGATTGGGGTGAAGATGGGGCTTGAAACTGACTCCGTCTAGCGTTAAAGAATGGGAATGAGTCTGATAATTGGAGGAGAAGAGAGGTAGTCTCGGGGGCAGAGGAGCAGGGGCAATGGTGTAGAGAAGGGATTGCCTGAGGCATGTCGAGGTGGGTCAGGCAGACCCATCTGCAAACAGACATGGCATATTCAAGGGGGATTCAGTGCGAGGAAAAGTGAGGAAGGCAGCTGACGGCCAGAATGTGTATCCAGTCCCTTTAGTGCCAAGCTGAGAAGCCTCAAGTATATTCTTTGGGGCACTGAAGAGTTTTGAGCTTGAGAGTAACATGACCAGAAGAGCAAGATAGGAAAAACAGTTTGTGTGCAGGAAAGACAAAAGTGAATGTTGAAAAATATGAAAAATCTACTCAGAATTTATTTAGTAAGAAAAAAGGCAGCTGCTACATTCATCACTTGCTGAAATATCCCAACTTTCTCCACCAAGCAAGTTACTATAACCAGTAGTTTCTTTTCTTTTTTTGGGCTTTTTTAAAAAAATTTTTATTGGGGTATAGTTGATTTACAATGTTGTGTTAGTAAGCATTAGCTTTTAATGTAAGTAAAAATTCATTTAACACTCATTGCTGCCTTTTTATCCTATGTACAAAGGATACAAAAATGATACCATTACTTTTAGGGATAAGAATCTCAATTTTTGAAAAGGAACAGAATATGGAATAAAGAAGAAATTCGTAAAAATGTTCACAGATTTGTTTGCAAAGGTCAGCAAAGGAAAACAACTATTCTTCTATAATATAAACTGTCAAAAGAAAAAAAATACATTTGTTCAACAACAAATTATACAACCAGAGAATAGGAAAGGACGTTAGAAGAAATTTAATCCCCCAGCATTTTACAGATGATTAAATTAAGAGGACCAGAGAAGTTAAGCAATCAGCCCCAGGTCACACAGAAGGTTGCTAGTATTTTATGGAATACAAATCTAGTCTCCAAACTCTGCTTTGCCTCTGCCATCTTTTACAGATATAAACGTAAGTACACTATAAAAATAATTTCTAGTACATTTTGACACAAAACAAATTTTAACTCTTTAATAATATCTACATGAACTTTAAAAGATTAAAACAATAGGGCTAATGAAAATGGAACATTCATTCAGCAGCCTATATAAGAAAGAACCTAGGCAGATAATGTGGGGATGGCAGAAGGTTCAGATATAAATAAGGAAAGATGCCAAGCCCTACTCCCTAGACATTCACAGTCTCTGAGATCTGTTGTAAGTATAAAATACACACCAGATTTTGAAGACAGTACAAAAAAATGTAAAACACCTTATTAATATTTTATATTGATTAGGTGGTAAAATAATATTTTGGATACACTGGTTTAAACATAAAAATAATTTTACCTTCCTTTTTTTGTACTTGAAACTTAAAGTCACATATGCGGTTCACATTATATTTCCACTGGACAATGTTGCTCTAGAGAAACAGCAAGATTAGCCAGCTGTGGGCTCTGGCCTGCCCATGAAGGCCAGGAAAGAAGACAAGATGTAATCTAACCATTATAGAGATAAGGATCTTAGGAGAAAAAAGAGACTAGTCTTCAAGGCATTATGTTATCTCACAGGAAGAAATTTGGGGAGTTACGCACAGGAAAGGAATCTCTCCCATCATCTTTGGAACTTCACAATATAATGCCTTTGGGCAAATCAGATCACCTCCCTCCTCCCACTGAACTAAACGTGCAGTTTATCTTTCTGTTCGTTCTCTGTGGAACCATGAGCCAAGTGAAGTGCACATGGATGACTTCTTAGAACTGAAAGCATGCCTGTCCTTATGATAGAAAAGCAACCACCTTCAGTGACCACAGTTACAATGGGAACATCCTAGGTCCTCATTCACAAGGTCACCAGATTACAGAAGCAGCTCTCTGGATAACTAAGTACAATACCACACACACACACACACACACACACACACACACACACGAGGTATCATCACAGAGTTGTTAGGTATTATTTAAAAAGAGACACAGGCCCCAAATCGAATTACTTATGCTAAGCCCACACCACCAAACCAAGACTTAATACCTAACCTAATCACAGTTTCAACCTCCCCCAGGAATGTAACCTTAACCAGTCAGTCTGGAATTTCCTAGTCAGCACTAGTGAGGTAATCTACCTAATAGACCCCTTTTGTCCCCTAAGGGAAGGTAGGGAACCTTGCCTAAAACAATCCACTCTTTCCTCATCCCTCCCCAGTTTCTCCCTATAAAAGTCTTCCATTTCGTACAGCGCCTCGGAGCTCCTTTCTATTTCCTAGGTGGGATGCCGCCCAATTTATAAACCATTGAATAAAGCCAATTAGGTCTTTAAATTTACTGAATTTTTTTTTAACACTTTAAACAGACACTATTTCCATTCATGTCTTATGCTGCATAGTTTCTTCAACTTCATAATATGCTTTTTAAATATAAATGTGGGATCCACCTAAATTATGCCAACCTTAAATACAAGAACTGTAGACAAACTTTCAGAATGGCTTTATGTTATCAAACTGGCAAGAGCTGAAATATCAAGATCAATTTTGCCATTTCCTAATCATCTCTGGTCACTGAGATACAGCAATAACAATTAAGTAGTTTCTCCTCGAAACTAAAGGTGAATAAATCAATCTAGAACCAACATTATTTGCAACAGAAAATAGGATACAAAAAGCTAGTAATACAAGTATGTACAACACTGAATAAATCCAGTTTTCATGTTGAAAAAAGTTTTAGAAGTTAATTTCATTTAAAGGTGTTTCAATATTTAATTTCAATAATTTAACTTGTTTTCTCACATTCGAGTGTCATTAAGGAGTTAGGCCTATCCACTACTTAAAACATTTCATTTAATCATTCACACATTTATTTTTTGCAGTATTTGTTTACTGTATGCCATCTTATTCTGATATTTATACTTTCTAAATTAAATGGATATTTCAGGTATTGTAGTCTAAATTATCTAGAAGAAGCTTCAAGTTTTTAAACTGTATTTGGACAAAGCACTATCTTCTAAATTTACTTATAGAATGGCTTTGCTCTGGAGTTGATCACAATTTGTGTCACGTGATAACGTTGACTTGCATTGACATCTTAGCCTTTATTGCAATTTTGCCTAAAATTTTCTTATATTCCTTTGAAACATTAGACTAGACGTCTTTAGATAGCCCTTTCAGACTCTTTGATACAACTACTACTTCTTTTCATCTAAAAGAATCAACACAAAAGAATAAGTGTCAACTTTTCTACATTCATTAAAAACACAATCATAGGGCTTCCCTGGTGGTGCAGTGGTTGAGAGTTCGCCTGCCGATGCAGGGGACATGGGTTCGTGCCCCAGTCTGGGAAGATCCCACATGCCGCGGAGCGGCTGGGCCCGTGAGCCATGGCCGCAGAGCCTGCGCGTCCGGAGCCTGTGCTCCGCAACGGGAGAGGCCACAACAGTGAGAGGCCCACATACCACAAAAAAAAAAAACAACACAATCATATATGTCAGAATGGTTTTCGAATGATTTTAAAATATGTTTGAGGAACAGTGGAATGTATCTTCACAAGGGCAGAAATTGTTGCATGTTATATTCATTGCTATACCCCTAGAACCCAGAAGAGTTCTTGACACATAGTAGATGCTCAGTAAATATTTGTGTATTGAATGACATATAATAAGTGCTCAAAATATAAATGGCTAATGATCAAATAATTAATGGTAATGGTAAGGCCATTAGTTATTAACAATATGCTACATGACCACCATTTCACTCTGTACTACGATGTGAACATTTTAAATGGTAGCTGTCAGAAATTATTGTATGTTAATGGCAAGTAAGTGCTTAATAAGTTTTCTTGAATAAGTGGATGAATAAATAAACTGCAAAGATTGAGTCAGGGTTTAGAAAAATGAGTTGTTGAGACATCATGATTTCAAAACTACATGGATATTTTGAAAAGGTGCTGAAAACCAGTAGAATTGCCCGATCTTTTCTTATAAACCTCCTGGAATGCAAGTTTTAACATGGTGTTAAAAACAAGTTGTGATCAGGTTCTCCAAAATTACATATGAAGACTAGGATGCCAACGAACCAACCAGTCAGGAATTTGTCAGTGTCAGAAATCTTTTCTTGATTTAGAATATTCTCAGATACCAAACTAAATGGTAAATTCAACCACGTGGGCTAGATGGTCATCACGACAATGAATGCATAATTATTTCAACATAATTGCACGCCAGGACCTAATCCTCCACACAGTTTGAAAAAATGATGTTGAGATCAAGGACGTTTTGAACACTTTTTTTTTTTTTTTAAAGTAAATGGTATTTCCACCTTGCAAAATACATTTGCTTTGGATGTATATTGTATTTTGCTGTAGTGATTTCCTATGCCTATCCATTCATAAAATGCTGTATCCCAGCCTTAGACAAAAAAGACAAAATTCCTTTAAATTTAAATCTGTAAATTACCTTAAATAGTCTGATAGCACAGTTCTAAATCCACCCTAACCACAACTGCCTATTTAAATCAAAACTGTCCATTAAAAAAACTCACAAATACAGTATTGTCCATCAATGCATACACATATACTTTTCTCTTAAAAAAAAAACAACAAAAAACCCAAACTAATAACGTGGCTTATGAACATGTCATGGTGCAGATGTGGTTTGTTCAAAGGGCAAAGAAGCAATTATAGCCCCATCACTCACAATACATTCCCCCCAATTTTCATCAGCTTACATCATAGTAAGACTTTACAAAATTTTCATTTGAAAAGACCTACTTTCCTTAAGATCTTGAGCACAAAACACCCAAAAGGTGCATTTTGGGAGAACGAAGGAAATGCCATGATGCTATCTATGGCTGCTGCAACACTTGTTTTACTTTCTCTTGTAATAAATAGAAAGTCAAAGGAGATTTCAAATGGTGGGCAGATGTAAATGGCATTTGTCTGAAAAGACATAAAGCAGCATTCAACAGGGAAGTCCCACCCCACTGAGTCTGTATAAGCGCTCACTCCATCTCTGTTGTAGTTGAAGACAGGGGCTGTCAATCAATCCACACTCCGTGGTTAAAGAACCCCACGTAGGCTCCTCAGTAGGGTGTAAATTGCTCCAACAGTCTAGGTAGAAGCAACTGATTTGCGAGCTGACGGGGGGAAAAAAATGGTTTCTTCTTCACATACTCTGAAGTCAACGCTCTGGCCTGTTTTCTGTCTTCTCTAGAAGCTTGAGGCTCTTAGGAGGCCATTATTACAGAGCCACAGAAGGCACAAAGCTGAAAAGCTCACTCAGCTTAAGAAGCTAACGACATTGCGCGCATTTTCAGTGATTACTGCCCTTAAAATAGAGCAACAAGATAAAGTTCTGCCAGAGCAACACAAACACCGTGGTGTTTACACAGAAGTATATACAGGACCTTAACTCTGGGGGGGGCCAGTTCCATCTTGCAGTAAGCACCAAGAACGCTGTTTTGAATTCAAAGGTAACCTTGCCAACCACTATTTTCTGAGTAAATGACTTAACCTCTTGCAGCCTCAGGTTGTTCATTCTGAACTACCTCCACATGGGTTGCTTACCAAGAAAAAGTAATAATAAAAAAAAAAATTGTAAAGCTATTTGAAGACCTAAAATTGCTGTAGAAAAATATCAACTGAACTTAAGTCTATGCTCCTTGGTGAAGAAGTTGCCAAGTGAGTCTGATCAGGTCTCTCCTCTGGGCTGTTCTGCCTTCAGGGGCTCTGCCCCCTTGCTAATGAGTATTTGTGTGCATTGCATCCTGCAGCCAAACTGGAACCCAAAGGGAGAACTGAGCCAGGGCCCAGGCTGGCGGGGCACTCACCCATCCTGAGACACGGTGGAGGAGGCACTTGTACTGCAGAGTCCGGGTCCAAGGCACCCCCGCACTCTCCCCTGCCTTGGGACCCAGACTCTGCAGTACAAGTGCCTCCACCGTGAGGTCCAGCTGCTGTGTGTAAGCCCAAATGTAGTCAGAAATTCTCGACTGGGGCAAAGAAAGGAGGCTTTTTCCAGAGAGGCAGCCTTAGCACCCTTCTGAGCCAAGAGGAGAGAGAGAATGTTAAGCTTGATGAAAGTAGAATGCCTGTTGAGATTTACAAGGAAACACTTACTTGGGAGCTGATGAATAAGAAGATACGATGAGCATGTTGATTCTGTGGGGTTTGTTTTCAATATGCTTTCATATCATTTGCTACCCCACTCCCCTGCAGAGTATTCCAGAAACAGATACTGTCCCATTGTAAAGATGGGGAAATTAGTCAAAGTGTCTCTGTTGCGTAGCAAGTGGAAGCCAGATGTCCGAAGCCTTATGCTGGGCAGATGTTAAGAGTTTTAAAATGAGAACAACCTGAACAGCCCTGGATGAAAACATGGTATTCTAAAAAGAGGACACTGACAGCCCACCGAAATCAACTGTTCATTTATTTATTCTACATAAATGATACTGTAGGGCGCCAGCTTCTTGCCAGCCTACAAAACTGTACTCATGGATTTACTCTGTCTCTAGACAGAGAGGCCAGCGGAACCTGTTGGTGAAAAACAGACTCACCACTGAGATACTGGGCTCCATATTGTTTTTCCATTAAGTCCAAAAACTCAGATAGAGGGACAGAAATGCTGGATGGATAGCTATGGGTAGATGAGCAGGGGGGATAGGGAGTAAGTGTCACATGTAAGCGGATCTGTGAGATACAGTAAGAGTAGAGGATGTTTCAAGGCAGGCCTGGGTCAGTGTCGCACAGGTGCTGGCGCTGGAATGTGTTTCCTGAACATCTGTGCTGAACACAAAAACAGCCAGGACCATGGGGGGAGAAATAACAAACCTCACATTGCCTTAACAAAAACAACAAAATAAAGCACATTCCTGTTTTTTGCTGTGTCTGTCATGCTAAATGACATCCCTGTCCCCAAATTTAGCTATATGTCTTGCCACCTCATAAAACCCTAATCAACCTTCCCTTCTCTCCTGGCATCAAGTTTTGCACACCCCTGATCTCCCAGAGCTAAAGAAAACAGCGCTGAGACAAGGCTCCCCCATTAGGGGGAGGTTTCCTCTTTGCTCAGAATCTGAGACTAAATACAGATTGGAGTATTCATTCGGGAATTCAACAGAGATCCATCTTAAAGAAAATTCCAAATACACAATCAGAAAGAAAGTATTTGTGTGCTTTTCTGCTCCTAGAAGAATGTGGAGAGTAAGAAAAGGTCACTGTTTCACGTAAAGTGATTTCCCCCCTTGTCTGGGTAAGCAGAGATCACATCAGCCCACCTGGAATGGGAGTCATTTGTGAAATGCTTGTTTTTAATCCAACTTCTCTACAACCTGAAGACAGACCCGAGAAGCAGACATAAAAGGGCAGATTTATTTTACCACGAGAAGGGAATTGTCAATGCAGCGGCCAATGGTAACCCTAAAAATAGGAACTTGCCAACATTTTTATTGTCAAGCAAAACAAACCCAAAACCCATTCTTCTTCAGAAGGGGGAGAAACAAACGCTTAGAACCCTCCAGTGGATTCCTGCCTCGCTCAGAATAAAAGCCCAGGTCTCTGCAATGGTCCTGCCAGGCCCCTCCTTCCACCTCTGAAAATCTCCTACTTCTCTGCCCTTACAGCTGCTTCCCTCCAGCCACACCAGGAACACGCTCCGGCCTGCAACTGTCTTCCCCAGAAACCAGCCTGGCTGACATCCTCCCACACTTCTCCTCACATTTCACCTCCTCAGAGAAGCCCTCCTGACCCTGACAGTTCCCATACCCCTCACTCCCTTACCTCACCCTGCACCGCAGCACTTAAACTAGCTCCCTGCTATAGCCCCACCACTAAGGACAATGCCTGGCTCACAACAGGTGTTCAGTCAGTAGTTCTTTTTTTTTTTCCCCAATACATTATTTTATTTATTTATTTTTGGCTGCATTGGGTCTTCGTTGCTGCACGCAGGCTTTCTCTAGTTGTGGTGAGCAGGGACTACTCTTCATTGCAGCGTGAGGGCTTCTCATTGAGGTGGCTTCTCTTGTTGCGGAGCATGGGCTCTAGGCACGTGGGCTTCAGTAGTTGGGGCTCGCAGGCTCTAGAGCGCAGGCTCAGTAGTTGTGACACTCGCGGAGCTTAGTTGCTCCGCGGCATGTGAGATCTTCCCGGACCAGGGATCGAACCCGTGTGCCCTGCGTTGGCAGGTGGATTCTTAACCACTGTGCCACCAGAGAAGTCCCAGCAGTTCTTTTTGAATGGAAATTTACTGTTTCTTGACGAGGGCATCTTCCCAAATGATATGCAACCAAAAATGTGATTTCATTTTCCACGTGAGAGTGAGACATGGGCAGCGGCTTTCAAAGTGCTGTTTTATCTATGCAAGGCCTGGATTCCACAAATCAAATCAGTGAATTAGAATATACAACTCTGGGCCCTTCTTAATCTCACAACCTCATCCCACTCGTGCTCATGCCCCAGAAGTATCTATCTCTCTATGAGATACATTGTATACAGGAGAACCCAAACCCAGGCAACTGAAAATCATGGCAAAGTAGTTTTAAAATGAACGAAGCTGATTTCACTATACAGTGTGTTAACATCATCCATTTGTTGATTACCCTTTAAGTTGTGTCAGGATAAGTCCTGACAATTCAAATGACCTACTGTCCTGAACACTGTAGCTTTGGTTTTCTAAGCAAAATTCTCAAAAGTCAATTAGAAAGCCTTCTAGGAAGAGAATGATTCAGCCTGTGCCCACATAATGCCCCTCCCAAAATCTGTTGGTCTGCTAATCTGTTAATTAAGCAAACGGTTTTAACTTTTAACATAATAACCACCTCAATTTATTTCTTTCACAGTATTGACAGCTTTCGTTCACCTAGTACATATGCAGCTGAGAAATAAAAGGATGCTTGAAATAGCGTGAAGCCCACATCTAAGCCCTTAATTAATTATCTGGGAAGCTCGTGATGACGATGCTGCTGCCGTTTCCCCTCAATGGTAGACTCTTCAGGGCTCCAGCCGGGCCGCCTAAACCTGGTGTGACAGCTACAAATCACAACGCCGAGTTATTAAAACCAGCACTCCTTCACTTCCATGGAGGCAGGTTTAGAAGACGTTTGAAAGAGGTCTGCAAGTAATTAAAAATTTTACGTGAAAGTCCAGAACCTCAAAATCACACTCAGTGAAAGAAGTCAGACACAAAAGAACACGTGTTGTATGGATCCAACAATATGAAATGTCCAAAAAGGGCAAGTATCTAGAGACAGAAAGTAGATTAGAGGTTGCCTAGGGCTGTGGTGGGAATGGGGAATAACTGTGAATAGGCACAAGACTTCTCACTAGGATGACGAAAACGTTATAGAATTAGACTGTGGTGACTAGATTGTATGACTCTGTAAATACACTAAAATTCATTGAATTACACATTTACACCCCTTGAATTTTATGGTATATAAATTATATCTCAATAAAGCTGAGTTAAGAAAAGAGAGAAAGAAAAAAAGATCCAACATCTATAAAAGCTTTAAGTTATGATGGTTGGGGAAGGGGGAGAGGGATTAGAAGCAAATGATTCATCATGCAAATGATGGCTTCTCTTCCTCTCCCCAGTCCTGTACAATCATGACGAGCCATGAGAGGGTTACCAGGGTGTCAAGCACAGCACAGGCAAAAGCATGAACTCCAGGCCAAGCTGCTCGGGTCCAACCTACTGGCTCTGTGAGTTCATGGCAAGTCACTCTAAGGCACTCCCTGTGCTTTAGTTTCCTCATCCACAAACAGCAATGAAAATAGTGCCTACCTCATAGGGTTGCTGTAAATACTAAATTCAATATTTGAAAAACACTGAACACTTCCCTAAGTGTTTGCTATTATTGTTATGCCTTTAGCCTCTCCCTGTGTGCACTACAAATATAGTTTTCTGTGAATGCCAAGATACGAGAAAAGTTGGGGAGCATGCCTGACACATGAATCAAACTGCATTATGTCTGAATCATTTTCTATAAGTCATATTATGAGTGGTCCTATTATATTATTAAAACGTACGTGATAATGTGTGAAAAAAAATTAAGTGGGCTACATACGAAGATTTTTCCCAAAAGGTCACTTAGAGACACATTCCTAAGGATCTACTGAACTCATAGTTTCATCATAATCTAGTAAAGTAAGAACATTATAAATGTACTTCGTCTACTCAATTGTCAGGGTCAAAGTAGAAATGGGTTGGGTTTATTGGTGTGTCTTTTAAAAATACTGTATTTTTCTCATGCAATGAAGTGTACCCAGTGGGGATCCAAACTATATACACAGCAACAAAGCACAATTAAGAGCTTTTTAATGAAGGCACTGTAAACAGCATTTTCCTTCTGCTTTAGAGTATTTCAAATACAAAATCAGCAAGCCCCAGAGACCGGAATTTCTGCTACAGGAGAGATGAAAGGTTAACTGCCTTAAAAGGAAAGGATATGTTTGACATATTTTATTTAGAAAATAAAAGAGGTTCCTAATAAAAGCAGAGTCCCACTTGATGCGCCAAACACTCCTTCAGTGTTTGCATACACAACTGGATAATTAGAAAGCCCCACTGCAAAAAAAAAAAAAAAAAAAAAAAAGTGAATAAAAGCTATCACTGACATCGGTCCCTTGTTTACCAGGCTTGCTAGAGGCCCCCAGAGGTCACTATCATTGACAGGATTTTGGTATTGTAGGAGGGGTTGATAATGTACACACATCTCTCAAGAGGAGAGTCCTGACCAGGCTTAATAGAAGGGCAGCTACTACGGAAAACAATGTAGCAGGCAAAGACTGGGGGACTAGTGGGTGGAAGGATGTTCAAGGATTGCAAATGACATCCCCAGTCAATTAGTACCCATTGGGAAGCCGAGGTAAACCACACCAAAAAAAAAAGAAAACTAAAAATTCCCAGGGCAAGGATCTTCCTTTGCCAAAGGCAAGGCACCCTGTAGCCATTTCCATTAGGTACACTTCAGTAACCGCAGATCCCAAAAGCATCCTTCTGAGCTGTTGAAGCTCTAGTCATTTTGGAAAAGCAAAACTGGTTTCTATAACGTATGGCAATGTTAGTTTCATTAGGCATGTCTGAAAGGCAAAAAAACACAGCATTGAGTCACAAAGCTAACTTAACTCTATCTCCCCGTCATACCTGAATTCCTAGAAACTCAACGAAAAGTATTTTCTATATTTCCAGTCATTGAGAGGAACCGTGTTAATTATTCCCAAGGTTCTTATACCTGAAGATCCCTGTGACCCAAATTTAACAAGAATATCCAGCCTGTTTGATTTGATATAATGCTGTTTGGGATACGGGGTTACAGAGAATAGATTTATTTACATGATACATTAGATTAGTTTAATGAACATGACTTCGGCCAAGAAAGATTTCACTCTTTGGGGTACACAAAGACAGCTGCTATAAGAACTTGTGTTTTGGGAACTTCCCTGGTGGTCCAGTGGTTGAGAATCCATCTTGCAATGCAGGGGACGCTGGTTTGATCCCTGGTTGGGGAACTAAGATACCACATGCTGTGGGGCAGCAAAGCCCGCACGGGACAACTAAGCCCATGCACCGTAAATACAGAGCCCATGAGTTCTGGAGCCCGTGTGCCACAACTAAGACAGAAGCCCACGCACTGCAACGAAAGATCCTGCATGCTGCAACTAAGACCCGACACAACCCAAAAATAAATAAATAAATAAATATTTTTTTAAAAAAAGAACTTGTGTTTTCCTGTCACTGTGCTAGACTTCTACTTATTAATGAGACCACCTATCAGCTGCTGCCCACTCAAATTATTAACCATCAAAAAACCCTCACTCTGAAAGTTAAAGCCTAGTGGGCAGAATCATGGTCCAATTGCTGATTCTGCTTCATAGAACATCAATTAAAATTATGGGAGTATATATGCTAAAATGTAGAATTTTACCAAATTGGAAATTTACCTTTTCATGACTCTTTCACCCGAAAATGCAAGCCATTCTTTGAGGCAAAGGAATAAAAGTAACCTTGTCTTGACAATGTCACACCAGGTTTTTCCTAGCTTAATCCTTCTGAAAAACTTCTACTCACTTAATCCACTTCATCCTGTAGAAAGCCTTGTTCAGAGTATCACATAATATTGAAACAATAAACAGACATGTATGGTGTCAAAGCTCTAAGGGAAAAATATACGGAGATCTTTAAAAGAGTGTTTTGTCTTCCAAAATAAAAAATGAGTGTTCTTTGGGATACTGAAAGACATGCTCCCCTTAAAACACACACACTGCAGAAAAAAATATATAAAATCAGACGTCCAACCAAACAGCATAACTAAGCCACAGAGCAGGTGTTCTAAAGACAATTCAGGTTAAAAACAATGCAACGTGGCTTAAGTCAACATATTTGAATATTTTCACTTGAAAGATAAAGTTATTTTAAGAAAAGAGAGGGCTGTTAAAGCATTTTCATTCTGAAACAGTCAAAACTGAAACTCAGCCTTTGAAGGAAAGCTTCCTTTCCCCTTTGAACTATGAGCCCTGCCCTGGCGTGATGAAGTGCGTGCCGCAGTGACAGAGCACACTGACTCACTTCCCCATCCTCTCCTGATTTCTCATTCACGGCTTTGTTTCCCTTCCTAGAAAGGGGGAAAGGACCCTCCGTTCATTTGCCACAAGGTCCACAGAACCATTCCAGGGCTTACGGGGACAGTGTGTCACCAGGACAACTGAAATAAACATGAAAGACAGATGTGAAGGCCAGAATTCTGAAAGGCAAGAGGGTTTGACACTTCATAAATCACCGTGTCACTATGGTACAACAAAAGCTGTTCTCATGTACTGTACTCAGGCTTTCTCCTGCTCTACTTGCTGGTGGAGTCTGTTTGCATACCACATCTGGCTCATCACTAAAAGCTTTATAAATGCAATAAATCAAGGAGAGTGAGAAAGGGGCAAGGGCTTCGTTCTTGATACAAGAAAGCCCTCTTAATAAATTCAAGGAAACGATTACTAAAACAAAAAACAAATCTAAACACAAAAATTGTCTCAGGTATGAAATAAAAATACTTTAAACTTGAACATATATAAAAAATACTTTAGGGCTTCCCTGGTGGCACAGTGGTTGAGAGTCCGCCTGCCGATGCAGGGGATACGGATTCGTGCCCCGGTCTGGGAAGATCCCACACGCCGCGGAGTGGCTGGGCCCATGAGCCATGGCCGCTGAGCCTGCGCGTCCAGAGCCTGTGCTCCGCAACGGGAGAGGCCACAACAGTGAGAGGCCCGCGTACCGCAAAAAAAAAAAAAAAAAAAAAAAAAAACCTTTAAATTTGAACATATATAAGAAAACATATAAAAAATACATGATAAGCTTTATGGTTTCAGCTGTATGGCCACTTTTGGTATACTCAAGATGATGGTCTTCTCAAGATGATAGGTACAAAATACCGAGCATCCACTGGTACCTGTGTTCAAATCAACTATTCTGTCTTTTACCTGGTAGGCAGATCAAAACTCCTATTGAGTTTTTTAAAAAACTCAGTGTTGGGGCTTCCCTGGTGGCGCAGTGGTTGAGAGTCTGCCTGCTAATGCAGGGGACACGGGTTCGAGACCTGGTCTGGGAGGATCCCACATGCCACGGAGCAACTAGGCCCATGAGCCACAACTACTGTGCCTGAGCATCTGGAGCTGTGCTCCGCAACAAGAGAGGCTGCGATAGTGAGAGGCCCGCGCACCGCGATGAAGGTGGCCCCCGCTTGCCACAACTAGAGAAAGCCCTCGCACAGAAACGAAGACCCAACACAGCAAAAATAAATTAATTAATTAAAAAACAAAAAAACTCAGTGTTTGTTACATGGAACCAAGTAATTCTGCCATCTTAAAATTTTCCTCTGAACAGGTACAGTACAAGAAGACCTAGCCTCATGCATTGTTGGTGGGAATGTAAATTGATACAGCCACTATGGAGAACAGTATGGAGGTTCCTTAAAAAACTACAAATAGAACTACCATATGACCCAGCAATCCCAATACTGGGCATATACCCAGAGAAAACCATAATTCAAAAAGACACACGCGGGGCTTCCCTGGTGGTATAGTGGTTGGGAATCCGCCTGACAATGCAGAGGACATGGGTTCGAGCCCTGGTCCAGGAAGATCCCACATGCCGTGGAACAACTAAGCCTGTGCACCACAACTACTGAGGCTGCGTGCCACAACTCCTGAAGCCTGTGCATCTAGAACCTGTGATCCACTACAAGATAAGCCACCGCAACGAGAAGCCCACGCACCACAATGAAGAGTAGCCCCCGCTTGCCGCAACTAGAGAAAGCCTGTGCACAGCAATGAAGACCCAACACAGCCAAAAATAAATAAATAATTTTAAAAAACAAATCAAAACAAAAAGACACATGCACCCCAATGTTCATTGCAGCACTATTTACAATAGCCAAGACATGGAAGCAACCTAAATGTCCATCAACAGAGGAATGGATAAAGAAGATATAGTACATATATACAATGGAATATTACTCAGCCATAAAAAGGAACGAAATTGGGTCATTTGTAGAGACATGGATGGACCTAGAGACTGTCATACAGAGTGAAGTAAGTCAGAAAGAGAAAAACGAGTATCGTATATTAACGCATATATGAGGAATCTGAAAAAAATGGTATAGACAATCTTATTTACAAGGCGAAACAGACACAGACGTAGAGAACAAACGTATGGGTACCAAGGGGGAAAGTGGAGGGTGGGATGAATTGGGAGATTGGGATTAACATATATACACTATTAATACTATGTATAAAATAGATAACTAATGAGAACCTACTGTGTAGCACAGGGAACTCTACTCAGTGCTCTGTGGTGACCTAAATGAGAAGGAAATACAAAAAATAGGGGATATATGTATACATATAGCTGATTCACTTTGCTGTACAGTATAAACTAACACAATATTGCAAAGCAACTATACTCCAATTTAAAAAAAAAAAAACAACTTTGCCAAAAAAAGAAGACCTAGCCTTCAAACTATAATTAGCAAGTTTTCAGGAATGTGTGAGATCATGTTTCTGTCTGCTAGGTACCATGCCTGTCTGCTTAAAACAGAGTTAATTGATAGTAATGACTACGGATCAAGATTTTTTTTGCTATTTCTTTTAATATATTATCTTTACGGTGATAGTTCTGGGTAGTTAGTAATTATTCACATCCTGGTCATATAGTCATTCAATATTTAAATGAATCATATTGAATAAAACACCCTTTTTGTCTGTTTTCCAAGCTTCCGCCCTCTTAAATTTAGTCCATAAATATTAATTATCAGATAAACGTAATATGATTTCAATCTAAGTGAAAAAGAATGCATGCCATTTTATCATTAGACCTATATATCAGTTTTGCTCTCTTTTTCTGATAGAAGACTTCATGCAGCAGAAATGCAACTATCAATAATTATTATATACCTATGGATCCCAATCTTTTCAAGAACAAAAACTCCAACATGAATGTAGCTGTATTTCTTTTATCTGAACTCTAAAAAATGTTAAATGACAAAAACTACTCAAGGGAAATAACATTTTTATATGAATCTATATTTTACTTATCCCAAAAGCATGCACATTTGTTTGAAAAAGAATGGTATATATATATCTCCAAGATACATTTGCACACACTTTCTAGTCCACCATCGAATACAAGGGGATGTGAAGACCCCTTTGAAACATCCACAGGTCACCCAGGACTCTGCCCCCCGAAGTCACTAAAACCTGTGTCCCGCAGCTCTCTCTCATTTCTCTGGTCTCAGTTCAAGTATCACCACCTGAGAGCCATGATCCTCACTGACCACCCAGGCCATTTTAGCAGCTTTCCTCCACCTCCTCTTCTCTATCACATCTGCCGTTTTTATTTACTTTATTTTTTATTCACATCACCACCATCTCCAATTCTCTTGTTGATTCATTTATTTGAGGGTTGTCTGTTTCCCCCACTCAAAATGAAGCAGGGACCCTGTCTTATTAACAAACAGAAGGGTATTCCCAAAATACCTAAACAGGACTCACCCAATTTAAAGACCATTTAATTTCCACTGATACAGAATCGACAAGATGAATGAAGACAAGAGACAAAATGGCTTAATTTACCAAGTTAATGTTACTAAGCGCCATTACTACTGTTTTAAAAAAAAAAATCAACAATGGCGAATCATTACACAGTCTGTAAAATTTTGCCCTCTTTTTGGTTTGTTCTTACCTTTCTTTTGAAACATTTTATATATGCCAGAGCCCTCCGGAAGAACAGCAATCTTAGCACGTTCATTTCCCAACTCCTGATAATGCTATCAATCAGCTCTGAAAACTGGAAATGTGTGCTTGCTTCCTTTTATTTTTAGAAATGAAAGGAAGACATTCAGTTTGTTTGTCTTGCATTTTGTTTAAATGCAAAACAATCTAAGATGTGCTTAAGGCAGTCCCACTGCTTTGCAGCAGGCATACTGCTCACAAATGTGCCTGGCCCTTTGGGCCAATACCCAAAAAGGCTACATCGCTCAAAAAGCTCTGGTCCACAAGGGGGCCAGCAGGTGGAGAGCAAAAGAATCAGCCATGAGTTTGTGTTTCCTGCCTGCTAAGAAGCAACGAAGTGCCAAAAAGACAATTATCGTTCCAGCCACAACATCAGTCTGACCAAGAGACTCTATCATTAACAGAGAGTACAGAAATCATCTTCGGTACCCAAAGTCTCCAAGCTTGCCATGATGTTCAGAAGGTTTAAAAGTGCACTATCTGACATCCCTTTGCCTTATTTCTTTATTGAAATAAATCCCTTTGTAATAACAAATGAGAGTTTCCTTCACCGTATGCAGATGAGTGATGCATGGATGCTTTCACACTTGGTTGGTGGGGAAGAAAGACGGGTAGCAGAAGCGGACTGTGGATTACCATTTGCAATTAACAAGAGCAGATATATCTCCTTCCAATTCCTTTCACTCTTCTAATAGAAAATAATTAAATCGTGTGACAATTTAAAGTAACAGGTTGGTTTCTGAATATCTTTAAGGTGGCGCAGGATAGACAGCAATTAAAAGGTTCTTTTTTAACGCCAGTAGTTTGGATATTGAAAGTCAATGTGTTGGGTTCTTCTGTTTTGTAATTCATGCAGTTCATCAACCAAAATAATACTATTTAACCTCTTTCTGCCTAGCCAACCTTTACTGTAGGTCAAGTCACTGAACCATGCACACTCAAACTTAAAAGTTACCATGAGTGACTCTTCAACTTGAAGGTACTCACCTATGTTCCTGGCAGACCAGCTGTGTGAGCACAAAATTCAGCGGAAGTAACATAAAGGCCATTCTTGGCACCAGCTGTCCCAGTAGGAACAATGACTCAATAGGCAAGAAGGGATATTAATAATGGTAAAACACTGCTTGCCTGATCACAGAAAAAAGGCCCAGAGCAGGGGTCAAATGAGTCACAGCAGAGCAGAAAGTGCTTCTAAACAGGCCAGTGTCTCAGAACATTAAAAATGCAACAACTGCTTAAGGTAGGTGAAAAAACAAAGGGCATTCCATACTGTTTACACATCATCTACTATTCACTATCCATCAACTACTATTGACTTCATTAATATAAACTTAAGTAAAATAAATGCAGCCCTAAAGATACTGACAATATGCTGAAGATAGAAAACTTTGAAAGTATTTGCTTTACTAAAAGCCCAACTGGGTTTTTATACGTTAGATATAGTTGGACCTCATAATTAAACCCAAGGAGAGGGTACTTGGCATCCTTTCAGGCCTATGGTGAACCAGCAGAAAATCCCGACGTGCAGAAGGGATACAGGGTTTAACCTGTATCCATGCATCTTTGCTTGCAGTGATGCCACTTTACGTCTTTAATAATTTTTTGGATAGTTTCTTCATATTCCTAAGAGTCACCCTAGGAATTTCAATTGTAAATAATTTATTAAAAATATTAGCATGTGAGCTCACAGTTTTTAATTAAATTCATACTATTAATGCAGATTTGGCATATATGTGTGTGTGATGCACAAATTGTACTTCTGAACTATGTTTTATTAATCTTAGAGTAACAGCACAGCATAAGGGAAAAGAACATGAGCTTTGCAGTTACCCTAAAGGGATTTTCTTTCATATCCAGCATTGCAGGACCTCAAACAGAAAAGTTAACCTCTCTGAGTCTCCATTTCTTACATAAAAGTGAAGATAACTATACTACAACTTTGAAGCAATGGCAAGTGCTCTCATTTTCCTAAAATTTATTTCTAAATTTTCTTTCAAAGCTTTTATTTAGTTAGCAATCAAATTTAGATTGCTCTATAGAAGATGTCTATATGGACATGCAAAAGGACCAAACACTGCCCAAAAAAGTCAATCAAAAGAAGACATGATACTATTTTGCTTATAACCATCAGTATAGAATCATAGAAAACAACAGAAATTTATTAGCTTATCCAGAAAGTTAAAAGGACAAACAAGTTATATCATTCTAGAACAATCCTAGAATCCAGATTCTAGATTTTAGAAGAACACTGCTTTTTGTAATAGCAGATTTCATCTATAAGACTCAAAGACTCAGAAGAGAAGACTGATCCTGGTTCTAGCTCCATAGGTCTACAGCCAGAGTTGCCTTTTCTCTGCACCAATTCATTCCAACGTAAGGTTTACATGCAAACATTCTTCCTGAAACCAGGACTGGGCTTTACACGGGATTTCTGCTTGCTCTGTCAGGAGAAAGCAAACAGCCCAGACATGGCTGGACCTGAATACGGACACCCTCTGCCATGGTTACGCTGCTATATTCCACAAGCAAAAGCTATATGGGTTCGCCTTTCTAGAAATCATCTTCATGTGTACTTTTATATTCAGTCACGGATTATAAATAGATTCTCTGATTAAATAGTTTCCCAAGTGAAAAGTGTAGAGAGAAGAATAGAACAGGATTTACTTCTGAATGTGAGAGTGCATGATATTTTGCTACCAGCTACATCAATGGAGTAGCAAGTCATCCCAAGGAGATCAGGAAAGCAAATTCCTAAATAATAAGGTGTTACGGTAAAAAGAGGAGTATGAGGATAAACCGTAAGTACAATGTGAGATTCTAGTTTCTTCAGTTGTAGTGATACAATAGCTGAGAGTGCCATAAAATTACTGTCAAGCCATTAGAAAAGCTGCAAGTTATGAAAAGATGGCTTAAAGTGAAAAGAAAGGGACTCTAGCTATGCTGTTCTTTTACTAAAATGACTGTAGGTACCACATGTAGTTACATTTTTGATATAGAATAACCAACTATATTAACTAGAAAATTCAGATTTCTACTTTATTTTCTCCTGAGTAAATCAGGAGAAAATATTTTTGTGCTGGGAAAAATTCAGTTACTTGGGCTTTTAAAATTTTCTAAGTTTCTGACCTGAAAATATGGCCTTAAGTTTTGTCTAAGAACCAGAAAACCCAAAAGTCCCATGTTCTTGTTTTGTTTGCAAATTGGTTATTCAAATAAACTTTACTTTACAGTGACTATTTAAGATTCTTCTAGATTGGGGTGCAGGCATGTGCATCTTATGTGGCAGGTAGGAAAGTTTCAGAATAACCTCATGTAACAGATGTGAGAACAGGTGGAACATGTGAAAGGATGTGAGGAAGGTCAGATAATAACGAACAGTGATCACATCAGGCAGCCAGGTTCCATTCCTGCACCCCACCCCCTTAGAACATGAACACCACCACCACGCTTTCTCTCCCAGAGGTAGACGGTGTTCAGAACGTTCTCCACAGATGTTACTTCAAAAACCAAGAAATAAAATGATTTTCAGGAAGCAAAGCCTAGAGGATAAATGGACTAGAGCGAACAGTGTTGGCACCATTAACACAAAATCACACCTCTAAATTGATAGAGGGCTGGTGACTCCACAGAAAGTTACTCAGCATGATAGTCATCTGTACAACGGAAATACCAGTGCTCACCTCACAGGGCTGCTGTGACCACTGACTGGGAGGACTCAGGAAAACATCCTTCACCCGCAGAGCTCCATATTGAAACTAAGCCAGAAACAGGACCTCTCTGGTCCTTACTCTTTGGGACGTAAGTTATTATGAGAAAAATAACAATGGCTTCTACTAAGTATCTTATTCATTATTAGGAAACTTTTTAAATTTTGTCATCACAATCAACGTCAATTTAATTTACGCAGAGCATCTCCTAAGTGCACTTAAAACTCCATGATGTTTAAAAAAGAAACCTAAAATTCCAAGTTTAATAAAAATGAAATGATGAGACTTGCTTGACCACTCAAACTATGGCAGTTTTATGTACGTAATACAAGTCTAAAGGGACAAGAAACCCTCCAGCTAACTTCTATTCACTTCTATTCTTGGTTGTATTAATACTTCATTAATTTTCTCTCTCCATCTTCTCACAGCTGGAAGGTTCTTCCTAAATACAACAATAAAAGCCATTTGAAAATTAAATGTGGAGTATTTGTCTCAGCGATGCCATTCTGGTCAAAAGTACTGCAAACTAAATGTAATATTTGAGTTTTATCATATACAAAGATTTAGGTGTAAAGGGTTACTTTATCATATACAATATGATAGACAGACAGACAGATGAGATATATTCTAGGCTTTTCAGACTGGATCATGACCCATGAATGGTAGTAGCTTTTTTTTTTTAATAGAATAGAACTGAATAGAACATATCACGGTTATTTACATGTGGTAAGAGAAGTAATCTTTAAGATTTTTGTTTTCATTATGTGTGTATTTGTGTACATGTGTTTTCTCAAACACAAAACAAATTTCTTCCTATGGCTCAGTGTAAAAATAAATCAATGTGAAAGAAACACTATTTAGGGTTTTTATGTTGTTTTGTTTGTTTGTTTTTAGGATCGTTCAGGTTCAAGTTATTCTGTTTTCTTAACAACTAAATTAGATCAGCTGATGAATTATTCTGATATTGGTAGACAAATGGTTGGTACAATTTGAGAAACTAGTCTAAAACACTGGGATATCAGAGGTAATGGGATTTTTCAAATCATTCAACCCACTGTACTCTGTTCATAGGCTGAGGAAACAGAAGTTTTGAATGGCAAAGGGCCCTAGACTCAAGGTTTGTTAATGTCTGTATTAGACTCAATTTATGCATCAGGCCAGATAAATTCAGGCTGCCACCACTAACTACACCACAGTCCAAGAAAACCACCTGGCAAGAAGAGCCAGCTATGGCCGCATACTGTCTACACGGTACCCTCCGAGGCTCTGGCTTCTCCAGAAGCTAGCTGCCTGGGAGGGTACAGGCAGCAGGACTGGAAATGAATGGGATTTTGAAAAGTGAGAGACAGGAAAAGGCAAAGAGCCAGTAGATGAATTGCTTGCCTTTCCTCTCTCTGATGGATTGGTCCAAAGCAGAGTGGTTTTGAAATACCGTCTTTCTGGTGCCACTCCCACATGCCCAAGCGACCACTTCTATTTTGTGCTGAAGCTATGGCCGGCTTAATGACATATCATTAATACAATACTACAATATCACAATATTGTATATATGTATATGCATATATATATATATATATGTATCATTAATACAATACTACAATACAATACAATACTACAATATCACCTTGTAGTGCTTGCCCACCTTTCCTGCCTCAATTCATTTCTTCCACTCACTCTTGTTTCCCTGGAATTGCATGGTCAACCATCCCCCTCCCCCAACAAAGTGTTAGCACATAAGTTATTGATTCATGCTCTGCCTCCTAGAAAGCCCAGGCTAAGATAATGTCTTACATACAAATGCTGATGTCACTGTGCATTAGTAACATGGAAAATAAAAAATAGAGGTTTTAGATATTGCTTACACATAGAGGTTGCCTTATATGTTTTCATATCAAGAAGTTTTTCCAGGTAAGTGTAAATTTTCTACCTTTTAATCTTAAACAGGGTTAGGATTCATTACAAGCAACTCAATCACGTTCTAGCTTTGGTAATCTAGTTGTAATAGGATAGGTTAGATTATGAAGCAGTAACAACCAACTCCCAAATTGTCATAGCCTGAAACCATAAGGGTTTACTTCTTGCTCGTACCGTATGCCCACTGCAGGTCGGTAAGGGGGCTCAGCTCACTGGAATCACTCAGAGACCTGGCTGACAGACAGTCTGCATGTTCACGGTCATGCAGAGGTGGAAAGTAGTACGGCTACTCTGGTGAGGCACATGCTGCTTCTTAAAGCTCCTGACTAGAAGTGACATGGGTCGCTTCCACTCCCACTTGGTTGACCATGGCTAGTCACATAGTCACACCAAACTTCAAGAGGGTTGGAAGCGCAATTCTACCACATGTCTGCAAGGTAAGAGAACCAAACCTTTGTGAAAGCCTGAATGACTAACATAGATAATGTATGGAGTAAGTTATCTCTACTATGGGAACATTTTACGCTTGGTCTCTAATCCATGGACTTGCTGTGGTTTCAAATGGGCTATGTAAAATATTGGGGCATTTGAGAACTTACCTTAAAAGCCAAATTAACATACACAATTTAACACAGACAGCAAGGTAGAGTGCAAAGACAGAGTGAGAAATCTGGGCTGAAATCCTGGTTATGCCACTTACTAGCGTGATGGCCTCAAGCAAGTCACTTAACGTATCCTAGTCTGGTTCCCACATCTGTAAAACGGAAAACAATATCCACCTTGTAGGTTTGTTGTGAGGATGAGTAATAATGGTGATACTGTCCCACACTGGGCCTGGCAGATAGGACACACTGATAAAAGGCACCTGGCACTGATGACTGGTTTCCAGGAGCTGTGCGTTGCCTCTTCTGTAAAGAGGCACCCCGGTCTGTTATTATTTCCTTTTGCCATATGTGTATACTTTACTAATATAGGTGCAGCACTTTATAAAGAGAAATTTTAAAGTGAAATTTGCCAGTGAATTAGAGCTGTAAATGATTTAGAATTTGACAAGATGCCCTTTAATAAAGATATTTTTTTAAAGCCCTACACTCAGTTTCAGAAAAGTCAACTACAAAGAGCCAAAAGGGGTGGGGGTGGGGGTCTCTAACTGAAGTTCATGTGAATTAATCTGAGGGATCTTGGTTAATTGCAAGCTCACCATGAACCAGTGAGACAGGGCTATGCCCTAAAACCTAAGCAATCTTAGCCTTTAATCAAAACCTAGAGTCCACATCAAGAGATGTAACCTTCGATTTATAGATTATACAGTCAGACAACAGACTATTGCAGTGCTTGGGGTGTCCCCGTGAGAAATTCTCCTGACAAATGTAGGGGGCAGAAAGGATGGTGGGCCTGCAGAAAGCATGACAGATGAGAAATGGCTGAAAAAAACTGGAGATGTTTAGGCTGGAAGAGAGATGGTCTCAGGAAACACGATACCTACCCCTCCAATACCTGAAAGGTTGTCATGCAGAATAGATCTTTCTCTGCGCTGCTCTAGAGAACAGGAGGAGGATGAAATGGTAGGGATCACCCCTGACTGCTGGTGAGATCACGGCCAAGCAGAGGCCAGCTGCTGACCCGCTGAGGGTACCACGGCGATTCCAAATGGGCCGGAGCCAGAGGTTAGGATATTTAATGTGCTTTTTTCCCAACCCTAAGCATCTATCAGCCTTTGGACGTGCTGTACTTGTTCTAAATAGGCATCTTCTCCTTTCCTTTTTAATAAAGACATTATAACAATAATAATGTAATGTGCAGGAATTCATTTACACTGCTTATGCTACAGAAATCTTGATTTAGTAGCTATCCCTTCAGGTTACGATTTCTGCTGCTGGCTGCAATATAATAAAGATGCTGACAGTTGTGAATTACTTTACTGAGTTCTACAAATGATCAACTCCAAAGGTAAATAGGAGAGAAATGAAAGGTAAAGTAGGTGGCTAGGTGAACAGGGGTGATGCCTGCCTTTTCTGCATAATTTAAGACCTGAAAAAGACGGCAAAGAGATGCCTCTTGCTGAGGAAGAAGAGAAAGTATATATGGCTCTAAGTTTCAGGACATAGAGGTTAATGGAAAATGGGAACAGCTCTGTTTTATGGGCCCTGCTGAAGATGGATGGCTGGGGAGATGGGCAGGAGGAATTATTTCTTATCTAGAAGAAGCTGAGGTTAAGAGATGAAGCAACGGTGAGTGAACGCACCGGGGACAATTATTAGAGGAGAGCTCTGACTAAAGGTGAACGCCTACTGGGAGATGGGAGACATCTGATAGGTGAAGTCAGTCTTGCCCTGGGGCCATGACCTCATTAATAGTTAAACAACAGCACTGAAAATTAATGACCCACACCTGACTGCCCAGTGAAACGGCACTCCTCACAGGCGTCCGCAAATCCTCGCATGCACATTCCAGCAGGAGGCTGGCCGCTGTGGCTACAGCAATCCCGTGGGGGAACTCGCCGGGTTAAAGGAGTAGCGGCGAGACAGGTGAAGAAACAGGCTCCATCTGGCCTCCACGATTCAACCGGGGCCGAAAGAAGCCTGGAGCTGCTGAGGAGGAGAGACTGACCACATTGAAGGTATTTAGAAAGGAAAAACCATGAACGGTCCTCTGTCAGGACTGGACGTGTGGACCGAACGGCACTCATCGGAGTGAGGAAGGCGGGGCACCGCAGTGACCTCCACCCCATCTGCCATATGGCTGGCTGACAAAAGCGATTCGTCAAGCTTCCTGGTTGCCAAATATGTGGCCTTGAAATTGCCAGGTGGAAGGGAGGACATTTTAAAAGAGCAATTTAAACAACTTCCTAATTTGAAATCAGGAGACTTTCCTCCTCCGCACACGAGATCACCTAAGGTGTTCACACCACCATTAATGTCTGAGAAAACAAAGACCACCCCCCACCCCAGTCTCCAGGTTGTCTTTCTGCTTCGTGCACAGATTTTTGAAAACAGAGTACAATAAATTCCATGCAGGACAGCTTACTGCAGCTAAAGAGTGAGCTCCTGAGATGCGCATTTTTATTTATTGGGGTTGGGGAAGGGAGGTGGTAATGTTTCCTGTATTGGATGCCTCATACTCTGCAGACCTTTGGGGACTCATCTCTGCTGAATTCTTTAACAGCTGAGATGACAGGGATGTCCATTACCCAAATGGACGGCACTCTCTCCACTTAGCGATCTCATTTGTCATCCTATTGTCTCTCATCCTCACTGCTCTCCATAAGAAGGGGGAATCTTTTTTCAGGTGTTAGAGAGTTAATATACATTCCAGGCACAGCTGAGCAATTAAAACATATAATGAGCAGAACACTTTAGTGCTTCACCTACAGAGAAGCCTGAATTGGGCTTCTCCCTATCTCCCACCCCCAACAGGCCATAGGAAGTTAAAGAGGTAATCCACTCCTGGAAAAGCCCAGAAGAATAACTATAATACTCTTCAAACCTTAGCTGTGTCAAGTGCTTGCTTTGCCTCCAATTCTGGTTTCAGAAACTCATTTTAAAAGATAAAAAGGAATATTACAGG
Organism: Grampus griseus; assembly: GCF_964374135.1. Lineage (NCBI taxonomy): Eukaryota > Metazoa > Chordata > Mammalia > Artiodactyla > Delphinidae > Grampus > Grampus griseus. The sequence goes on from NC_139019.1 coordinate 87,032,173, forward strand.
AAGAAAGCCCAAATCCCAACAAAACAAAGGAAGGTCTACCTAATCTGCCAGTTAATCATTTGGGGAAAAGGCTTGCTCTGCATCTAATTAGATCTATGCAGTTAAACATTCATCAAGAATTCGCCTATAAAGAGTATGTTTTATGTAGTTCTCATATGAGAGATTAAATTGGGCATGTGGAAAGCAACGGCAGATCCATTTAATGGACTCCCCCAAAATATACATCAGCATCCGTGTCAGGGAGCTAGATGGCTTCTTTATCCTTTCCCCAAAATGCAATAACAGAAATAATTAAACATCTCTCAGACCTGAACTGCGTAGTCATTAGGCAACAGTCAGTGACTGGAACCGCCATGAGAGCCTGAACCACACTTTACCCTGGCTTTTCTAGCCATTTTGATTCAGAAAGCTTTCCATATCTGGATCTCCCCTGAGAACCATTTTATGATGCTATAAAGACTGTCAACCAGAGGCAGGAGCTCCCCAACACCTGAGCCACACACAGAACTATCAAATAACATTTAATTGCTAGATGACACTGTATGTCTGGGATTGCTTTCTGATCTCCAAATATTATCCATGCAACTGTCTGCAGAGATAAGGTTGTTATGATAACAGCAGATAAAACCAATTAGACTGGGAGCAGCAAAGACTTCAAGATCTTGACTTTCACCAGAGTTTGAGGACATATAAACTAAAAGAGCTCTGATGCTATCTCCCGTATATAAGGAGCATTCCCGGAGGCCTCTTTCCTTTTGCATATGTGGGTGAGTGTTTTCATGTAAACACGAGTAAGAGCAAGCAACACATGCAAATTGCATGAGCTACTACTTACTTTTACATCTAGTGTTGAAGAGCAAAGATGATAAAGACTGTAAACTAGTTCATTTTTTTTAATACATAATACTGCTTGTGGTTTCATTGATAAACTCAAGCAGGTTATCCTAAGTGTACTCAGCACAATGTTCTTTCTTTCACATTTCAGAGGCTCTTCTGCTTTTCAGCTGACAAGATTCTACTAGTGTCTCTAGCTGTTTGTACACATATTATGTCTGCTTTGTGATATGTCTGCAGCACCAAAGCTGAAACAGCAGGAGGAAGTGCCAAGCCTTAACCCCAAGTTGCTTCTGGTGGACCACAGACAAGGAAAAGAGCACTGAATCGGGGCAAAAATGAAGAGTAGGTAGGTAGGTTTCCCCAGAAGTAGGTTTCCCCAGAAGTAGGTTAAGAGTAGGTTTCCCCAGAAACCTTATCAAAATCTGACAGCTAAATAGAATACTAGGAAATTTATCACCCAAATGATGTTCTAAAGGAAAACAAACTTGATAGAAAGGGAGTGGTATAGCTTCCAAGGGAGCCTGATTCTTCACAGCATGAATTTCTTTCATGAAAAATAAATAAATACAAGCATAATGGAAGTTTGTCACTAAGGAAAACATTTCATTTTCTTTGTAAAAATGACTTTCTATGCTTTTTGTGAAAAAATATGATATACCCTCCTACATGTATGCTTTTCTGAGAAAAAGGGGGGAGAAATTAGGACCTATTTCCTTTAGTGCTCTCTCAGACCTGGGGTATATAGAGAGAGGATAAGAACTTGTATTGTCCAAGAGAGGAGGGAAATAGCAGAGTGGCATTCAATAGTGGTGGGTGGGTGGGTAGGTGGGTAGAGGACTGCAGACTTAGAAAGGAAAATAAATATCACATGTAACAGGTGAACAATGATTATTGGTAGAGACAGGAGAAAAGAGGATGGAGGCCTAATGACCCCCACATAACAAACAACATAGTGTACAGTTTAAAACGAAAGTAATTTACCAGTAGTATCAGACAAATAATATTGAAAAACTTCAATATAATTGTCTTATAATATATGGGTCTGATTGCACTCTTCCTAAGACTATGATGACTCTAAAGGTAAAATACAGAACAAATAGAGTCAAGAATGAAAACTGGGGGCTTCCCTGGTGGTGCAGTGGTTGAGAGTCCGCCTGCCGATGCGGAGGACACGAGTTCGTGACCTGGTCCGGGAAGATCCCACATGCCGCGGAGCGGCTGGGCCCGTGAGCCATGGCTGCTGAGCCTGCGCGTCCGGAGCCTGTGCTCCGCAACGGGAGAGGCCACAGCAGTGAGAGGCCCGCGTACCGCAAAAAAAAAAAAAAAAGAATGAAGACTGGAAAATAAAACCAGTAGAAAGTTTGAAAAGTTTAATACCGATCTTCATTACACAAGAATATTTTACAGAGAACAGAGACTAGGCATTCTAAATTCAAGATAATATAAAGTTCTCTCATAGCAGCACAAATAATTTTTACCAGCAATAAGAAGAAATTTCCAGATTTTGAAAAGTTATATGCAAAGAAAGTAGTGTCTGGTCTATTTTCTTACTCAATGACAGTTATATCTCAAGGTCCTTTTGGACTAAAGACTTAGCAATTAGTTTCAGTCATGAAGATCATCATTATCATTGCTCACAGTTAACACTGCTGGAACAGCCACTGCGTGCAAGGTCTAGAGGAAACGCTAATATCACCTGTTCTGCAAATAGCCAGAAGTCCTCACTCAGTGTCTAGTCTAAACTTCTTGTCTGTCCGGGAAGTTCCTATTTCATCCTCTGAAGTCTTTTCTTACTCTTTCAAGGCACACTGCACACTGTCTTCGCCTCTGACTCCACAGCATCTTCTACATTCCTCTTCCCACTAGCCAAGCCCTCTTCCATGGCAGGGACCACTGCTTGAGCAAGTCTGCACACTTAGCACAGTGTACCTCACGTGGAGAAGGTATTCACCAAACTGCTAGTAAGACTCAGATGACACCATATAGTTGTTCCACTCTCCCTGTTCTATTTCCTTGCAACATTCCTACTGCCAGAGAAGCAGCTGATTAAATAAGACACTAAATGATAGCATGTGGCAATCGTCAAATAACCTGCTCCTTTCACACTACTCACCGATAGCAGTGACGGGCTCTCTACACAAAAAAGAGATCCTGATTTGATGGGGGCAGAGTCCAAGTATTTGAATTATGGGGGCAACTCAGGTGATTCCAATATGTAACTAGGGTAGAAAATTACTGACAAAGAATTATAACTTCATCAAATTCTTTTCTTCATTTCCTACCATAAGCCACTCAACTGCATCTTTATATTGCTTGTGGCCAAGTCTATTGTTAATAAAAATTATTCAATATTTTAAAAATTTATTGCAAGCACACTTAGAACACTGCTTATAATCTATTATTTTTAATGGATGGTCAACATACCAACCTTGAAATGATGATAGACAGCATGACAAAATTCTCAAGTCAGAAAGTATTTCTTATTAAAAATACATAAAAATATGTAAAACAGATGCTCAAAAGTCTTCCAATCAGCATACTAATATATCAGTCAGAGAAAAATTTTTTTCAGCACTGTCAGCCAGGTAGGATTCTCAGTTTGGAGATACAGAAAACACAGAGTTCCCTCAAGGAACTTATACTCAGTGGAATCTAAAAAAATTTTTTTAATTACTAATATTTTTTCATCAGTACATTGGTTTACAATTTTAATTGTAACACCTGCCCATCCGTAATCTTACTTAACATTCATGATAGTTCTGTGAGAGATTATGATCATTTTACCAACGACGAAACAGGTTCAGAGAGGTAGAGTGATTTATTTAGCTCACACAGTTATTAGGTAACAGAGCCATGCAAGTTTCTGAATGGTTTCCTCTAAATCCAGGGACAAACATCATGCTGTATTACTGTGCTGTATGCAAAGAGATTCAACTCTGGTCCTAAGACCTCAAAGGAGGCTGCGATCTGCTTATGGAAGGAAGCCAGACACATACAAATGATTAGAATATAATACACTGCCGTATTTGCAAATACTAAGTAAATGACAGAGGAGAGTCAGCTGTCCTACAGGGTTGCAGAGAAGGAGCAGATTGAGACTAGCAAAGTGGGGAAGGCTTTTTTATAGGGTGGACCCTGGGCTGAGTCTTAAAAGGATGGGTAAAGCTAGGTAAACAGGAAGAGGGGAGGCAGAAGCTCTACAGATGATGTGTCTCACTCTAGTCAATTTGAAAAGTTCAGGCTAAAAACAAATCCACGTAGTATGCATCACCAGTTTTCATTTAGGATGTAATTCGAGGCCAAGAATACTTCGCCACTATAGCCAAGTTAACTCAATATAAGGGAACACCTGGATTCTTCTCTCCCATGTATCCATTCATATCCGTTTTCTTAAGGAAAAAATTAACAAATTAATCATCAAGGTATTGACTGAGCCTCTACTACGTGCAAAGTACTGTGCTTACCCCTCAGAAGCACCAAGCGCTGTCTTTACTCTCCAGGAGTTTACAATCTCATTGAGCACAGACACAAAAATTTAGATGCTCTACTTAAATATCACATGACTAAGAAACCTAAGAGTGGTCTGCACAGCTCAGTGTAATGAAGGTGGAGGAAGACTGAGATGTAGAAGAGCTGGAAGATGGGATGGCAGTCCTGGCCAGTTAAGAGCACAAGCAAAGGTGACAGGGATGGGATGAGTAAAATGTATTCAGTAAACTCATCTGACAGACTGTAGGGGCTACTCTGTGTAAAGCACTGGAGATACAGATTTCACCAAGAATACTGTAGCAGGAATAGAAGGTTCAAGAAGAGATGAAATAGTCACTCTATATTATGTTCATAATTTTGTATTCCATCCATAAAGTCCTGACTCGGCTTCAAGGGTCTGGGTGTAGGGGTTTGGGGAGAATATGCACCTTTTCATGCAGTAGATCCTTTGAGGCACTCAGCTTTTCTCTATTGTTAGGGCTGCCCTGCTTTGATATGGTTTCTGCATTTCCGGCTTATAAAATTAACCACCGCACACATGGTTGCCACTATCACAACATTCACAGTTTTCAAGGCATCATACACAGAATGTACACTAATGACAAGACAGACTTTAAAATCCCATTCACACCCAGGAAAGCCATGCCTCACCGACATGTCCTTGGGAGCTGCCTGGGAGACACTGGGTTCTTGTACTGTGGCCCTGATCATTTTCTCAGAGAGATGATCATGCCTTCCATGCCTGGACTGTTTTAAGGCCACATGTGCTAACTGAATTTACGGTGTTAAGAAGAGCTGCGCCACTTGTGAGGGGAGTGGAATGCTAAGGGCTTCTCCCAGCTCTGTATCCAAAAGGGGCTCCCCTGCTCCTCTGAACAGGAGAACGGCAGCGAGAGCAATAGAAAACACTAACTTCAGTCTGGTTGAGGTAATGTTCTTAATCCACGACCACCAGAGGTGTGGAGACTGTGCTTGGAAGGGGAGTGAGCTTTTGCAGGGGGGGAGAGGGGGGCGGGATCACCTGACTCTGAAAGCTCTTAAAAGGATTCAAACCAGTCCGCATACCATTGGAGGAAAATTCTGCTTAAAAGGAAAAGGCGGGGCGGGGGGGGGGGGGGCGCGGTGTAGGGGGGTGTCACTGAAAGAGGCTTTTGGATGTGGCTTTTGAAATCACACCGCAGCCGATGGATTCTGGCCTCAGACTACACACAGGGATTGTTAAGGTGATAACAATTTCTGCATTTCACGCAGAAATGCTCATCAGCTTTTCTTTTTCCATGACCTTTCGTTCTGGGTGATTCTGGGAGGGTGAGGGAATGTTAACTCCTTAGACAGATGATCTGACAGATGGACTCAAGGGAGGTGAGGCTCCATCTTGGGGGTGAGTGGGGAAGGGAACAAGAGACAAAAAGCAGATAAGAAAAACACAAAGGGCATGCCACTCCTTAAGCTTTATGAATACACACAATCATGCCTGTAACTAAGATACACAGTCAAGACAAAAGAAGCGTAAAGTAGTATTCTAACAGATAATCTAAAACCAGGTTGAGAATGCGTGACAAAACCTGTTTATGAAACAGTTAGCTACTATTGTAAAAATCCGATTTATTCTTTCACATATTTAAAAAAGGAAAAAAGTCTTATTAAAATGAAATGGATGTCACTGAAAAAACCTGATTATCTTCAACTTTTTTGCCCTAACTTTATGAAAACATGATTGCAAAGAATATGAGCAGATTCAAGAAAGAATGTGAATGTAGCATACACATGAAAATGCCCATCCGTGAGGCAGTCAAAGGTGTGGAAAGCTAGTCACTTTCGCTATAAATTATGAAAGCTAATAAAGATAACCCAATACTTTCAGATGCTTTAGGGCTATAAATTTGTAAGAGCTTTATTAAAAGAAATTAGGCAATCAGTATACATTCAGAATCTTCAAATGTTCAAAAATTTTGACCAAGAAAGTCTGATTCTGGGAATCTACCCTAAGGAAATCATCAAAATATTGATAAAGATTTTTGTTTAAAAGCTTTAATCAAGAAAAAAACTTTATAAAGATTTTAATGATAGGTATAATTATACTATTAACTGAGAAAAATTAAGTTGCAGAATTATAGTCACAATATGATCACGACATAGAAACAACAAATCAATGCTTTTCATATGTATACAAAAAAAATACCGAAAGTTAATGCACCGAAACACTAATAACAATCATCTATGGACTCTCATTTTACTTCATTAGAATTTTACAAATATGTGAGAAATGATAAATATAATCAGAAAAAAAGCAATCAAAGTCTACAACTCCAAAAACAGCAAAAAATTACCACAAAGCTACTCCATGAATTATTTATGAAGGAATAAAAAATTAGATTAGAGCAGATATGGTCAATTCTCTAACACAACGTAATATTGACCTGAAACTTATATTGGTTATAGATTATATAGAGAGGCCAGGTGGTAATGTCTCACCATTTGTCTACACACACATGCCCAGATTAAGGCAGGCATACCTCAGCCTCAAACCCAACAAACTGTAAGAAGGGAAAAAAAAATAATGTTCTAAGTTGCCAGAAGCTAACTGCAGATTTTGTACTTGATAAGATGATAGGGAAAAATGAAGAGCTATCTTTGGAGAACTTGACTGAATTCCGCTTGGGGAGTTTTCATGGCTGACCTGCAGAAACAGGCCAGCCAACATTTTAATTATTCTCTCTGTTCTGCTGGTATCTTCAGACACTTAAATTATTTTTGTACTGTAAGTGTTTGGCACATAGACTCTAGTTTTACTTTTTTTTTACATCTCTGTTGTTATAGTATAGAGTGACCATCCTTCAAACTCACATGTTTTCTAGAAAATGATATATTGTAAAAAACACCGAAAATTCTTCATGAAAAATTAATTTTCAAAAAAAATACTGTTAAAATCTGATTACACCCAACCGTTCTATTTCCCATACGCTCAAAGAGCTGAGCACACACCAGGGGCCACACTTTAAGGACAAAAAAAAAATACATTGTCACACACAGCACGTCTTTTCAAATTCTGTCCAATTTAAAACGTTTAATATCATAAGACTGCTTACTAAAAGCTTAAGTCTTGAAGAATGAGAAATGAGAACTCCCACCCCGTGCTCCCAAAACTGTACAGAAAGGAAATTGCTGAAGAGGACATAAAGTAAACTCTGATAAGAGCTCCATATTCTCTAGTCCTGTGGGCACAGTGAGAATTTCCTATGGAAAGGACAAACACAGCTGGTGTCAAATTAGTAAGAGATGGTGGAGAGAGGATAGAGTTATTTAGGGTCTGAACTTTGAAAATAAAAAGGATGAACTTTCATTTTCAAGTTCAGAAGGTAGAGCCGGCAGCTTTCATGCAGGTTGCTTACAAACCACCCACCGCACTTTACTGTTGGTACGTGTGTTGCTGTGGTACAGAAGTGGGGTGGGGGAGATACAAAGGGTCATGCCTTCTCTGTTGGCACACATGACTAATGTGTATACCAGAAGGGGGAGAAAAAGCACACACCTGGTTATAAGCTGGCCTGACTCATGCCTCTAGGCATTTTACAACAAGTATCCAGAAACTCTGGTTGGTATTTAGAGAGATGTCTATCAGCTGCTTTCCCAATGTCTGGGGCAGTGAAATGTACTCCTCCCCTCATCTGTAACAAATATTAGTTCAGTTGCTGGAAGTTGTTTTTAACCACGTAAGAGGAAGTCAAGAGGCTTGCCTCACCACCTAATAGGGAGCTATCGTTCGTCCTATCCTGATTTCGAGGCTCAAAGGCTCAGAGATGGACGATCACAAGTGAAAAGAAAAGCAGTGGTCTACTACCAGGTCCGTTCACATCCTTCACACTGTTGCTACACAGCCTGGCAGCACCAGGAACCTGTGCTCCCAAGTGGAAGAAGCCAGCGGGGAAGCACCTACAGGTCTGCTCCGAGCCCTTCCTGGGCAGGGCTGCCGGGCAGAGTTGCACAACATCTGACACATGTGGGGCCCATTCCCAGAGCCTGCTCTCTGATGAGAGCCAAACTCACCTATCAGTCTGCAGGAACCAAGTAGAAGGGAACAGAAGTTGAGGACTCCAGGGTAAAAAAAAAAAAAAAAAAAAAAAAAAGATTTTCAAAGCAATTTCTCCAAAGGCCCTTTTATATATTTTTTTAAGGAGACAACTGATTGATACTGTCAATCATTTCCTTTCTCAAATATGACAATGCTATTCTACCCCTAACTTGCTCATGGCTTGATGGAAATGAGGGGGAAGTTATTCTCCTCACCCAGAAATTCACACAAAGAATATCTTGGCAAAGGCAAGTAATTCAAATGTTTTCTTCTCAGTGTTCTCTTTAATTTACTTGTTTCCCATTTACTTCTGATTAAACAAACTTTCTATAGCGAGAGTGTACAAAATTTTCCTAGGATCTCATTTGGGAACACAACAGACTAAAAATATTAAGAACACGGATTGCATAGAGGGTAACAAAGTGGTGAATACACCAAAGCATAATTTTTTTCTTATCATTTCCAACTTTGCAGAAGCCATGAAGCCATCATGTAAACTACAACTTTCATACCCCAAATACTATCCTTGGTGCGACTATCACTTACATATTTTAATATGTAATAGGTTTTTTAAAATGCTTCCCAAATAAGCACTCCATTCATTCCACAGATTCTGAAACTCAAAAACAAAACCCAAAACCTACAGAGTCAGCTCTGGCTCCCAAACCCCAGAAGGGGGCAGGAAATCAGTGTACAGTCCAAGAGGCTGTGAGTTCTGGGCAGTGCAGGTATTTGAGAGAGAAGAAGCTCGTCAGGTGGGCCCTGGAGGGAAGCTCGTTATATCTGTGGGGGTCCTGACATTTGGGGTAATCTAAACCTTGTTACTGTGAGAATCACCCCTGGTGGGAGGGAGATTTAGAATGGATGCCTCTTTACCCAAGCAATTAAGATCATTTAGGAAACAGAAAATGGGCAATAAGGATCTCTCTCCTAGAGCGCGCTTGCTGGTGTTCAATCAGACAGTTCCAATGACAGCTCGTGGTGGAGACGTGGCATTGGCCGAGGAAGACACCCGAGTAAACGCTGGGGCTCAGCCCCACAGGTGGCTTTGAAAAACCTCTTAGGGGGGCACCGCACAGGGCATCAGACAGCTGTCACCTCACTTCCATGGTGTCCCTGAGCACCTGAGAACCAGGTGGAGTGAGGACGCATTTTTCTGGGGGCCTCAAACCAGGAGCAAGCTGGTTCTGGGAGAGAGATGGTGTTCTGTGAACGAATGTAAAACTCTGCAGCACTTCCCAGTACACAAAAGCGGCACTTGGAAAAAGCCAACAAAGAATCCTTCCAAGCTCTAAGCATTCTCTTCAGAGCCTACTTAAAGAATAGGAAGGGATAAGAGCAGTTCAGGGGCTGGTCCCACAGAATAAACCACTCCCCTCTCAATATTCTTGGAATATTCTTCAGTTAGAGCACTTGCCACTGAGAACTGTAATTATTTATTTACTTGCCACTCTCCCACGTACCCTGAGAGCACAGAATGTCTTATTCACATCTTAATACCAATGGTTAGCATAACAGCTGACACATTTTAACTGTTGAACAGTAAATATATGGTGAGAAAAGAGCTCGAGAACTTTCTCAGGTGTGTGATAAACCTTGTACCGTCTTCTCTGGGAGTTCATCTCATAACAGGTCTGCACATCATTTTAGTTATTTTTGTCCACCTCTTCCCCTCTCCACCCTTGATACCATCTTTGAAGCCATGTGACTCGTAAAAACTCACTGAGGAGAAGCATTAACTAACAACTTCTAAAAGGTGAATGACAAGCGAAAACATAACTCTTGTCTGCCTGCTAAAGCCCTGCCCAGGTCTCAGCTAAGTGAGGAAATAAAAGTCACACATCGAAACTTTTACTTTCCTTAATTCATCAATGACACATCTTTCACGAACATTACCTGCCTGTCACAGTATCAGGGCTTGGCCAAAGGCCTTAGTGTTTGTTCAGCATTATTGGCTGTAAGCCAGGTGAGTCCAGGGCTATGGGTCATATTTTAAACACATTCAGTATTTCTGATGGTCTTGTATGTTGGGTATATTGAGTATGAAATCGTTTTTCTAAAATCTGATGAAAAGGAAATCACCCAAAGGAAAATATTCACGATGGGACTGAAGAAGCAAAAGAGAGACCACAGAAGCGCAATAAAAACATTTCAGCCCCACCCGGGTTTTAGCAAGTCAGTCCTGACCCTAGCAGCGCAGCTAGGTCTGCTTCACACTTGCATCCATTCATTCATTAAGGATGAGGATGCCTTTTTCCACTCACATGCCCTTAGAGGACTCTGTGGCTCCTAGATGGTTAATTACTTTAGGCCAGGGTCAAGAACCTGCGGTTGGAAAGCCACATGCAGCTGCCCAGCAGCTTGCGTTCAGCTCTTCACCCTGCTGGCATCAGACGGTAATTTTCAATAGTACACAAGCGCGAAGGAGTTTTGTTGCCAAGAAGGGCCTGTTTATGGCTCTGTAATCAACTCAGCTTCAACAGGCCTTTTGCACAGCCTGAAAGCAAGTCCAACTTATGGAAAGTCATTAGTTTTCTCCAAGTAAAATACTATCTTTTGCCTCCTAATGTTGTTCTTGTGGAAATGACTTCTATGAACTAAGAGAAAGTTTTGTCAGTAGCCTTTTTGAAAGCAAAGCAAATAACACTTCAGCCATCCTAACATTAGTGTTTTGTTGTTAATTGAAACTCAACATCAGATAATGTATTTGTGATCAGGAAGGAGAGAGCGGACCTCTGGAAAAATGGATTTTCAGTAGATTTTTCTACACAGAGATATTGAGGTTGTTTTCCATCTCCATTTAGCTGTCCCAAAGTGGCTGTATTTTCAAACGCAGAAGTGAACAAAGTAGAAAAAGACAGCCTTCCTTCTTGTTCTGCAGTATAGAAAAGAGCTAGTAGACAACCGTCTCAAAAGATAATAACAGTTGGTAGGGGCCGCCCTCTAGCACCGGTACTGCTGCTCTGCCCATCCTCACAGATCAATCTGGTCGTCTCCAGCACATCTGCTTGTGCGCTGACAAATGATGAACTCCATCTCTGAATCCATAAGCAGAAAGGAGCCTGCTGATAAACAGCTATGAGCAGAAATGTATGCACCTTCCAAAAGCAAGACAAATCACTCATTCTCACCAAACCCTTCCAACAGGAATACTAATTTTGTATTTATTTGCACGGCATATGTACCACATCTGAAGCAGTGCATTAAAAAAGATCTCAAGCAGCCAATTGCTTTGATTGCATTTATTCATTGCAGTATTACAAGGGCTTAATGGCAGAGCAATGAAGTAGGAAGCTAGTGAAGACAGAAAACACCTCATCAATGGCTTTTCAGGGTTGGAGATTTTTCTGGTGCATAACACGCACACGTATGCTCACACGTGTGTGCACACACACTCCTGATGCAGGAAAGAATTTTTTTTTTTTAACCAAATACTGTGGCCATGCATCTTAAATCTGCCATATGCCTTTCCCGTCAACCAGCAGTTATTTTTGCTAATAACTCCAAGAACATATTGTGGGATTCTTTTTGTTTTCTGATCCGGTCATGTGACTCCTTTGACACCAGGGAACACTGGGTAAATTGAAACGTTCTAACAGGCCAGTGAATGGTCTCTTTTAAAGTCAAGTTGATGATGAATTGATATTTGCTAAGGCCTAAGCAAGCACAGGGCACTATATATACTCCTTCTTCTGTGCTCTCTGCAATGATGGATGGAAGTGAGCGGCAGAGAAGTCACAGAGACGAGCTCAAGCTGACAACCAAGCAACTACAAGTGGACTGTTTTAATCAAGCCACAAAAGAAATGGCTTTTTGTATTACTTACTGTGGCTTCATTCTCCTACTGTACACACAGATCGTGGATATACTGTACCACACTGGCCTGACTGAAAGTTGAAATGTAGTAGAAAAAGCAGAGAAGACACAGCTTCCTCCAGGCCCCTGGAGGAAGGTCGCTGAAGCCAGGCATTTCCCCAGAGGTGCCAGGACTGGAAATTCACACTCTGTCTTCCTGAGGGATCTGACTTTCTAGAGGAGGATCAAGATGGGCCTGTTGTTTTCCTTTAATAACCCTGATTCCTCCCTACAACAGAAACTTCTGGGACCATGACACAGGTGTGATTGGTCCTCCCAGCCCTCTGACAACAAAGTTCTCTTGGTCAAGGGTTTTCACTTAACAGTTTGAAAAGTGAGGGCAAGATACTGATGTTGTTCAAAGAAATATAAGCCTACCTCATGAAACCAAGGCATGCTGTGCAAATAAATATAGAATTAGCGTTTACCCTTGGCAGGACATTTTTGGTTGAGTTGGCTGCAGAACATTAAAAAAGACATTAAGTGGATTATACATTCAGATGAAGTCTCCTGTGATTTTTAGCCATTAAGAAAACCCAGTATTTTTCTTTTGGATCTATACACTAATTGTGAATGATTACAAGAGGCGACTGTGTAATTGTGTTCTCCCCCCCTCCCCCCGCAAGAAATTTCATGGTAATATAACTTTGGTAAAATAGTTTCAAATAAGGGCTTTGGCTTAGACGGAATCACCATGTTTTGAACAGACAAAAATCATACCCTGAAATAACCATCCTCTCTGAAATGCAATGCTAATTCTTTATGTAGTCGGCTCCAAGTTCCTAAAAAGGTCTCTATAAAATTCTGTGATGGCTGTCTAAGCCAAAAGCCACAAAAATCAAGTGGGCTAAACTTTGATTTTACGATGAGGATCATGAGAAATTAAGAGGCAAACTAACCCACCCCAAGGAAATATGGCTAGCATAGCTGAAATCATATTCAAAGTTAAACCTCAGAATGTGAGTCATTATTTTAGTTGGGGTAGTGCACAGCGAACTAGCCGTGTGTTCTTTCCTTTGGATTCTTTGAAGTTTAGAACCAACATAAACTTTATGAAACAAAGGACGTCTAAAACAATCTCTTTTCCCACACTAGAACTACATGGGAAAACCGGATATCACATATGCAACGCTACCATTAATGATCAAAATGTTTTTCCCTACAATTTTTGCCTCACACTTAAGATGATTTTATTATGTTTATAAGGGCAACAACACAAAGGAATGTTGCAGACACACCTTCAGACCATTTTTTTGTAGGGAATGTAAGTTTTAAAAATGATCAACAGGTAAAGCTTGAAATCTGGGAAATACGTGGTTTGATTGCTGTTACCAAATGGGCTACAAGACACCGTCACATAAATAACCCACTGCTGAGATGCACGGCTGATGTGAGATGTGAGCAGGAGAAACGTCCAGCAGAGGTTCAGAGACTGATGCTGCGTACCTGTTGAACCAGCCCTTTGTTTTAGGACCAGATGTGCAAAATGTGAGACCACCTGTCAGTTTCCTCATCTGTAGGAAGCAGTCTTTCACAAGTGAGCTGCCTTTAGTGAATTTTCGTGATAGGACTAGTACTCCACAAAGTTCAACAGTGCAAGTGCAAATTGGCGGAGATCTAGCCAAAAAGTCTGAGAGAATTTTCTCCAGACAAGATAAAGATTCCCAAGCCCTTCAATGTCTGAATTCACATACTGAGCAGGAAAACATATACACTCGCACATGTAACACCTTGCGGTCTGGATGTTTCTTTTCTATAAAACTCAAGGACAGTAAAAAATTCATTCAACGTTTGCCAAGAGCCTTGTTTCCTAAAATAGTGGTCCTGATACATTTTCGAGTTAAAATCCAAACTATAATTGCTTCACATGATAGTTTCAAGAATGCTTATTTTCAAGAATGCTTATTTTCTTTTTGGTTAACAATTAACAGTGGTCGTAAGTACTGAGGCTTTCAAATGTAAGTACCTCACCAATCTCAATCTGCCTGGTAATTAATCAGGAAATAATTATATGCCATAATCCTTCTACTTAAATATAACAGACATCATTTCATTTGATCCTCACAAGGTCTTTAACACAGGCAGGGTAAGAATTATCCTCCTTTTACAAGTGAGAAAATAGATGCTCATAATTTGCTAAACTTGCAGAGCTAATAAGTGGCAGCTTTCCAGTCTCCTCAAGCAGATGGAAAGTAAGAGATAAGTATCTAGTCCCTAAGAGTAAACTGAGGTTTTTGTGAACAGATGGGCCTGGAATGATCATATTCCAGGCTCATCCACATTAAGCACCCACACCTTTTAGTACCTCGTGCCAAATTCAGTCTTTTCAGACACTATCTGAAACATGATGGGTCCCAGGTTCCCCACGGTGGTAAGAGGGAAGGGATGACCCGTGTGAGTCCTTGCAGTGGCTCAGGCTTTGCCACAGGCTAAGGTGTGGCCATCCAGAGCCTTTCTCTCTTGTCACAAGGAACAAGCAGCCTACCTTTCTAGGTTCCCTGTACTCTCAAGATTCTCACCACCCAGCGGGCTGCCCGACCCAGGCAGAAACAGTGCCTGTCTCAAACGTAAATAAGGCATTTGGTTATCACTTTTGACCCTCTGGAAATGGAAGTCACTCCTTATAAGGTATGTCTACCTTGCAGCTTTTAGACTTCTGCCTTTAGACACATGCTTAGGATGGCAAACTGTATTCAAATAGGGGACTGCTTGTTAAAGGGTCTTCTTAGAGCACAAAAGACATTAGCAAAGAATACTCTAAAATAGCTCTCCTCGGGACTTCCCTGGTGGTCCACTGGTTAAGATTCCGCGCTTCCACAGCAGGGGTGCGGGTTAGATCCCTGGTGGGGGAACTGAGATCCTGCATGCTGTGTGGTATGGCCAAAATAATAATAATAATAAAATAAAGTAAAATAAAATAGCTCTCCTCATGGCCCAAGTGCCCTCACATGGTCCCACTAAATGCAGGGATGCTTTTAGATGCACTCTGATTTCTAATGGGTACATACAACTTCTGGTCCTCACACATAAGCAACACATCAGGTCAGCATATTCTCAGAGATGTCAAATACCAATTTAACATAGAAATATTATAACAACTCAATTTAGAATATTTATTTTAATATGATTGAATTAAATAGCAACAATACTCTGTTATCATTTATATTATCTATCATCTTCCTCATGTATGCATGTATGAGAGGCAGTACTGGGACCTGAACAGAGGAGACAAGTTTATTCTCCTTTGATAGTGTTGTAGAGGAGAATGACTATGTGCTTATCACCATTTTAGGCAAATTGGTTCATCTTTATGAGCTTCAATTTCTCCCTCCATTTCTCAAATGGGAAGAAAAACGCATACCTTGCAGTACTGGTATGAGAGCTAAATGATAAAATGTACATGACATACCTTAATTATAAGGCCAGTATTCCGGTGTTCTGGGTAAAATACTGTTATATTCTAGGTTAATATTCCTGCTAGATACAATGGAAAACACAGTTTCCGTAACTGTCAACTGAGCAATTTTAAAAAGCTTTAGTATATAAATATCAAGTGTTATGCAAGCAGAATCTTGTAAAAAAAATTGTCCTTTAATCCAATGGTACCCTAAATTAGCAGGGTGCTTTTTTTTGTTTGTTTGTTTTTTCTTGCGGTACGCGGGCCTCTCACCGTTGTGGCCTCTCCCATTGCGGAGCATAGGCTCCGGACGCACAGGCTCAGCGGCCATGGCTCACGGGCCCAGCCGCTCCGCGGCATGTGGGATCTTCCCGGACCGGGGCACGAACCCGCGTCCCCTAGCAGGGTGCTTTAATCACGTAAATCTTATGTGGCACTTAATAAGTGCCAGCTGGTGCCCTAAGAGCTTTTTAACGTGTCTAATTATATGTATTAACTCATTCCACAGTCTTGGCCACCCCATGGCATTGGTGTTGCCATCATCTTCATTTTACAGATGAAGACATTGAGATTACAGAGAGGTTAATTCACCAGCACAAGGGCTCCGTAGGTGGAAGAGCTAGGTTCAAACCCAGGCCAGTGGCATTAGAGTCCATGGTCTAAACCAGGGCTCCACCAGTTTTTTTTTTTTTTTGAAGGACCAGAGAATAAATATTTCCGGCGTTATGGGCCACACAGCCTCTGCTATAGACAATCCCTAATGGGTAGTCGGCCAACTCCTGTTTGAAACCGTTACACTCTTCTGACTCTCAAATGCTTTGTAATTTTCAAATTAGTTTGATCTGTAACCCATTTGATTCTCACTACAACCTTCTGCAGTAGCAAGAAGACTGAAGCACGATGTGTATCTCCCTTAAAGCGGCAGCAGAGGCTAGAGCAGACCCACGTGCCCGGACTCTAGACTGAGGGATCCATAAAAAGACTCCTTATGACCTGCTCTAGCAACTCCCTACAAATCTCCGTGTTCCTCTCCACCGGACACTACACTTACCAAACAAGATTATCAAAGGAGCAATGATGACACTCATTTTACCCCTCTCTGTAGTATTGATTCATTCCATCTCACTCCTGTCCCATCAGAAGAACTGATGTCTCTGAACATTTATTTTAAAATTTCCCCTAAGACATGATAATTCTTTTAACTCTGAGAAGGAACTATAAGCAAAATATGTAAGGTTTTTTAAAAAAGCCTGGTAGATTTTACAAAGCTGAAAGAATCCCCACTACTCTTTCCCATGACCAATACATTCAGTTAAAAGTGTACTTTATGGCAATCTCTTTCTTTTTTTAAAAGTGTTATCCAAACTTTTTTCAAAATTGCCAAATATATATACTACAAAAAAAAAGACTTAAAAACAAAACAAAACAACTCTGGCTTTGGCAGAGGTATGCAATCCTGGCCACTCACTGTGGCCAAAACACTGCAGGACATGCCCGGTGTTCTCATGGTCTCTGGTAACTTCTGCTGGGAAAAGTGAAAAAAATGCCTAAGAGCCTGCCACATACTAGACTTTATGGTCATGACAATAACAGAAGTGAGGGAAAACAATGACCACAACAATAATGATACTAAGAAAGACAACATTAATAACTGCCAATATTAACTGAAGGCTGATTATGAGCCAGGCATTGTTCTAGGCATGTATTAAATCATTTAATCCTCAAGCAACCCATGAGGAAGGTACTATTATCATCCACATTTAACAGATGAGGAAATTGAGGCAGAGAAGGGTTAGGTAACTTAGGAGAGAGAAGAAAGCTGGGATGTTATAGACTATGATTAAGGCTATGACTGCTGGCTCCAAGGTCTCTGTGAACCATTCTCAAGTGTTCCATTAATGAAACAATATCAGTGTCTACTTAGAGGAAGGCATTATTGAAAATGTTAAAAACTCAAATTATAGCACTCTGAAAACCATTTACATAAATGGGCATCACCTCATCACAGAACTCTATACATTTCATGAAGCTCTCTATTTTACAGAGCCAAGGGGATAAAGATTTTTAAACATCTAGAAAAGGGTCTGTCTCAATGTTGTCCATGTGCAAGAGAGATTGCAGACAGCTGTCAACGGATGGTGACGTGGAAAAGACAAACCCATGTCATGGAAAAGGATTTCTGGTTCCAGTTCCTGGCTCTGTCACTTTGAGCAACAATTTCTATAAGCTGTAACATGGGGA
The DNA here is from genome assembly GCF_964374135.1 of Grampus griseus. Taxonomy (NCBI): domain Eukaryota; kingdom Metazoa; phylum Chordata; class Mammalia; order Artiodactyla; family Delphinidae; genus Grampus; species Grampus griseus. The sequence continues at coordinate 87,050,064 of NC_139019.1, forward strand.
CAATAGTAATTTACCTCTATTAGTTTAGGGTACAAAGGAGACAATGTGTATGAGGACACTTTGTAAACTGTGAAGGGATAAGCAAGGCTGATCACCCTATAATTTGTTAGCACTATTTTTGAAGTGGTACAGACAATAAAAGCTCATTTACTGAGGCTATTTTTTTGTGTGCTATAAAATATTTCAAGGTTATTTTATTATTATACCTCTCCTCTAAGGAATTAGGTTTTACATATAAATTTCCTTCCAGAGGGGAAAACCTGACCATGAGGCAACATAAACAGACCAACAAAGAGTGATGAGGAAAGGAAAAGAATTGCCACTGATCCAATTTAACAAAATTCCCCAGAACTTAAGGTATTTGCTTGGTTTCCCCAGGGACCCTATTCAACTGTGTGCAGGTGGGGTTCCCCAAGGATTGGGTGAGCACTAAATCCCTGCTCTGCCATCACCAGCAGCCTTGCTCTATAACCTTAGGGAAGAAGAGTCTGTGACAGAAGGAGGGGAAAGATGGGAGCTAGGGATGGTCCAGCCACTACTCCACCAATGCCCCGCCGCCCCCTGCTTTCAAAACCTGATGAGGGTCATCTACTCCAAAGGTCAAGGCCACAGTAACTCCAGGGAAGGTAACCCCATCCATTAGATTGTATATCCCTAAAAGGGAGAAACCATCTCCATTTCACACCTCCCTGAGGTACAGTTGTTTTAACATTCAGAGGAGAACTTGACCTTGTACAGAATCTCTTGTTGGCCTAACACAGACTGCCTTCTAGTGACAGAGCAATTATCTGGCAGGATACTATACTTTGTGGCCATTGCTATCGACATTAATGTGTCATCTTCAACATCCAATGGGAATTCTATAGATTTCACTAAATAGATAATAGAGATGAGAAGGTGATTCCCTTTATGATTTTCCTTCTGCTAAATGAAGAATATTGATTATTGAAAGCATTTTTTTTCCCAAATGATACATACATTAAATCATTCTATGGGGTTAATTCTTTATAGAATCGGTGAAAAAGCATTTAAGTGCTTTTTTTTGTTTAAAAAAAAAACAAAAAACTATACCTAGTAGGTTCTTCCACACATCATTTTCTATCTTTTCAGCTGTTTTTTGATTACTATTTTATCTGGGATGTGAAAATGTCTTTTATGATACTTTATAAAAGGAAATGAATACTTAAAGAGTTCAGAAATAATTCCTTTAAAAGTAGAATATTTTATGATAAATTCTGTATACAGAATAAAGAGTTATTTCAAAGAAAAGGCAAGCTGCCTTGCCTTGATGTCCAAAAAACTGGGTGATCACCCTATAATGTGTTAGCAATGTTTTTGAAATGGTACTGACAGTAACAGTTCATTTACTGAAGCATTTAATTTTTTTTCCTATAAAATATTTCAAGGCTAACAAATTACAAAAGGGAGAAATTAATTACTCTAGAATATAAACAGCTGTATATTAAAAACACGCACCTCATTTGTATTAGAAAAATATTAAAGCGTTGAGCACCTTTTTAAGAATCCTCCCATTTTGATGTTCCAGTTGAATCTTGTACCCAAAATAAAGGAATTATTATTGCCAGTGATTTTTCTGTCACTGGTATGGCAACAATGAATTATTTGCATAATACATGTAAGATCCTAACAAAACAAAAACATACTAATAGTAATTGTGTGCTTTCTCTATTTATCTTCATAGAAACATTAAGTGAAAGACAGGGAAACAATTATAATCATTTCAGAAAAAAGGGTGGTGGGAAGAAACTAATTGACAGACAAAGTAAAATATCAATGATGAGCAAAGAGTCCTCAATTTATTTAATCCTTTGATTATACCTACAGATTATTATGTGCCAAATACTGTGAGATGAATTTTAATCCCAACAACCCTATGAGTTAGGCACACTCTGCAGATAGGAAAACTGAGTCTCAGAAAGGCTCTGTCTTGTGGGCGAGGTGTTGCCATATGCCAGAGCCCAGATCTAAACACTTACACTCTCCGCACCTTTGGAGGGACACTTGCTATCAGATTCTACAACGGCAGCTTCTGGCAGCTGGGAGGTACTGAGGTCACCACGCTGTCTGCCGAGCAGCTGTGCATGAGCAGCTGGCTCATTTCTGAACAACTGAGAAACATTCAGCTCAATCTGGAGCTGGGCCTCAGTCACCCTCTGCAACCTGGGCCCTCGCCTGGGTTCCCCACCTCCTGCTCTGCACAGGACACCTGGTCTCACATACCCTGCAGAGTCAGATGTCGAGAGTAAAGCAGCTTAAACGTAATGAGTCTTGGTAAACTCTTGGCTTATTAGCCCACACACCAGTTCACATATGACTGGCATTCTTGAATCAGACTACCTGACAGCCAATTTTATTATCTCGCTCCGGTACACCTTCAGAACCTCCAGATAGCCAGATATACATTGCTCATTAATCTGTTTGGTCAGTCAACGTGCAACTTTCTACTCCTGTTGGTGCAGTTACCCCTGTTCAAGGTTTTCTTCATGCTTTTGTGTCCTTTTTTATGTTTATTTTGTGTATAGAAGGGGAACAGAGATTTTCTTGTATTTTTGACATATTTAAATTCATCATTATTTTATTCCACAACTGAGACTTGAAGTCACTGATTTGAATTCCCACCTCTTTACATCTCATGTAGTATCTTAAGCTGAATGTTAAAGATTCTTCCCTAAGAAGTAAACGCTGACCACGACATGAGTTTAATTAACCTGGGACAGAAGAAAGGAATGGCAAGAATGGCTAATAGCTTCAAGTTAGACGTAAAATATACGCATTCCTCCACAATGGGAGTACACGCTGCTCACCTGACTTTACTACAACTCTTCATGAAACCTCAAGCTAAAAATAATGGAAAGGAACTTCTTTATAGCATACCAACTAGTGCAAAGCTCCATTTCAAGGGTATAGAATAAAAGAGCATTCTAGAATTTCTTTCTCATCTTCCATCCAGGACGCTGAGAAGAGGAGGAAAGCTCCCTTTGGGGCACAGGGTGAAATGCCCTGGCCTCTGTGAGTGTCACCATCCAGCTCACCTGTCTATCCTCCCCTGAGGACCAGGCATTCCAGGAAATTGGACAACTTGGTCTACGTGGCTTAAAGGATACACCTTTAAGCCCCTCTAGAATATTCCCCTCCTGAACCCCTACACCACTTACTGCCTATTTGGTAAGTCAACCCAACAGCCCGTTTGGCTCACGTATACCATAAACTGCGCTTTTCGCGGATGAGCATCAGGTGTCCACACTACTCACAGTGTCTTATCCACCACCTCGGTTCTTCCCACACCAACTAGCAACAAGAAGAACTGAACTTAGAACGTACTTACTATGTGCTGGGAACGGTGTCAACTGTCATTTGTATACCTTCTTTCTTAATCGTCACAAGAGTCCTGTTAGATTTTACCAAAAAAAAAACCCCCAAAAAACAAAAAAGAAACCCACACAAGCTGTCTGGTGACAGAGTGTGAAGTAAAATTCACATTTTCTATCCTTCACCCTGGAACTCAGTTCCCTGGCCCACAACAGTCTTCTTAAATAAATTTCTCAAATCCTGTCGGTCTGCAGCAAGAAGTTACCTGAACCGATGCCCTCATGAACCCAATTCATCACTCCACTTCACATTCCACTAATGAAAATCCACAGGAAGACGTTTTTTGATCAAAATGTTGATCTCACTCAGATCCCTTCAGCACATTTCATCTTCCCTAAATTATCTACTATGTGGGAGACTGTTCATATCAAGGTTGGAACACTTAAGGCAGAAATTAAATGACTGCTTGAGCCCAAACCCCAAGGCCCCTGTCCCAAATCCCCCTCCTGTACCTGCCTACCGTCTCTCTCCTTTATTACTCTCAGCACACCTGGAATTTTATGTCCCTTTGTATGATTATTTCTTTAATGCCTACCTGCCCACTGAACTGTAAGCTACATCAGGGCAGCAGCCATGTCTGTTACCAGTCACACTTTGGCCCTGGTCCCTAGCACAGTGCCTGTATGTGGTAGGTACCCAGTAAATGTCTGTCAGATGAGAAGGAGTGAGAGAGGGAAGGATCGAGGCCAGGTGGAAAGCACCTTAGCATGAATCTGGACCAAGTGCTACCTCAAGAATTAGGCAGCCGATGGTGAGGGCTGACAGGAATTCAGACACTGTGGTACCGGGGCAATGTGGTGTAAGTGGGTGCTGCTTCCTCACTTCTAAATGAGGACATTTGCCAAGTGACACAGACAGGAGATAATTCAGCCCCGGTTAGTTGTGGGATTCTCCTCCATTTCCCCAGGACTTCTCTGTGTGTGCCGTGGTTCTCCTCCACACAATGGGGATTAAAAAGAAAAAAAAGCCTCTTTGTATGACTGATATGAAATATCTTTCTAAATAAGTAAAATAATAAATGACCTTTCTCAGAGTTCCTTTAAAGACAAAGTAGGTTTTATATTCAAAGTTTTGGTACTATTGTATATGTTTAGAAATATGTCCACTTTTGAGTAAATGAAGTATTTGGCCTCTTATAAAAGCGATGTAAATAACAAGACAGTCCAGCATAGTGGTTCACAGCATAGATTTACAATCCAAGAGACTTGGGCTCACATAATTTAACTGAAATGTGAGGCAAGGTAAAGCAAGAACTAAATTACAATCCGATGATAGTACCTACTCTATAGTGTTATTCAAAGGATTAAGTGATCAAATATGAAAGGTTTAGAATAGTGCCTGGCACGTGGTAAATATAAATGCTTGCTATTACTATTTTGCAACAACAAAAAAATCTGAGCCCCAAAGAGATGAAATGACTCACTCAAGTTTATACGGCAAGATTCAAAAACAAAGCTAAAACTCAGGTCTGATTTCCCACCCTTGACTCCATCAGACCATGACAGATGCATTATGTTTAAAACAAAACAAAACAAACGTAGCCGTTTGTTTACAGGCAGGCCATTTTTCCTTTTCCTTTTCTTTGAATTTTCCACTGAGCAAATAATTTCCTGGCTTTCAGGAAACAGTAATTGTTAAATGCTTACTACCTGGTTATATTCATTAAAGATTTCCAAATAGTCCCGAGTCTAGCAAAGTAGAAATCATACCATGATTATATTATTACAGAGTTGAGGGAAGAGAATCTATTTCTCTTCCAAAACTTCTATGAGAGTCAATATAATTCCCATTATACTTTCCCTGCTATTTTATTATCCCTTTCTTTATTAGAGGTTCAGATTTGAAGCTGTTCTAAGAAAAAGGATAGGAGTGGAAAGAGATTTAAATTTCTCTTTGTCCACATTAAGTCCAAAGCTTTAGCAGATAAGGGAAAAGGGAAGGTTAAGTCACAATGGTCAAATGCTGTGACCTAGTTATGTCTTGGCTTATTTTCTCGTCCTTTCATTAAGGAGAATTAGCCAATTTAGACTCAGTTATTATGCAACCATGAAAGCGATATATGTTTAAATGTATAGCTTTCCCTTGATGTCATGACTAACTAAATGGGAAATATTTACGGAGCTGAAGAATCTAGGCTGAATCTAACAAAAGGGAACAAAAGAAAGTTAGTTTCTATGAGGTTTTTTTACTTTAATGTTCAAGCAAAAAAATCGGACGTAGACATGAAGAGAATCCTACAGCCACCAGGTGGGTGCTAAGATGACAGAATGGCAAGAAGAGATTGTTAGACATAAACTTACCGTTTGAAGAAATGACGCAGAAAGAGGTTTAGTAAATCACTGGGAGAGTGAATTGGTCATGGTGGGGTCAGAAGCCCAGATTCCCAAGGCAGTACTTTCTTCCCCTCCCCGAAGGCCTCTCCCAACACTCATCACTTTGCAGCCATGCTCAGTCCCATCTCCTGCAAAACCCTTCTTCACAGTGACTTCTGCTGTCTGGGAATTTTTATTTCCTGATCATTCACCGGGACTCTTCTTCTTAAGCCATCATTTAACTCTCTCCCCTATGCCTGTTTCACCAAAATGAAAAAATACTATACATTTCTTGAGGATGTCTTATTTATTTGCAACCCTCTTGGGAGGCAGTACAGTGGTAGCCCCATAATGATCAGTGAGCATTTACTGACAGAATAACATGATGGAATGAATTCTTCTTGGCAATCATGACATTTGGATAGAACACTCTCTAAAGAACCCCCTCGTAATTTGTCTCTCCCACAATATACTTCATGACAGAATGCTAACTTTAGATTAAGCAAAGACAAGATTACATCTGTTTAAGTTCGCTTCACTACACGAAGTATTAAGTAATATGCACAACCCAAAGAATATTTATATTTTCTCTAAAGGAAAATATGGTCTCAAATAGAGCTGTTTAAAGGTCATTCATGACACCTCTGGAAGGAGCCCTCCTGTAGCCATCCTGGTGCTAGGAGTGAAATTACTGAAAGAAAACAGAATTGTACCACATTGCAAAGATAAATATTGAAATATATATTGATGCCTCTGGAAGAGCAATTATCCTTTAGGGAGTTCATTTGCTTTAAAAAAAAATACTTCTTTCTGAATGCTTTTTTCCCCCCAAATCTGAGAACATGAATATACTTTGAAACAAGGATTGTGCATATATATTGCTTTGCTTAACATGTGTCCTGAAATTGACTAAAGGAACAGGCTTGCTGTGAGGATAATATATTCATATCGGATCGTATATCAAACATGTTACTGTAAAAACATGTTGGTATGCTAAGAGTATTAGGGTAGTTGTATAAAACTAGATACTCTATTTTCTCAAATGCTCTAGTACTGAAGATGCAAGTATCTTGTGCTGAAAGTTTATTTCTAAAAGGTTGCTTTTACATTGAAAAGCTAAAGAATGAATTACTTTTAACTTCCAATTTTACATAATGCTTATCAGCCAATATATGAAGATTTTCAATTTTTACTTAAAATATAGTCATTGGCTATGCTATTAAAGACAAAGGGCCAACTAAAGCTTTTCAAATAATGTAAAGCGGAGAGGGGCAGGGAGAAGAAATGATGATCTGATTCCTTAAACAATGTAACTAGGTAACTGATGGAATTTCCTCTTCTGTTTAGGTAATGTGCAGTACAATATTGCATTTATAAGCAAAATATGACCAAAGTGTATTTCTTATATATATTTGGTCTTCTCCATGGTGCGTGGCTTACACCTCTCCAAAGCCTTAGAATTTACTCAGTGTTGAGAGTGATAAAAGGTGTCCTTTGCTATGTTAATGAGATAGTTTTGGAAAGCTCCTAAGGATGGGGGCTAGTTGCCAGTGTAGGCAACCCTGTGATTAGAAGGCTGGAACTCTCAGTCCCACCCCCGACTTCTGGAGAGGGGGTGAAGATTCTGAGTTCAATCACCAGAAGCCGATGATTTAAACAATTATGCCTACATAATGAAGCCTCCATAAAACCCCAAAGGATGGGGTTCAGGTATCTTCTGGGTTGGTGACACGTGGAGATTTGGAGGACAGTGGCATGCTTAGAGAAGCATGGATGCTCCGGGCCCTTTCCCCATACCTGCCCTATGCAGCTCTCCCATCTGGCTGTTCCTGAGTTATATCCTCTTATAACAAACCAGTGATCGAGTAAGTCAAATGTTTCTCCGAGTTCTGTGACCTGCTCTAGCGCACTAATCAAACCCAAGGAGGGGGTCAAAAAAAATCCTCTGATTTATAGCCAGGCAGTCAGAAGTACATGTGGCCGGAGATCGGGCGGCCCGGTGCCAGTCTTGTGGAACCGAGCCCTTTTCTTGTGGAATCTGATGCTGTCCCTGAGTAGTGTCAGCACTGAGTTGAACTGCAGGATGCCCAGCTAGTCTCTGAGAATTGTTTGTTGGTTTGGCAAACCACCCACCTCCACACGTTAGAAGTGGATCCAGGAACCCAACCATAAAGAGCAGGTGAATTTGGCTCTTTGTGTAAAAAGATACGTGAAGATACCCTGATCCAACAGCCACCCCTTTAATAGTTCCCACCTGCCTTTCTTCCCACTCAGCTACTTGAGCCATCTCCCACCTACTGTTTTGAAGGGGGCTCACCTTTTGGGCACAAATGTAAATCAAGCTTTTTTTTTTTTTTTTTTTTGCGGTACACGGGCCTCTCACTGTTGTGGCCTCTCCCGTTGCGGAGCACAGGCTCCGGACGCGCAGGCTCAGTGGCCATGGCTCACGGGCCCAGGCGCTCCGCGGCATGTGGAATCTTCCCGGACTGGGGCACGAACCCGTGTCCCCTGCATCGGCAGGCGGACTCTCAACCACTGCGCCACCAGGGAAGCCCTATTTTTTTTTTTTTTTATACATTCTAGTTTCACGTATGCTACGACCTAGATGGGTGACATGGATGTCTGGCTTAATGCTCTTTAATATCAGAATTCTCTTCTGTCAAAACAAGAGTTGGCTTAGATTGGGCTCCTCTCTTTGTCCCAGTCCCAAACACCCCCATGTAACACTACAGGGACAGACCTCATCCACTGTAACAGCTGTTGCTTAGACAAGGCCTGGGGTGAGGCGCCCTGAGGTCAGAATCCTAAAGGTGAGGCACTAAAGGGATCCCTGCAGGTCAAGCTCTAGGGATCCTTCCACTTCTGTGTGGAAGTGCTACCTCTACATCAGGTTTCTAAAGACTGCTCTTTTTTCAACCACCAGGGAATAACTGCTTTAAACACTGATGAGGATTTAACTGTGAATTAACTACTCCTATGAAGAACAGGTGAAGCATTAGATAGCAGACATGCTGTATAAGGGATATAATTCCTTTTCACGCCTCGGGGTTCCCAAGACTCTGCCTTTTCAGGCCAGATAACCAAACTAAGCATACCTGGGGCCACCTCATTGCCCTAGAAAACTGCAACGTGTCTTACCTTTCCTGCTAAAATGCCTTCTCCGTGTTACTATTCAAAGGCATGAATTTGGTCTTTAGAGGGTCATTAATAAGAAATAGCCATAAAATACAATTTATAGGGCTTCCCCGGTGGCACAGTGGTTAAGAATCCACCTGCCAATGCAGGGGACACGGGTTCGAGCCTTGGCCCAGGAAGATCCCACATGCCGCGGAGCAACTAAGCCCGTGCACCACAACTACTGAGCCTACACTCTAGAGCCCGTGAACCACAACTACTGAGCCTGTGCTCTAGAGCCCGTGAGCCACAACTGCTGAGTCTGCGTGCCACAACTACTGAAGCCTGTGTGCCTAGAGCCCGTGTTCTGCAACAAGAGAAGCCACTGCAGTGAGAAGCACCATGACAAAGAGTAGCCCCTGCTCGCCGCGACTAGAGAAAACCCGCGCGCAGCAACGAAAACCCAACACAGCCCAATAAAAGAATAAACAAAATAAATTTTAAAAAATACAATTTACAAAACTCAAAGTAAACTCTGCTATCCTACCTGGTCCCATTCATATTAAGAACCACGTGACGAACACCTTTTGGTCATGAGAAAATGACAACTATATAAACAATCAGGTCTCTGTTTTCTCATAGCCACAAGGACAGTAAAAGCCAAATTTAATGCTTACATAGATATCCTGGATTCTTCTACTAAATTCTCCCTAAAATATTCTCACTTAAATTTCTGACCTCTTTTATAATCTTTATTTCAACTGACTTTTTAAAAAGATGTATCTTTTTCATCTATGGCTTCAAAACATACTTGGAAATAAGTGAAGATATATATATTCCAAGACCTCAGCCAGTCCTCTCTCCTGAGGGCCAGAAAAGTGGCAAAGCGCAACACATGGATCCCAAGGCAGCGTGGACCACACAGCCTCCTTCCCACCCAGGTCGGTGCATCCTGCCACCGGGGCGCCTGTGGCCTGGCCACTGGTGAGAGAAGGTTTCCTCATGTCAGGAAACAGTCATGTGGATTCACTGCTGAATTTCCTTAACCACACAGGAGCTTCAGATCTACCTCTACTCAGCTAGGAGTTCTCTTAGAGCTCAGCAATGTTGTTTTTTGATCTCTTGACACAATAAATGATGTAGTAATTCATTACTGACAGGGCAAAAAATTTTGCCACAACGTTTACAAGCTCTAATAAATTATGGATAATTTACCAAATTACTACCAGGGAAAAGAAGCCCGCCTTTTTAGATTTTCATTTATCATTCTAACTCTTTCCTCCCACCCTTTCTGTCTCTCACACTTGTCCTTCTCTCCCCGTCTCTCCCCCCTCCCCACTCCCTCTCCATCTCTTTGTTTCTGTTTCTCTCTGTCTCCCTCACACAGACACATATTTCCATAATAGATTTTGGCTTGAAATCAGAATTGGAATATAGTGCAATTGGTATACTCTACCCTGTCCCATGGCTAATAAAACACTGGAATTAGACTTAAAGTAATGAATGGATTCTATAGGAAGTAAACGATCATGAATATGTTAAAACAAAACAAAACAAAAAACCCACCATTGCCAACTCCGTAGGAGACTCACCAGACCACAGTAACAACCTTTGTTGAGTACACAGTGTGGAAGACTGACTCCTCCAACAAGAAATTCTTAATCCAGTACAAGAAATAAAAAAAGAAGAGCTCCCCTTTATTTTTTATGTTTTGGTTTGGCCACTGGTATATGGCCTTATAAAGCTGAATTATTCTTAGCATTCAGATAACTTCTTGTGGTAATAATGGGAAATTATACTCATAAGGTAATATTTACATTGGAAGAACTAGCATTAAATTACTGGGCTGACTGTTTGTGTTGTAAAATGTGAGGGGAAAGGCCTCATTTTCAGTGGATTCACAAACCAACATGAAAGTCAGTGGGATATGAAAATAATCACCCTCTGGCTCTACAACCATACAATGATGTCATGAGATGGATGCAAATGTTTTCTTAAAGATGAACCCAACTCTTTGTGAAAAAAGCAGATTCCAACTTCTTTAGAGAATCAGGGCTTAATGAACAATTCACCCCCTTTGATGATAAAATCTTTTTAAGACAGATCACTCTTATCTTCTATTTTTGAACAGTTCCACACTAACACCTCATCCCCAGCTCTCTATCTGAAGTTAAGCCTGACTTCTTCCAAACACCAGCCTCCCCTGTCCAGCCTTAAAAGGTGGATGTCACCCTCTGCTCCTTCTGTGCCCCTCTTGTGGCCAGATGCCTTCTCTTCCAAGTCTTGGGACACCTACTTTCTTCTCCTTGCCCAGAGTCTACTTGTATCCAAACCCACACCCTCTTTCTTACACTATTGTGGCCGCCTCCTAGCTAGGCTTTTTACGTCTAACCTCTCCCTACAAGATGACTCTTCCTAAAGCACCATTCTCAAAACACCACAGTCCTGCTCAAAAGTCATCAGAACTTCCAGCTACATTCCTGGTGCAAACAATTGCTCAGGTTGTTGCTGGAGGACTTCCTCAATGAGTTGCTGCTGACATCCACGATGCCCCAGCCAGGGCCTCTCAACTACTGTGCTCCGAAAGGGTTACATGTAGGAGAGGGGCTGGGGCAGGGGCTGGGAGGCCTGTCCTGGGCTGGAGAGGGATACTCTGCAGGACCTGCTGCTTCCTAGACTTGAGCTGGATCTCTTTACCCAAGTGGCCTGTATAAATTATTTTCTGGAAGATGCTCCAGGCAAAGTAGCCTGACGAATTACTGTTAAAGGCAAACCTTCTTGTCTCTCTCTTCAAAGTCCTAACACTTTATACCCACCTCCGCTAAGAAACCCTCCCTGACCTCCCCCATCACATGACTTCTTCCCCTTCCTTTAAAGCCTAACAGCATGTGCTATATATTTGATGGTATTTGTGATATTAGTCCTGCTATTAACAAATGATGGTCTACTTGCCCTTTTCCCATTATTAGGACACCGACTGCACCGTTGTTCCAAAAGCATCTAACTCATACTGTAGGGACCCAGTGAATGTTTGTCAAATGTCACACTGCTGAAGAAAAGATGGTTAAAACCACAGTTAGGATACTCTTTTTTTTTTTTTTTTTTTGGCGGCCTCTCACTGTTGTGGCCTCTCCCGTTGTGGAGCACAGACTCTGGACGCGCAGGCTCAGCGGCCATGGCTCACGGGCCCAGCCGCTCCGCAGCACGTGGGATCTTCCCGGACCGGGGCACGAAACCCGTGTCCCCTGCATCTGCAGGCGGACTCTCAACCACTGTGCCACCAGGGAAGCTCACTTAGGATACTCTTATTTGCTTTGATGAGTGTTCTGATCTGATACTCTTCATCAGACAACAGTTCAATTAAGTCTCCTAACAGTTCCATAAGCAATGATCCCAGCAGGTAGGGCCTTTCGCCCTGATCCTTATCCCCTTCTGGTTTTCCTGAGGGTTCTTTTTCAGGTTTAGGATTATTAATGTGCTAAGGATACACAATAATAAATGTCTAGAGTTAATTTACTATCACTCTCTGACCTATGAAATCTTCAGCTGGAGGGCTGCCATAAATGTTGACCGTAAGGACCGATCGTGAAAAACCCCAATTCTCCACTCTTAGTCATCTTTCCAAGAAACCACACACCCCTTAGCATGTGTGCTTGGCCAGTAGTTAAATTGTAGGTGACCTTTTCAGGGATTTGGTGCTAGAAGATGGAAAACTGGAACTGTTCTGGCAAACGTGAAGACAAATAATATGCTATCATTCCAACAGAAAGCCACAAAGAAAGTCCACACTGGAACTAATTGGCACCAACAAGGAAGTGTGATACAATACTCTCCCTTCCACTGAAAACCTTCTGTGGTTTCAGGGTGAGGACGAAGAGAATGAAGAAAAATAAACACAATATGAAATTGAAACCACACCAGGAACAAAAAATATGAACTGCAAGACCACAAAGTAGTATTTTTATGGGTAACTTTCAATTTTATCAAGATAGAGTCAGGAAAATAGTACGCATAGCTATGTTATGTGACTTAAATGCCAAGTTTCCATTTTGTTTTTATATTAATATTAGGACTTCTCATATTTCATCTCTGTTTATGTTTACATAAATTACATTTATATCAAATCCAGATTTGGAGCAACTCAGAATAAATACTTGGGCAATTCTTGTTAATATTTTCATAGGAGTTCAACTTTTGATTTTTAATGTTTCTCTGGAAGATAATGCCTGCGTGTATAAATTTAATCCATTCACCTTGCTATATTGCTATATTACGTTTTTATCATTTTCACAAGAAAACTTGCTGTATCTGATATATAATTTATGTCCATTTAGAAACATGTATTTTTTTCAACTAATCGACGCTGAATAATGCTAGGTATATCCAACACAAAAAAAACCACAAGGGAACTTTTCCCTCTATCACATTCTTTTCTAAGTGTTAAAGGGGGCAAAACTTTTCTTAAAACTTAGTGGTTAAATGATTAAAGTTCTGTAAATCACAAAATAAGTGGGTGACAAAAAATATAAGAGCAGAATCAATCAACTTTCAACTGTAAGAAAGAAGAGGGAGGCGAAAAGGTTAATTTTACGTGAGGCTACATAATTTTCATTTAATTGCTGTTTCATTCAGTGTCCAAAAACACCGGGAATATCCTTTTGTCATATGTACAGAAGGGCTTTGCTATTGTCCCTCAGGAAGGCTGACAGCTGGCCCTGCACTTTGACCTCTGACCCTGCCTCAGCAGGGGTCTCACTGATATTCCCAGAAGCTTCTCTCAATGGAAGAAGATCATTTAAAAAAGAAAACGCCACCTCAAGGGCTGGTGGTCCTTCCACTCTCACCCTCTGCTCCTGCCCCCCTGCGTGGTGGCATGCAGGTCCAGTCAAGCCCATCAATTCCTGGCCCTTCATGAACTCACTATTTTTCATGTATATTTGATGGGTCCTTTCCCTCTTATTCACAGTGGCTTTCACAGTCATGTTAGTGGGTGAGAGCCTTCTATTCTGGACTTACATTTGATTAATTTGTGGTATTCATGTGTCTAATTCTCTACACACAAAGGGAATGAACTAGCTTGGACTCTATTGACAAGCCATTTCTGCCAGGAAAGTTCAAACGTAAAGGGAAAGGCTGTGTCAGTGGAGATGGTTTCCAGCTTGCCAAAAGCAGCTTGGAATACAGCACAACGAAACAGTCCAGCTTAAAAGAACAAAAGGCAGCTATCATCTCCAACGCTTTTGTTAATGATATTTTAAAACACGTAAGCAAATTCCTAAATGCTGCATTCCCTGTCACGCATATGTACATCTTTACAAGAGGGAGCGCCTGAAATTACTGCAGCTTTACAGACATCACACACATACAAAAAGAGACTCCTGGCTTCCTTTCAAATCCCATCAGTCAACTTTTATCAACCGAAGGGGAAGCAGAAGATGATAAACACTGCCTGCAATATCGTTTGTGTTTTAAGCTTTGGGTCTTTTAAAACAGTTATGTTTACAAAAGTGTGAATACTTTTAAGGAACAGAATATTGATCAAATTCCTCGTTTTTAGTACACAATGAATGCCTCCAAATATGTCCCTAAATGCAATGTTTTATGAGTCCCATAATTATCTTTGCTAATCCTTAAAGAATGATAATGGCCAAAAATTTACTGTCTTCAATAACCTTCTTTCTACAGTTTCCCCTTTCAAGTTCTCATTTGAATTCGGTAAGTTAGTATTTTACTTTAAAAAAAATCCACAAAATTCTATTCAACAGCTACTTGAACTTTTACAAACGGCTGAAAAGAACGTAAAGCTAGATATGAATTATTTGAAGTCAACAGAATAAGAAAAAGTTGTCATATGTGTAGCACAGTCTTCTATGTGTCCTTTAATAAAAAGCAGGACTTTGGTCATTCCATGATGTCACTGATATTCTGTACAAAAAAAGTTCCCACAGACCAAATTCCACTTCCTTTCTATATTGCCAAAGATGAAATAAATCTTCAAAATGCAGGGGAGAAAATAATGTATATGAGTTCTTCAAGAATATATGAGGCAGCCTGCAGGGAATAATGTTAAAAAGATAAAAAACAACCCTGGCTTCCACTTTTGCTGATTTACTCCCATGACCTTGGGCTTACCCTCCTGCTAGAAGTGGAATGTATGTGTGCACATGTGTGTGCATATACTCAGGCCCTGGTGCCTGGACCAGTCATCTGTCTACTCTGGAAAGGGGAGAGAATACCATGCCAGGTAAATGGAATTTGAGACAAAGCACTCTCCCCACACCTGCCCCGGGCCGGGATGCCTGAAACCAAGACACACAGGCTCCCGAGAAAGGACAAAGGACAGACATTCCCGCACAGTTGTAACAGCGTTCTCTCTGATCTCACAAGGGTAACAGGACCGTTAACCTTCAAATACCAATAACCAGGTTTCCTGACGAATATGGAAAGGGAAAACCTAGGCTGAGGTCTGTGTGGCATCTCTAGGCTGCACTAGGAAATTAAGGGTGTGGTACTGAGCACTGAAGTGTGAGCTCCTGGGCGAGGCAGCCTGTGGCCTGGAATGAAGAGTGTGTTTCCAATATCTACATTCAAGTTTTATACCAACATACATATACCCCTCTGCATGTGTACATATATTCCTGTGGCTCTCAGCTATAAATGGGGGGAGGGGCAGAGAAGGGGGAGAAGGGAGAAAGGGAGCCGAGAGACAGTTGGACTGGGGGAACCTGCAAGGTACTGCCGAGGGGACGCGCTGACGCAGGTGGTGAAAGGAAGGAATGGTTAAATAATGCCCACAAGCAGCACTGTGGTGACAGAACAGGCAAAGGATAAAAACTGAGCAAAGAAGGAAACCACAGAGCACCCAAGAGCTGCGGTCCTTAACTGCCTCAACTTAGGGATGCAATTACTCCTGCTTCCATCGCTCATCTTCAGGCTCGGGTCCAGAACGTGCCGAAGATCCTCTGAGCAAAGTCCTCCTGCATGGAGGACATACCAATAATTGTGGCGCCGGAAAGACTCAGAAGTGCCAACATAAAGAAAACTCAACAGGGGCTTCCCCGGTGGCGCAGTGGTTGAGAGTCCGCCTGCCGATGCAGGGGACACGGGTTCGTGCCCCGGTCTGGGAGGATCCCACATGCCGTGGAGCGGCTGGGCCCGTGAGCCATGGCCGCTGAGCCTGCGCGTCCGGAGCCTGTGCTCCGCAACGGGAGAGGCCACAACAGTGAGAGGCTCTTGTAATGCAAAAAAAAAAAAAAAAGAAAACTTAATTTGTTAGTTGTTTGAGCTTTGTAGTGAAATCAACTACTTGAAAAAATAGGTTTTCAAAAACTTGATAATATAGAGTATATCTTGTATGTAAAATAATAAAACTTCAGTTCTGTAAAATTATTACAAGCCCTCTCCATATTTTTACAAATCCATCTCAGTTTCCAGATTCAGCATCAGATCTATGATGGGAACTGGTTCTAAAAGACGTTAGAAGGGACAATTTCAGGACAGCCCAAAGTATAGCTTTTCATAAATATCACTAGTTTCTCCCACCCTGATTCTTTTTAGCCTGGAAACCACATCTTTTCTCTGAGCTTATAAATAAACACATGCAGATATACACAAAACATAAGCAGCATGATTTGTGTGTGTGTATATATGCATATATAAAATTAAATACATATGTGTATACACACACACGTGTTTATAAATAATTAAATCTATACTTAGCGTATTAACTCCAAGATGGGCATAAAGACACTTACAATGGTGCTCATACTAGTCAGAACAGAAGCCAACCCTGGAGAACTTCAGCAGAAATGGTATTTCCTAAAAGAGGATCAAGATTGTCACAAAATCTCCTGGAAGATTAGAACGAAATGGACTCAAACTTAAGGATGCAGCCACCGGAGCTAACAGTCCTGGCCACACTTGGTCACTCTCCGCTGGCCTGTTGGATTCAAGACCCCCCTGCCACTCGATCCCCAATCAGCAGACACTGGAGACCACTGCCAATGGAGGGGGCTCTAAAGGACCCATGATTCTCTATGTCACTCCCTCTGGACTCCAAGTTGTGGGCAGAGACATTAGATTGGTGAGTTTAGGCCACGTGCCTGTGCCAGAGCCGCTAGAGATCCCAGGAAACAAGAATCTGGCCTCTGGGGCTTTCTGTACTGGAGGTGAACCCTCACCTCCCCACAAGTGTCTCACAATGGTAGATGTTCAAGCCTGCCAGGAAAGGCCTTCAAGATGCTAGCCACCTCCAAAAGAGTGACAGCTGTGCTCTCAGACACTTGTACTCTGGGAAGCAATTATACCCTGTTTTTCAAGTAAAAAGGGCTATATTAAATTTATTAACAGAGAGCCCTACAGATTAAAAAAATACAGTACCAGAGGAAACGGTCTCCTAGAAAAGAACAGTGAACTATTAAATTCCTCTCCCTAGGCCAAGTATATACTAATTTTTACTTGAATTCAAACATTAAAAGATCTTTGACAGGAGAAAAACTAGGACAGAATCACCTGGACTTCTGCCCTAACCCCAGAAATTGACATAGCATAACCAAGGCCTACTTAAAAGCTGGTTGTATCTGTTTAACACCAAACTCTGAGCAGAGGGCCTACCTCCTAATGGTGAAAGAAGCTGTTTCCACATTTGGAGAGGCAAGACCCACAAAGGAAGGGCCTTTAATTTCTAGTAATTACCCTGGTACCTCAAAGTCGGTAATTACACAGAGAACCTTGCCCTGAGCTGGCCTTCAGTTTGTTCCAAACCCAGTGAGTGTAATTAGCCTTGATTAATATCCCACATTTCACATCAACAGAAACAGTGAATCCAAATGGTCCCCACATTCTGCTGCCTCAGGAAACCTCACTGTTTGAATTCTGTACCTTTATCAAGGGAACATGCTGAGCAAATGGGATCAAATGATGCCTTGGCACCCACCTTGGTCTAACTATTCAGAGGGAAGCAGCAATGCCTTTCATGTAATCATCTTAATCCCCTGTATCAACTAATTAATACACAGAGAAAGCTTTTACTTGCATGTGAGCAATTATAGCAAGTTCCTGGTCGGTGTCCAAATATAATTCATGGACAGTGAGGCTCCGGGAAGGACAGCTTCTAAAGATGACTTTAAAATGCAAAGGGGTTTTAGGGGGGGCAGGAATGAAACAATTTTGTTAATAGTAGGAAGGGAGGACCAAAAATAAATGTCAGTTTCTCCAAAAATCTTTTTAATTTCAGAACTCTATTTTGCACATGACTTGCTTAAACAGGTCCATTTATGTGAGCAAAGTAAGACCCAAGAGGAAGCAAAGAGCTTTGATTCTATGTCCTTATACAGCTGAAATGCCACAGAGTTAGTTACAAAGGCCTTGAGAACAAAGAAAACTGATGCCCTTAACTAACTAGCTTCTGCTAAAAATAAACCCAACTAGTCTCACTGAACACAGCCTTCTGAAAGGCAACTAAGATGTGAGCTCAGTGATTTCACATTCCTCCCAGGGAGGGGTGGGTACCTGTTGCACAGGCCTCCCCCCTCCCCCCCGCCGCCCTGCCCCCAGTGCAGGAGACCGCACATCAGTATTTGCAGCTGCCTGAGAACTGATCCAAGAATTGGGAGCACGGGGTGGCAGGGTTTGGGGAGCTGTGAGCAAGTGCGGGGGAGAGCCTGCACAAAAGGACATCTGAAGCATCGGCACCTGCTCTGGGGCTCCTGCTCTCCAGTCTGCCCAGACAGAGTGGGAATCGCTCCAGCGTCGGGGCAGCTTGTAATCCAACGTGGGGCAGAGGGCACAGGAACCTAGTGGCTCAGGCATTCAAGAAAAGGCTGTCAGTCATGAAGCACCACATTGTGGGAACAAGCCCCGGGTGTGCCCGTGAACTCTCCCTGCACAGATGGCTTGCTGTCTAGGGAAAGCATTACCCAGCACAGCCCAGTCGACAAGTACACTGAATCCAAGTTTCAAGAAACAAAACGTTTCCTCACATCACCCCCTCCCACCAGACTATGCTGAAGCTGCTTAAAAAGTGCCAAGAGTTATCCTTTTTTTTTTTTTTCCTTAAAGAATAAAATGCTAATCACATAGGGTTGGGCTCTCTGAATTAAATACTGTACTGAGCCACCCTGGGAACTAGACGGTATCCTCCCAGCTACAAGGCTAAAGAATGAGCAATCACCAGCCCATGGAATTTTCATGATCCAATTTCCCCACCTTCCTGCCGCATACCCACTGGCAGGAACCAAAGGGCTGTCACCCTGATGAGAGAAAACAAAGCTGGGCACTGCGTTATGAAACAGGTTTTTCCTTTCCCATAGACACTGCTTTACGGCTAGGTCATGTAAAACAGCAAAATGCTCAATGAACACACGCGGTCCCGTTCCCTGCAGGTGATGGTGCCCTGCAACTTGACCTGAGATACAGGGACAGGAAAGAAAACCACTCTCCAATTTCTAAGTGAAAGGTGACCAAACGGCAGCTATGGCAAAGCAGAGCCTACTGTTAACAACAGAAAAGAAACTGAAAACAGCAATGTGGACAGCACAGTCATACAGGTGTGGGCCGGGACCTGAGAGGGCAGAATAAAAAGCTTCTGGGGTCAGATCTGGAGCCAAAATTGACTAAAAAGGACAGACTGGCAGAGAGCGTGATTTGAGTTGCTCTGGCACTGAGAAACCTGTTCTTATCTGGCAAGGGCACCCCCTGCTGGCCGCGGCACTGAACTCCATCTCTTGGTCCAGCTCCAGGCAGCCAGCAGATCTCTTTGGATAAGGCCCGGAAGGGGCAAAGAGCTCTGGCAGAGCAAGTCCCTTGTAAAGCACACAATGGGAGCCAAAGGTCCCGTCCTAGCACAGCCACCGCCCAAAGCCATAATCTTTGTCCAGTCACGGTTCTCTGCAGTCAGATAAATTCCTAGCTGGCTGAAAAGAATGAATTCGACCCTGATTGCTGTTTTGCCTGTGAGAAGTTTAGAAAGTTGGGGAGGAGAGGGAGGGACACAAAAGAGGTCCCACTATAAAAAGATTCTTAAGTCACTCACATGTAACAGTGCTTGATCACTGGAGGAAATCCTGACTACCCTTTTAAAGGCAAGAGTTTATTATGACATTCTTAATGGTAATCATTTAAATCCCAAGGATAGGACACTGCAGCACTAGATTAAAACACATTCAAACATTAGAGCAGAACTTAGTGTCAACAAAACACAAGACTAAAATCAGTTTTTGCATTCCCATTGATGCAAAGTGGGAATAGTAGCATCTTGTACATGATGCTACTATACACACAGATATTTTCATGTTCCTCCCAAGTTTTCAATCCTTTTCATCTAATCTTTTTATTTTTTTTTCATTTCTTTCACTGTTGGGCTCTTACAAAATCATCCTGATGTTTTGTAATATCAGTTCACTGTCCCTTACAATGATTCCCTTCAGAATCATAGCGTTCAATGCCTTTGCCAGAAAATCCTATGTAACACGGGCTTGCGTGTAAGCACATTCCCACCATCATCAATTGGGAACGCTTCCTTAAGGAAAACTGCCAAGACATTCAGCTAGGCTCCATCCGCTCTGACAAGCAAAGAGAAACCTGTTTGTGAAGGCCGGGTGGGTCTCTCCCCTACTGGCACAAATGTCATACTTGTGTTATCTCAGCTCACGTTATCTGCCCTTACTCCCGGTGAGTTCACCAGTTCAGGCTGAACTTGGCTTCTCCCTGGGACCTCAATCTCATGTCTGTTCCCAGCTCTCAACTTCAAACACAGGGGAGACAGAAGGCAAGGCATCTAGGCGTGAGCAGAGAAATATAATGGGCAAAACAAACATGCTTCATCTCCTTTGGGTCATTTGGTCTGGTTTTCATTTTCTGGTTTACATATGAAATCAGGGGGTAAGAAGCGCCAGTGGAATTACAGGCCCAAAGGACAAATGCTCTCATTCGAGAATTTAAAAGGAATTTCTAAAAGCTGGAAATCTCAGTGCTTGTTCTTTATTTAATCATCTTTGCTGAAAATTTTAGGTTTCATTTCTTCATGTTCCTTATGCAACCAGAAGACGGTCCAGGTAAAATGAGGGTTTGCCATCACTCTTTTAATTATTTTCTCAATGAACATCTACTGAAGGTTAGACTTCTTTTTGCCAAAATATTCTACGTGGACAATATATAATACAACAGTGGCTTTTATTCACCATTTCTTTTAGCTTATACTACAGACGTCTATCCCTGGGAATAACAATGATTATTTGGGCTTCCATGCTGTGGTCTGGGGAGTTCAACCTTTACCTATCAAAAGGTCTGAAATTGAGTGTGTGGGTCTATTTTTATTCATAAGAGAGGAGAGCAGAACAATTTTAGAATGAGCAAAATCAATCGGTACCAGTTTGGGGAATAAGCTTCTGCTTTGAATAGAGTTGTCAAGAAACTCACAATCTGTTTGGCCCTGTGTCCACAGGAGGCTAAAGGTTTCATAATCAAAAAGTAAGGGATTTTTATTCTTTGCCATTCCAATAGCAGGCATAGCACCTCCTAAGACTTGAGGTGATTTTAGCTGTTCTATTATATCCTAAAGCACAAAAAAGCACACCTATATTTATACTCACATGCACATATGTGCAAAAATAATCTATAAGAAAAACAGAATCTTAGGCTCACTATTGCTTTATTTCAAGTGTGGGGATAAGCATGATAGCTATTGACTGGCCTTCTTATTGAATTTAAGACACAGTCAACTTTTCTGCAATAAGATCAGGTGGAAAAGAGTTGCTCGGAAGAACTCTGCAGATTTTTATTCATGGCTTCAAACGTCACTCGATGGTAAGCGACACAAAAGTATATGAGGAAAAGTCCAAGAATGAAAACCTCTTTTTTGGACACTAAGTGTCTTTCTCTCATATTGTAACAATACTAAGACCCCTCCCTTGCAAAAAAAAAAAATCAATAAATAAGCTCTGACTGATACCAAACTCCTTTAGATTAAGCTCAATATGCCATTAATATGAAAAGAATTTGACAGTTTACATAAGGGATGTGACCTGGTGCCAACAATCCCTGGCTCCTCCATTCTCCAGATGGTAGCAGATTAGTAGGCAGCCTTTATTCTCATAAGAAGATTTTTTTCTCTCCATGGAAAAACTATAAAGGCCAATTCTGTTCCAAACTTCAAGTCTCCTTCACAAATGTCTACTCAATTCTGGGCCTTAACTAATGCCTATTAAAAGAAGCCCCTGGGCTTGAAGCTGTGGAAGGGGAAAAAAAGACTAAGGCAAACTTAACTCTAATGCCTGCCTTTAAAAGCTCTATTGACAGAAACAGTGGGGAGAGTTTGAACTAATGTTAACTTAAAGAAAAAGGCTGGTGAGGTTCAATTGTGGATGTGAAGGCTTGCTTGAGTTTGATCTTGACGGGGCTTAAGATAAGGGAGATAAAAACCTAAGCCTACTTACATATTAAAAAATGCAGTTGTGCTAAATTCACTACATACCACTGTTCTCAATTTGATTTATGCCCATCATCACCAAAGACACTGAAGGACATCCCTGTCTAATATGGTAAAAAGCCACAGCAGAGGGCACTAGCTCTGCTTTGCTAATGCTAACATGAAAAATCATTTCCTGACAACACACAATGTTCTTTCACATTAATTCTTCAAATGTAACGAAGAATAAAAGCGGAATTTTTCTTTAGTCTTGCTCTGGAGGTATAAATATAACAAGTGGTTAATCAAAAAGATCCTAGAGGTAAAAAAAACAGCCCTTAATCTGCAAGAAATTCTTCCCCCAATGGATAGGAAGGGATCTTTGAATAATCAGGAAAAATATATTTTAAACAGACTGACCATAGTAAAATTTTTAAGTACATTCAGCTGCACTTAAAATTCAGATAGCTAACTAGATACCTCCCCAAAATATCTGGCTTGTTCAGTGGTCACCTGGACATATACTATATTTTTTAAAGGAAAAAATGTTTTTCTAGGAATCTTTTAAACACAGGAAGACTTCTTTATATGCCCATTAGTTGATAAAATATTAGAGCTTTTTAATGTAATTTTAAATATTTCTATTGATATTTTCACAAATTGGTGAAAGTATGATCAATTTTGCCTGGATTTTTTTAAAAGCAAGTTTGTCATGATCTCTGAGATCCTGACAATTGTAAAAAAAAAACAAAACAAAACAAAACAAAAAACAACTCTATAGTGGACCTATAATACACAATGAAAATAAGCTGTGCAGCATACGGTCCCTACCCTCAAGGACTTCACAGCTCACTAGGAAAACTAGACCAAAGAATGAAAAGTTTTAGTAAAAGTTCAAGATATTAGGAAGGAAGAGATCAAACAGAAAGATGACACAGGGTCTAAGATTCCACCTACTTAGCATGACCTATTTCTATCAGTTTCCAAAATCATTTAGTTAAGAAGAACATCAGAGTCTGCTCACAGCAAATATATTTAGCAGTCCCCAGAAATAAAAGTTTTCATGGAAATCTCAAAGGCAATTACAAAAAAGAAAGGCAGGATTTATTGAATTTCTTTTCTGCCAACTGCCTCATTTCCTTAAGGAGGAAATACCCAGCAAACAGTAATAAACACTGTGCTAAACACTCACCCAAGGATATCTGCCCAAAATGATGACGGCCCAGAACTGTTCTCCAAAGGCACTGGTATGGTACAACAGGGGTCGTTTTCAGTGGATGTTTCCTAGTCTTCTATTCTTACCACAGTGTTCTAACAGAATGTCCATTTCCATGGTCAGTATCATATTCCTTTGTACTGAGAAAAGCTACATCCAGCAAAGGAACTATCCCCCAATCCAATAACTGGGACCATCCCGACAATCAGATAACAAGTTTAGGAAACGGCTTAAGGAAATGAGCTAATAACTTGACTGCACACAAGCAGATTATCTCTGATTGCTACAAAGAATGCTGTTAGGGGGGGACTATGTTTCCAAGTGATCATTTTTCCAGCCTGTTACAGAAAGGTTAATCTGCAGCCTTATTCATAAGATCAATTTTGAATCATGCCAAATACAAAAGAATTACATTAAAAAATGCATCTTCAGGAACTAAGCTGACATTTTTTTCAGTTGTCTTAGATGAGACCGATTCAGATATTCTCCCAATCACACGTTTACCCATGAAAATAAAGGGGAATATATGACTTTAGCAATACTGTTTACCTAGCAAGTTGGAGTTGACTCACATGAGAGGAAGACACCACAATGGTTGTTTATAAAGGCTCTCATAAAGCTATTAGCCTCAAAATTCTTTAGTTCATGGAGATGAGGGAACACAATCAGAGAAGCTTGTTTTACTGTTATTTTACTCTCAACAGCCTAAACCACCTTCCTTTAGAATCTCAGGAGCACTGCTTAGACTGTATAATACTAAAGTGTGATGAAACCCTTTCTCTAATCCTCAATCTGATAGTCAAATCCTTGCACACACAAACTCCACTCACCCCGGAGGTTAACATTCCAAGGTTATCTCCAAATAACCAAAGGTCCAAAATAGAGAAATCTGTTTCAACCTGCCCACCTATGCAAGCTTCAGTCAGAGAATTCCACCTGAGTAGTAAGTATATATATTACACTCTTGGTTCAAAAAGACCCAGTGGCCAATTGCACCCGTGTTTTCACCCTTGGCTGGCAGCAGATCAGATTGTGAAATGTAAATCAGAATACCTTTCACCTGCAAAATGACTAACATAAATGCCAATACAGATTTTCTCAGGCCCTGAGGGAGTTTTCAGAGGCACTCTGGCCACCTGGTCACTCTGAAACAAGTTGATTGTGAACCGAAAACTCCAACCTTGCTTGAGAAAGGAGCCTGGGAAAACGGGAAATCTGCCATTCCCAGATGAAGTCAGTTTTTCAGCTGGGCTGTTGTGTCTATGAACAACATTTCGTAGTTCCTATGAAGTCTAAATACCGGACATTACTACAGGCCAAAGGAGACGAGCTATGTGCCTTTTTCAGATATAGAAAACCCAGGGAAGGTTTAGCAATAAGGGTTAGACCCAAAGGGTACCCCGGAACGGAGAAATTTCAGGATGCCCCACTCCAGCTGGATTACATCCAACACCCACTCATCTGAGACAGAATTTGACCGAATGTCAAGAGGAGAGAATGGACAGGCTTACCCTTCGTGTACTGGGAAGAGCTAGTCTTAGTATTTTGCTGACATTTTCAGTATAAAAGGGTTTTATTGTAAACTCTGGACCCCCAGAAGGGCTGCTTCTAGTGAACTCTGAAAGGAGAGATTAGGTGGGAGAGCCTCAGCACCAGATTCCACCCTTCAATCACGTTAGATACAGAGCTTTAGTCACTTTTTTGCTTAAAGTCATGCATCTGGTCAAAAGTTTAATTATATCACCGGCTGCATCAGCAAGCATATTGTCTGCCATCCACAGGAGGGATAAAATCTTTTTGGAGCACTGGGGTTCAGTCATCGCTGTGGAAGCCTTCCCGAAATCTTGGGTTATGCCTGACAGTTGGTATTTTTTCCCTTAACTGATCAAAGAACATAGCCTGGATCCTGATAAGATTATACAAGGTCTCTCTCAAATTCTAAACTTTGGAGAGGGAGTAGGGGCCTCACCAAAATAGCTGAGTTTTTAATGGATTGAGTCTAAACACAATCAAATTGGCACTTTTGACATAACCGGCTGGTTCTTTACCAGCCACTCATTCCTTCATTCAGTCAATGAGAATTTATTAAATGCTTAGGCATTGAGAAGATGCAAGAGGGCCTTTCCTGGAGAAGTTCATGATCTAAGCCAGCCCAACCTTAAACTAGTTATGAGTCAATCAAACTGGTTAGGCACGTGGCCTGGGTCCAAATCCACGAAGTATGAAGTAACCAACCATCAGTTTCATTCTGAAAGTTGAGAAATGCTGATTGCAATCAGTGTTTGTTTGTGGTTGTTTGTGGATCTGAGGATCGGTGTTTGTGGATACAAGGCAAGGAGAAGCTGCCCTAGAAACCAACTTCCAATGCAGAGAAGACCAGGAGGGGCCACATGGGGCCAAAACCAGCTGCCAGTTCTAATCAGCAGAGAAAAAGTGAGAAACTCTTCCAGACTTTTCTGTAAATAGCTTTCAGTATGAAGACAAGTGCTGTAGAAGTTGTAAGACATGCCAAATACCAGAAAAAATAAATGATAAACAATGTAAGCCAGACTAATCAGTCAAGAGCCATCCTTATAAGTTCCCATTGTTGAGAACATCTGTCCAGCTAATATCAATGACGACAGATTTCTGTTCTCTCCAAATACGCACAACTCACACCCATATACACTTGTTGAGCAGATTCACATTTCAGTGACAGGACATATCAGCGACATGATTCACAAAAGAAATACCAGTGCTCTGAAGGTGATGGTGAGCTTGTGATGATACAGGCCGACTTATATAACTGGCACAGTAGGCCCAGTGCCTAGGGCCTATTCAGTGTTCACATTTTTTTATAATAAAAGAAAACATGAATAAAATCCATCCTTAATTATATTTGTTTTTATATCAGCACAGTCTTAAGATAGAATTTTCAATATTTTTCTTATGGAGGAAATGGCCCATGAGGACAGAAGTGCTGGGGGCTATGCAAATCATACTGTGGCTCTGATCAAAACCTCCTGGATTTCTGCGGGCCTCCCAGATGCTATGAACTCGACATAACCTCTCTGTTCTTTCCAACATCTAGACTAGGAGTATTAACATGTCCCCATCTTACACATGTGGATATTGCACCGCACAGAACTTAAGGAGTCTTGATTCAGATGAGAGATCATGAATTTAGGCAACAATCACATCTCAGTGGTAATTCTGGCTTCTCCATTAACAAACTATGTGATACTAAGCAAGGTAGAGTTTTCCAGGGCTAAGAGAGTTAGTTAAAATACATGCAAAGAGGGCTTCCCTGGTGGCGCAGGGGTTGAGAGTCCGCCTGCCGATGCAGGGGATACGGGTTCGTGCCCCGGTGCTGGAAGATCCCACATGCCGCAGAGTGGCTGGCCCCGTGAGCCATGGCCGCTGCGCCTGTGTGTCCGGAGCCTGTGCTCCGCAACAGGAGAGGCCACAACAGTGAGAGGCCCGCATACCACAAAAAAAAAAAAAAAAAAAAATTGCATATATATATATATATATATATGCAAAGAGCCCAGCACAGAATATGTAATAAACAGTGGCTATTAGTATAAACATTACTATTGCCCAAGGTTAAACAGCTAATGGCTGAACCCAAATTGCAACGCAGGTCTGCTGCTGAAATCCTTTTTTTATGCAACCACGTTCCTCTTCAGACCTGTACAACAGACAAGAAGTTCCAAGAATTCTGTAGTTGTATGGTTCAGTTTTTAAAAGAAAAAAAGAGACTATCCTTCAAAAAAATCATTCTATGCAAAGTAGAAAAAAATTTTAAAGCCACAAATTTAATAGTGCCATAGACCTCTTCTTGCCTCTTACTAACAGAAATCAGCAATGTGACTTGGTAATTTCAGTTCAGGAGAATGCAGGATAAGTTAATTGTTCAGTTAAAATGCTTTCGTGAACCCCTTGATTCACTTCCAGCAGAACTTTCACGTGCCCCACCTTCACGCAGTGAGCCGCACTTCTGACCTGTGTCATTAGGCCATGACACACTATTAGTCAATCGGACTCTCTGAGGTTGTTTACGATATTTCCACTATATAACAAAGAGGTAGGATGTTTAATCAACCACAACTCAGAATATTTATAATACAAGTCTTTATCCATAAATCTCTTAATAGTTTGCAGTCACCCATAGCATTTCCTGGACTTCCAAGGCTGACTTTATATGCCTTTGATGAGGACTTTAACAAGAATTCAGCTCCTCAGAAAGGTACATTAGAGGACCACATAGTCGCACTTCTGAAGGTACTTGACAAGTCTATATAGCTACATACAAATTACAATTTAAGGAGCTCTTTTCAGTTACCAGCTGCCATTGCAATTGAAGATACTTAAAAGTTAAATCTCTGACAAGACCTCACGGGCAATGTGAGGATAGTGCCGTTTAGAGACAATTCTGATAATATACCAAATTCTGTATATGAATTTAAAAATCAGGGCCATTTGCATGAGAACAGGGTCTATACCCTAGTAAACTCATTTCTCCTGCTCGTTATTTTCCCCTTGCAGGGATCTTCTTCTCTTCAGGATTATCTGAAATGATGATAAATTGGGGTGAATAACTGCAAAGCAAAAACAGAGACAATTCCCACACTGTTTCACAGAGAGAAAAAACAACCACCACCACCACCAAAAGCAAGCACGCACACACACTGCACACAAGAGCTTGGCTGTTTTGCTCAATTTGTTGCCTTTCACACAGTAGGAATCTCTGATCTTAAAATCAGCATGCTAAAAAAAAAAAAAAATGAGTTTAGGGAATTTCCTGATCTCAACACTGAGCCAGTACATTGAGAATAATTTTTACTGTAAATTTTGTACTTGGAGGTGAAACTGGAAAATGACTTGGAATGAGAAATTTTTAAGACGTTGTGCATGTGAGCGTGTGCGTACGAAACATATCATAATGTGACTGTAGCAAGATCTAGTTAAAGTTGTGCAATGCAGGCTATGGACAAAATTAGCCGCCCGCCCGACTGTGGAACTCAGAGCCAGCTCCCTCCTCCCGGTACGCCCCTCTGCCAAAATTCCATTAATCGCTTCCAGCAACATCCTATTTTTCACCTTGGAACACACTAACACAGGGTAAACTGTTTCGCCACAGTCCTGAAAGAGGCTTTGGAAACAATTTAGTCTCCCTCGGTCCCCACTTGCTAAAGTTTCATTCCCCCTGTGATGTGATCCTGAGAGATTATTCATTATCATGGTCCTTTACCTCTGAGACACAGAAGGAATAACAAAGAGCAACAGAGACCCACTGTGTCTTTAGGGATGGTAACAGCCAAAAACAGTAGAAAATTCCACCAGTCGAGAGCACATCAAATATCTGATTAAGCTGCAGGCCAGAATTATACTTCAGTTCCAATGAAAAGTGTTTAAAATCAGTTTCAAAGTCATCTACACTGGTGACCCAGGGCTGCTGGAGCCTCTACCGCCAAGCCCAAGGCTGAGATTGAATTTCCCCAGACAGTTCACTACTGCAGACAATAACAGTTGCCACATTCAAGTTTCATATGTTCTAACACCCTGTGATTTAGACTCAAGTTCCACTTGTGCAGCTGCCTGCCTTCGTGTGTAAAAGGGAACACAGAGCAGAGTTGAGGTCCCCAGTGCAGGGAAAATAGATCCTTTTATGTCTTAAGAGACAAACTTGTCCCAGGGCCTCATGAGAACCAAGACTCCTGTATCATGTTAGCAGCCAAAACATCTCTG
This sequence comes from Grampus griseus, assembly GCF_964374135.1. NCBI lineage: Eukaryota > Metazoa > Chordata > Mammalia > Artiodactyla > Delphinidae > Grampus > Grampus griseus. Next base: position 87,079,231 of record NC_139019.1, read on the forward strand.
CTCAATATTCGGAAGGGAAGTTAGCTGCCTGTGGTGGGTTCTCCTCAGATCACCGACATCAGCTGAGGTCAATGCAAACAAAAGAGAATCAGAGAGAGAAAGCACCTCAAATCCTATCTCATCAAATAAAAGGAGAAAAAGAACCACCTTCTGCATGTACCTGGACAAACCCCAGTAACCAAGTCTCATTCCAAGTACAGGTGTATAAATTAATCATTTATAAGTGGAAGATGAGTGTGAAAAAGACAGACTGAAGACTTGTACAAAATAGTAGCTCTAATAGAATGAGTCAATATTACTTACAAGCCTGTTTTCACTTTTTAATTAAGTGTAGTGTTAAGTGCTTTTGATATGCTAAAGTATCCACCTATCACCCAGCCTGGCATAGAGCAGTTACTCAATAAATGTTGGTGGATTGAACATTTTAAAACTACTGTATTATAAATCCTTCGACATAGTTGCATAAGATTGTTAAGTTCATTTGGGACTGGGATTATGTTTTGTTCACTTGAGCATATATAAACAGTATCGCAAATAATGACTTAATGAACGTACAGAGACAGAATAGGGCCTTCTGAAGACTTAAAGACTTGTACACTACGTATCTTTTGCTAGTTTACGAAGCTAAGCGAAAAACGTGTTGGTGTTGCTCAACCTAAGTAATCAGAAGTTAATTTTCCACTGAATTCTGCTACAGGCCCCTGAGAAGAATATTTGGGAACATCATTATTGTGCACATGATATTCCTTTGAGCTAATTTTTAAATGTTATTTTTATTTTCATCCCGTTCAAAATAATGAACGACTGAGAATGAAACTAAGCATAATTTCTAAAGAGTCTGACAATCTTGTACAAAAAAAAAGTAAAAAAATAAATGTGCTCATTCTCTTTTTCTGTTCCTCTTCTCTTCTACTCTGGTCAGATCGATGTCAATAAATTCCACATTCCATCTCAAACAACAGATGAACAGAAGATTAGCTTTTCAAGGAAACAGCTGTAAATAACTATAATCTAGTTAGTAGGATTCCTTTATGGCTGGAAAGGTTTTAACAACAGGAGTCCTAAGTTTCCCTGATCAAAAACTTTAATTCCCTCCTATAGGGAAACAACAGGACATCTTCTAAAGTTCAAAAACGAGGTCACATGTATAACATTTATATATATGAACTAGTAATAAAGAACCAGGATAAAGAATTTTAATCCTATAAAATGTAGGCAAGCAAAGATCCGAAGTTCTCATAACTAAATATTCCCCGAGGAAAAAGTAAGAAGCTGGCTTAGTATGAATTATCAGTCTTTGTCCTAAGAGTGACCCTCCCCCTTCCCCAAAATACAGCAGCCTAAGAGAAGGTCCAAATAAATTTGGCCATGTTTAAAACTAAAAATGAAGTAGGAATAATTTGCTTGGCCAAAAATTCTGGTTCAGATTGAAGTACCTAAATAAGGAAAGTATGAAAATATCAGTTTTTACTGAAACAGTAATAATTTGGCTATAAAAATATTAATTATGGACTACTATGTACCAGGCATTGGCAAGACAATGGGAATGTGAGGGGTATAATTTCCTCACTCATGAAATGTGAACTTACTTCTTCAGACATCTTCCCAATGAATAAGAGTTTTGCTGGAAATACCTGTTGCTTGCTAAGAACAGAGAGGGCCCTCTGTAGGATTGGATCTGCCCCTTAAGTACCCGCTCCCTGAAGGCCAGCATGGGTCATGCTACGGCTGGAGAGCAAAGGCAGAGTGGACACAAGGGGGGAAAAGGATCTGGATAACAGGATGTCAGCACTGCCATGGAAAACAAGTCTGTATCTTAGAATATAGATATGAAAACTGTTATTTCCAATGAGTACTTTATTTGGAAGAAGACAGCTCTTATCCAATTAGAACGGAGTATGTCTCTCATTTGATAAATTGAGTATCTTCATTCCTTTAACCACCAACTCTGGAAGGCACCCACAGCAAACCAGATATGATAGATGCAGGTCAAACACAGGTAGATTATCTGGTGACCTGTACACTTAACCTACACCTCAGAGCAGAGATGAGGGCCCTACTCCTAGTCACAGTTCCAGAAAAGAATACATCGTGGATCCAGGCAGCCTCGTGTCCACGGGGAGCTGCACATCCCTAGAGAAAGACCATGTGCAAACACTCCCCGAGGTCCCAATTAGCTCCAGGGGAATAACAAAGAGATCTAGGTTGTTCTGGGGATATCAGGATTTTCCCCACAGAACCAATCAGAACCCCCTTAGGAAGTCTACAAAACAGAACTCTGTTAAGACGCCAATACATTGGGCAGTGAGCTAATAACACTGCTTAAGTTATCCTCTGAAGTAACCTCGAACTTCCAAGGTGACTGGAATTCAATAGTCACCAGATTCACCTAAACCGATGGCCTCTAGATTACACTAGGAGTTGGGCTCACCGAAGTTTAACTCCTTTTTTGATGTCCCTATGGCAAAACAGGCTGCCCAGAATTCAGTCCTTTTAGGGAGAGGAGCACAGCCAAGGCACAGTCCAGGTGGCTGGCTGCAGATTCTTCCGAGATTTATATATTTCCTAAATTTATTATTTCAGCATTAGTAACCTTTAAATGTGATAACTGAACATTTTTATTTCAAATATTATTTGAGCCTTTTATCACCTTATGAATATTGTCAGTCTCTCTTAGCATAAAACTCAACCATTAAGAAATTTAATGGGCACAATTAATGTCTGATTTGTTTTCCTTCCCAATTGACAGCATTTACTAATAGTTATTGCTGATGAGCAACTTGCTATCAATTTTCATAGTTCCTCTTGCTATGGTATCTTGTGTGAATTTCCTAGTATATAATAAGTACTCAGTAAATCTTTGTGAAATAAATGACCCAACTGAGTTGTTGCCAGAATCCTATGAGGCTCCACATGAAGAATGTAAGAAGGGGTCTGACACATTACAGGCACGCACTCAATTATCCTGAGGCAAGAGTAGAAGTGGTGGTAAAAGTAGTCATCATAGTAGTACGTCTCCTGGTTATTCTACTGCAGGGAAAAAGGTCCATCGGATGGAGAGTATTCCCTGGTCAGGGGGAAAAGTCATCCTCCAATGGATGTGGAGGAAAACAGGATAAGATTTGAACAGTTTCATGCAATATCCATGGCAACAGGCAGTGGGTTCCATTTTTTCCTGCTTCTCGTTTATAATAAGTACTGAATGGAAATTCTAAGTTAACTTCTGTAAAATATGAAAGCCAAGGACCGTCTAACTGGCACCCAAGCTGCTGGTTCATTCCTGTTGTACCACATAGAGGGCAAAAAGGGGTACCTCAGTTTCTTGTCATTTCTCATAGCAGCAACAGCCAGTTCAAGGCAAGGAGGAAAGCAGGTGAGGGATCTGGACGGATAAATGATTCCAAAAGAGAGAACGGTAATTCAGTCACCAAGTTAGGGTTCTGATAAATTCTAAATAATATGAGGCTATATGTATAAATAGGAAAATTTGTGAAGAGCATCCTTTTGTACCTGAAAATTGCAAATAAAGAAACAGAATTTTCATAATGAACTTGGGATGAATCAAACAATGGGATACCAGATGAGATACTATATCTGCTATTGAAGACAGGTGAAGTAACTACAAAAAAAGGTGGGGGGGGAAGATTTTATTGAGATAGTGAATCCTTTAAAATTAAAACAGTCCTCAAATATGGAAAAGAAGGAAGCTGAGACATATTTTGAGACAATTTCTGCCAAAGCAGAAATTAGCCCTAAATGTTTCAGAGCTGTTGTTAGAAGTTACGTAAGAACATCTGGACGGTGATAAATCAGTGGAAGATATTATATGGTATAAAATGAAATTACACTTTGGGGACAGTTTAGTTCACTGGTATGTTTAATGCTTTGAATAGCATGATAAGTAAAACTGCTGAAATGAAGACTACTATGTAAAGCAGGTCACTCACAGAGAAAAATCAAACTGACATGAAAATCCCCATTAAACTAATGCTGGAGTGGGTGCAATTTTTAAAATGTGACTTCTCATACTACTGGACTGAAAAGTATTATGTTTACAATATTTTACTTTGTTTCTGAATTCTCTGGTTGACTCATGGGATTGCTCAAATTCAGGTATTTCTGTTTTATTCAATCATGCTCAATTAAGAATCGAGCCTGCCTAAATAAAACTCACTACATAAAGATCTACAATTACGAAAATAATTGCTCACAGTAATGGTTTTTAAAAGGCACTTCATACCTAGAGATCAGGAAAAATAAACTAGCCTTTCCTATAAAGAACGAAACAAAAGATGGTAAACAAATACAACAACCAAAGTAGCAGACTTCATAAATCCATCCTTAGAAAGAACAGCTAAAAGCATGAGAGTGAGGAAGGTCTTAGAGCCATGAAGAGAATGTAAAGATGTAGGACCCACTGCTCTACCCATGCATCTAGACTCAAGAGAATGGACCTTGTGCTACTGTATTTTAGGCATCCCTGGAGTGTTTTCACTTGATGACTACTTTTACTACCCCTCCCCAAAATAATTATTATCCATTCACGTATACATTGTAAATGCAGGGTGTGGTTTATTTGTTTGTTTGTTTTTGCGGTACGAGGGCCTCTCACTGCTGTGGCCTCTCCCGCTGCGGAGCACAGGCTCCGGATGCGCAGGCTCAGCGGCCATGGCTCACGGGCGCAGCCGCTCCGCGGCATGTGGGATCTTCCCAGACCGGAGCACGAACCCATGTCCCCTGCATCGGCAGGCGGACTCTCAACCACTGTGCCACCAGGGAAGCCCAGGGGAGTGGTTTAAACGTGGCTTTCAATTTTATGATACAAGTCAATGGGAAATATTAGGCCATTGCTCCCATGGCCTAATATTTATAGAAACGCACCGATCTTAAAGGAACAATCTATAAAGCAAAGCCTCTCAGTTCAGAAGGGAAACAGAGAACGCGCCCTCAAAAATTAGTTATTTTAAGGGAAGAATTTAGGTTAAAAAGTAGACACAATTTGGTCTTCAGAAGTTTTTAGCTTTTTAAGCATATCAATGAATTACCAAAGAATACTGCAGAGTCTCTATTTCTGGAGTTAACAAATGTCTTTCAGATATGTCTAGGTGTAATCTTACGTGGACATAGAGGGATCAACCAGATTCTTTCTTACGGAACCTCCCCAGACCTGTGTGTCAATGTAGACTAAATGGATACACCAACTCTCTTTGAGATCACATTTATTTTCACCTGTATCTTAGCAAAGTGTAGAGGGCAGGGGAAAATAAGGGGACATTGGGTTAGTTTTCGAAATAAAATCCTAATAGCAGTCAAGAGCCACTTAAATGATTAACATGTATGAAACAGAAAAATGCTTGATAACAGGTTTAACCAAACCAGGCACTTCTCTGCCTGTCCTCACCTCCTCCTCCTTTTGATGGAAAATCAGGGAAGTAGTAAAAGTGGAAGCCTCTTGGCCTCCAAAGAAACCTGAAAGTTATTTCAGGACTCTCCGAAGACTTCTTGACCTACTTGCATGCTGGGGTGAAAAAGGAGGGGCAGGAAAAGTGGCAGAAATAATATGTAAGGTTTTTAGAGGTACTAAAATCAGGCATTTACACTGGCAACTGTATGTTGTTGCAACTGTATGTAAGCGATTATGCTCTATACCACTAAGACAATGTCATCACTTTTCTGTCTTTGTCATCTACAACTTTAAGATGATGACTGTTCATCTCTTCTGGGGCTGCCACTCTCTAACAAGCAGGAAAACAATCCAGGCAGCAGGAGATGCTAAGAGAAGACAGGTGGACCCTAAACTATCAACCGCAGGCCCTATGATGCTAGGCATGGGCTGCAAACCAACATGAACGAGAGAAAGTGATGGAAGCCAGACAAATTGGGAGGGCCACACGGCTCACCACATGCAAGGATGAAGCTAAAACCTTGCAATGACCTTCCTTGGCTCATGCAATAACTCCTTTAAAAATATGGGTTGGCAAGAAATTAGACAAACCAAACCCCTTTCTGGGAAGACTATTCAAATTCTACTTGCTGCTTATGTGGTCGGAATTAGTCTTTAAAACAACCAGATTTTATTTTTATTAAAAACCTACAAAACAACAACAGCGGCAGCCACTAGACCTTTTGGCATGTCGCCGCACAGTTAGAATACAAAACTGGGAGCCCATTCTGGTCACCCCCAACTGTATCCTCATGTCCTGGAAGAGGATCTGCTCTTGCGTTTTCTTGTCTTCAACTGATGTTCGTCGCCTATTTATCCCGTTCTCTCTGCACTGACACTAATCTGCCTTGAAATTGGCTGATTCTGCTCAAACCATGTTTACAGGGAAGCCAGTTTCATCAGGCCGTCCTTGTTCATAGACCAGTTTATGCTCTATAGCCAAGAGATTATTAAAAACTATATATTATGTGCATACACTTTAAAATGACTCAACTTGGGGAAGGTAACTGTATCGTATCTGCATTTCATTGCTTGTGCCGTAGAAAGGGGCAAGGTAGCATTACAATCTTGAATGAAAATTGTTTCCTAAATATATCATCCTCCGTGAGAAACATTTAGCAACTGTTAGTGCCCAGGAGACAAAGGCTAAGAGGAAAAATAAAATGGGCTCAATAGAATGTAGAGAAGGATGGGAAAGAGAGAGGAAAAAGCCTCATTTAAATGATCAAGCTGAGCATTAACCACAAGGAGAGAAAAACAAATGTTCTATGTTTTCCACAAACATCAATTAAGTCTAGTAATTTAGCTGATTTCTCTCACGGAACAGGTGCTCTGGCTGCAGTGCAAACTGCAGAGCGTGCTCACCAGCCCGGCTCCTATGAAAGGTACCAAAGGTCCTCAACTTGCCCTAAAAAAAGATTTCCAACATTCCAACATTGTTGAGTTTTCCCTGAGCCCCCCCACCAGGTATGTGGCATCGTGGGAGTGAAACCTAGTCTAGGGACAGCCGACAGACGGGCCACTTCAAGAAGCTGCAAATTTGGGGCAAACAGAACAAACTCAAAGAGAAATTATGCAAATGGTCATGGATTTAGGCACGTGAAGCCAACTGAATTATGCTTGACAAGGAGGAGCAGGACGAATGAATTAAGTCTACAGAGAAGCCAAAAACTAAATATAAGTAACAGATTTAGCTTTCTCATACACTAAGCCCCAAACTGTTTAAAGAACCAGAATCAGTCCTTTGAGTTTAATTCCCAGATCCCCTTTTATTCAGATTGCAAAATGCAAAGTGACTAGAATACCTAAAACAAGGAGGAGGGAAAAGATATAATCAAGGGCTCTGCTAATATCCAACTGAGTTAAGCAGGCTCCAAAAAACGAGAACTAATTATAAACATAGACAGACACACACACCCCCCCTAGTAAAGAGAATGAATACTCTTTTCCATAGTAAATATTTTAAAACTGTGGAATGAAGTCGAACTATATGAGGTTTCCTCCGCAAAGAGGTATATCTCCCAAATGGCACTTGAAATGAAAAGGAGGCAATTTGCCTCTATCTTTGTTATTCAATCACCATAGTTTTGGGGGTTTGTTTGTTTGTTTGTTCTTGAAGTCCAGAAGAGATCATGTTTTAACACTTTTTGTTTACTTTCTCCCTTGGTTACTGATGTTGATCCCCAAAGAGAAGAGGGGTTTTTGTGGAAGCAATCACCTTAGGTACTAAAGCATCTGTTTGCTTGAGGTTTACCCCTTGCTAGGTCAACTTAAATGACTTGGGTTGGCTCTCTCTTTGCTTACAGTTCCAACTTCCTAAATGTCTCCCTCTATAAACCCTGCAAGGAAAAGAATTCCCTCATGCTCCTGCCTTCTCTCGACAATGGATTGCTATATTACCTTGCCTTCTCTCGACAATGGATAGCTAAATTACCTTGTCTTACGTAAATAAATTACGTAAATACCGACACAGTATTTACATAGGACTGGGGAACACAGCTACTCATATTCCACGCCCTGGCTCCCGTGTGCCTCTGCACACACCAGGTTACACACCTCAGCTTGACAGTCTGTTCCAATGGGAGAAGAGGTAGCCTCAGACGAGGTGGCCCAGAAACGCATTAATGAGTGTTAACTTTGGCTGTCACTGGAGACAGTCATCTTGGATAGACAAGCCAGGCTACTTTACCTTGGTTTCCTCACCTGTACAACAAGAATGCCTTCTACCAAAGGAGTTAAAAGGATAAATGTAAATGACTAAGGAAGGCGGTCAAGACTGTCATAAAATTGCTAAAGAAACAGGCATAACTCATCTCCTCTCTTACAATGTAGTTCCTTCCTATATTCTAACCTCTACCCTCCAAATCACAACCCTAGGAAGAACGACATTCTTGAAATACTTCCAAATGAGTTCCATCCAGAGGGAGTAGAATTATAGCTCTGTGTCAAATGTCGGTGATCTAGGATCTCTAGGCACCGGCATGATTTTATCTTAAAAGTAAATGCCATGCACACATAAGGCAAGAATCTCACATGTTCCAGGGCCATAAGGCTGGACCAAGCTCACTGTAACCACAACTGCTTTCAGAAATTGTATTGAGAACTAATGTGACCAGAACTCATTTAGACAGTCATATGGATAGTTTATGTGCCCATATTTATGAGCATTTTCCACACCAATAATCACAGACGCCTGTAACCAGTTTGGCTCTTGAGGTAAACATTTTAACAGTTGTGTGGGTCAAGAGGGGAGTATGTGCATGAAATGAGTCTATTATTGTACATATTTTATTACCATCTGTTGTTTCAATGATTCTTAATTACTTAACATGCAGTTCTCTGTGCTGAGAATATATTTAAAAGTAAGCTACCCTGTTCAAGTAGTTTCCATGTATTTGGGGCTGGGTAGGGAGTAGGGAACAGAGGGACAAAACATCAGAGGTCACAAAACTTCTTAGCCTACATACAAGCTTTACTTGGCTAGCACAGATTTTTTTTTTTTTTTTTTAATAAGACTTAAAAGTCAGTGTCGAGCTTCCCCGGTGGCGCAGTGGTTGAGAGTCCGCCTGCCGATGCAGGGGACATGGGCTCGTACCCCGGTCCGGGAAGATCCCACATGCCGCGGAGCGGCTGGGCCCGTGAGCCATGGCCGCTGAGCCTGCGCGTCCGGAGCCTGTGCTCCGCAGCGGGAGAGGCCACAACAGTGAGAGGCCCGCGTACCGCAAAAAAATAAAAAAAAGTCAGTGTCAAATTGACCTCAAAATTTAGATTATTAGTTTGTCATAAAAATATGTTAACGTCTGGCAACACTGTTCACATTACTCTTCACGCTCAGCCACAGAGCTGAACAGCAGCTGCCCTGTGAGGTGGGGCCTACGCTCTCCAGATGACCACATTCTCACTTCTATCTGCAATACCCTATCTTCCTCACTTATGTGTGTTACCCTCTTGGCTTTTATTGGCAATGGAGTTTGAGACACCTGGTATAGCTCAAGGAGCTTAACACCTGGAAGATACTTAGTAAAGATCCATTGAATGAGTCAATGAAGGATCCAACTTTAAAAACATCAGAGTAGATAGACTAGAAAACATACTGGGTTTGTCTATTTCTCAAAGCACTCACTTTTACTGCTGTTAATGTTACAGACATATTAAAGTGTATTTTCAAGTGGGTTTCCAACATTTAAAAAATAGTTTGTGTAGCGGAACCTTCAATTTTACCAACATTCAATCTCCACTAAATCACGGTACACATTGAATACACAAATCTGACCAAGAAGCCAATCAATGAAGGTAAACACAGTCCTAGTTCTTGAGCAAAGCTAAGCCTATTACTGCATGGTTATGTGTAACACGGACAGGTTTTAAATATTCTACGAATGCTCTCATTTTTTTAAATCTGAAAATCTGACCACACCCAAAAACCTGCTTTAAAAATTATTTAAAATGGATCTTGAGTTGAGGAAATGAGGCAAACCAACGATATGACTTCTTTTAGATAGCTTTAAACTCCATGGAGGTTAGGGGACCCCACACAGAACACTCATACCAAAAAGCTGCAGAGACCCCTCTAGAAGGACCCCAGAGCTGAGATGGGGCGTTTTCAACATGGATGAATCAGCATAGGTGGGCAGTACGTGCTGGAGAGCTGTACACAGCTAGGGAGGGGAAGTGAAATCTCTGGCTGTGACTAAACCACCACGCTTTCTAATTTCTCCACCAAAATGACAAACCAGGGAGCCCTCTGCCATTTTTTTTTCTGTGAATGAGTTCAGCCTGCAAGCCATAGTGGAGACAGGAAAAACCAAGCCTCTTTGACTCATTTTTCTGAGCAGCCACAAGAAAGCATCCATGAAGCAAAATCTGTCAAATTTAACATTTCACAAAAGCAGCAGTGAAAAATACGAAAAGGGATGTGAGAAACTGACCTCCGGAAGAAGTTGCAGCATGTCATCTCTGTTCACGCCCCTTATTAGCAGTTTCTGTGTAATTCCTTGCTGTCCAAGGATGTACATTAGCACCTGTTTTGAAACAGCTCTGAGAGCGGCGGAGTGAGCCCAGGATTGGGGAAGATACTCATCAGATATAAGTACTCGGCCCTTATGTGCACTCCCCGCTGTCAGTCATCCATCCGCGACTGTCAAGCAAGGCCCGACTGTCCCAGGAGGCAGCAGCACCTCTTCCCAGCAGAGAACCGGACTTCGGTGTTGAGCCATTCGATGGCTGTGCACCAGAACAAATCTGTTCTCTTTGGAAAGAGAGAGATTTCCAGCCAATCTGCTTGATTACTCTAACGGGTTGAGAAGGCTGAGACTTCAGTGGAGAAACTGCTCTGCTTCTGACTTAAAATCCAACCTTCTCTGCAGTCCCTAAGGCATGCCCAGTTTAGTCAGGGATTTTTAAACCTTTACCGCGCAAGTTCTCCTGTGCTGGCTGCACATTAGAATCACCTGGAGGGCTATTAAAACCACCACCACCACTCAGACCTCATCTGACTCCAATCAAATCAGATTCTCCAAGGGTGGGGTCCAAGCACTCTCTGCCCTCCCCACAAGGTGATTCTAAACGTGCATCCAGTGTTGAGAACCACACGTCTAGGAGATGTAAAGTGAAAAAAGAAACAAAACCAGAAAGGAAATGCTAACTCAAAAGAAAAAGGTAGAGTAAAAGAAGGGATGGTGCTGTAAAAGGAACCCCCTCCTCACCAAATACTTACAAACTTACCCTAGGTCTCCCAGGACAGCTCAGAGCTAATTCCTCTCCTGACCCAGCAATCACTCTCTTCCCACCTGAAAATCCTTCAGTTATTTATAATCCAGGTTTTTTTTTTTTTTTAAATAAACCTACTAAACTAGAATTACATTCTGCCTACTGGAGAATCCTTGCTTATAAAAAAAAAAAGAAGAAAAAGAAAAGAAAAAGGTTGTTTGATTATGTGATTAGTAAAAGGGATAAGACAAAACAAGGTATGTGCTTGTCCTCTCATTGCTTGTCATTACTGGCCCTTTGAACAATTAAACTTGAATGGAAAAAGGGCATCTTGTTTCAAATAATACTGTAAGCTTGTATATATTTGCCTCCTTGATACAACCTGCTTCATCTGTACTGAAAATGGCAACATTTGTGATAGTGTTGAAGACTGTGAAGACTTTATCGAAGACCAATTTGGAAGGTAAGGTGGATTGGTAAAGATTATGTATACTGACACTTTTTTTTTTTTTTTTTTGCGGTATGCGGACCTCTCACTGTTGTGGCCTCTCCCGCTGCGGATCACAGGCTCTGGACGCGCAGGCTCAGCGGCCATGGCTCACGGGCCCAGCCGCTCTGCGGCATGTGTGATCTTCCCGGACTGGGGCACGAACCCGCGTCCCCTGCATCGGCAGGCGGACTCTCAACCATTGCACCACCAGGGAAGTCCTGACACTTATTTTTAATTGGCTTCTAAATAATATGATTGGATGAGTCAGCAAAGCTACTCCAGGCTTATAATGAGGGGTAACAAGAACGGCTATCTGGTGGTGATTCTGAGAGGCACTGGGCCAAGAAAAGGAAGGGAAGCTGGAAGGTGGGCGGGGGCAGAAGGAGGAGGGGAGAGGAAAAAATGAGCTCGGTCATTGCAGGGTGTGACAGTAAGGGGTTTGGATAACTGTGCCAGCTGCTGTAATCACCACCATCCACAAGCCAAACCCTTACACATAAGCTCAGAGATTCAACTTTTTTCAAAAGTTAATTTTTAAAAGCAAAACCCAAGTTAATAAAATGTTCCAGTAATCCCCTATCATCAAATTTTACTCTATTTGCGGTATGGAACTTCATTTATTCATATTTTTAGCTACCAAGTCAGGGCCTGCTTTCTTCCAACCGTTTTCTCATCCTTCCCCCTCACACGGTGTCCCACAGACATGCCCTGTTGGAGGCCTCAGCGAGAGGGAGCCCCTGTGCTCGGCTACAGATGCTGAGGCACCCCGCTTGAAATGAGCAGAACACAAAAGAATGGAACACGAATCATTATTCCCACATACAGATGGCACGGCTCATTTTCATGACCTGGACACCAAAGGAGACTTCGGGCCAGAATGGCGGCTGGGTGGGTGCGCCCCTTCTTTTATTACTGTATCACATATCAGAGAGTTTAATTTGTGTGATTTGTGGTGGATGGCTGGAGGACAACAAGAAATGAAACGGAATCAAAGAAAACATGGAAGAAGAAGGAAGTGGAGTTACTGGTTCCCCCTTTAGTAGCCAAAAAATTACAGTATAAAAACCAAGATTGAACCTTTGGTTTAAAATTTTTTTTAACTTCGATTACACAGTTGGGTTGGTTTGTGAATATGGTAATAAGTTTAACCTTTAGAGTGGACGGCTGTATGAACAGATGGAACCTCATTAATTGTGAAAAATTATTAATCTGTCTTCCTAAGAGGAAGAAAAGTCGGTCATACTCTACAAAGGAATTTGTCTGTTCAATGTAATAAAGGCAGGACTCACTATACAACTGGGGCCTCATTATGAAATAGATATGTCTGATCAAAGTCTGTACCAAACCCTAATAATTAAAATCACCTCACCCTAACATAAAAAGCTTGAAGATACCATTAACACGAAGCTCAGTTGTTGTGTATTGCCATGCAGCCTTTTAAATCCATTATTCAATATATATCCTTTACAGAAAAAGCAGCAGCAACTCCTTCTGGGGAAACTGAGCAGGGAAAATAAAATTAATTTACTATGAACTCCACTTTCTCAAAAACTGTAAAACTTATTTAGAGAAGGATTCACTTCTGACTAGACCCCCTGCAATGCCACAAGTCACACCATTCCCCTCAGCGTGGACATTACAGCAACAGGATCAAAAGCAAAAGATTCCGGATCAGACAGACCGAGATTTCATGCCCAGCTTTGCCATGGCTAGCTGTGTAGGAATCACATGCAAGATAATCTCAATCCTCAATTCCCTAATCTCTAGAATGGGGTTATAATATACTCCATAAATGTTACCTATGAGAGAAATTGATACATGAACCTTAAAAAGTAAAAGTGGGGGGGAAAGGCACTTATATTTCCAGGTGGCAATAAGCAAAAAGACTTATATTGCTAGCAAGTGATAATCGCAAGACTCCAAATATTTTTCTTAAGTTGTCTAGATAAAATATTTCTTGCTTTCTAATTCTGCTTGTCAAATCAAGACAGAAATAAAACTCAAGAAGTAAAGCTACAATTTTACTTAAAACTATTTTGTTAGAAGAAAACATAATTTTCTTAGTAGAAAGTGATAACAGATGTCTTTCCCTTTTTATTAATTTACCAATAATAATTTTGATCATTTGGAACATAGCCCAAATTTATCTTTGGACTCAAAATGTTTGAAAAGTTATTCAACTTGTAAAACTGAAATGTCTCTATCTCCTGGCAATAGGATATATGGAATTAGCAGATTATGACCACACTCCTCCATCCTCCCCTATCCAAAGTAGACAAGAGAATATACTGAGGACCCTTATTTTTGTCACCACTGAGGGTTTTTGTTGTTGTTGTTGTTGTTGTTGTTTTTGCGGTATGTGGGCCTCTCACTGTTGTGGCCTCTCCCGTTGCGGGGCACAGGCTCCGGACGCGCAGGCTCAGCGGCCATGGCTCACGGGCCCAGCCGCTCCGCGGCATGTGGGATCTTCCCGGACCAGGGCAACGAACCCGTGTCCCCTGCATCGGCAGGCGGACTCTCAACCACTGCGCCACCAGGGAAGCCCACCACTGAGGTTTTATATTCTGAGAAAACCAGCACAAAGTGAAGTCCTAAAGTGAAATCTCACTGGCACTTCACTAAGACAAATCAATCAAAAATTGTATCAGTGAGATCAAGACCCCAAGACTCAAAATCTAGCTCTTGTCACTTACTAACTCAATGGCTGTAAGTTATTTCACTTCTCTGAGCTTATTTTGTCACCTGTAAATTAAGATTAATAATACTTCTTTTAGGACTGATGCAATGATTAAATGCAGTTAAACAGCCAGCCACATAAAAACTATTTTAGAAAATAGCTCATTATTATACAACTTGATTTAAAATATTTTTTAAACACCCACCAAAAAATTTTAGTAAGGGGAATGAGTGCTACTATTTTAATCCTTTAAAGCCTAAAATTAACTATCAAAATGAAATTATATCCTATATAATATATATACACACACATAGCACAAGGTATACATGAGTAGACAAAGGTAAATAGCATATATATACAGCCTTGTCTTGGTCAAATTTGGTTTCTAACAGACAACCTAACAAATTCCAACGTAAGCTTGTACTCAGCCAACATTACTTGGAAATGGATTCATCTTCCACAAAATTATTTCCTTCCACTGGCACTGACCCATCACCACAAACATCATCTAGTTTTTTCAGAACACTGAATTAGTAGCTGGATGCAAGAGCTGAAGAACATCTTGAAACACAGCCATATTGTATCACACAGAATATAGCTTGGAAAAATATTACTTTTCACAAACAGAAAACTTGGCTAGAGAAAAGGGGAAGAGAAGATTAAAACAAAATATCTCCAAGTAAAAAGTGTAGAAAAGGAATTGAAACAAAAACACTGGGAATTAAGTGTACTGGAGCCTTGTGCATTGTTGCTGCTTCCAAGAGATACATTTTAAATATAACAAGATGAATTTCAACAGACCATGAACCAGAGATTTTCAACATGATAAAGGGGAAGCGATATGTATCCAATTTTTACAAGTACTGAGTGAGCAGAAAACTGAAAATTCTTCAGCTGCTGATAATGTGCTGATAGAAGTGCATCCCCCAACAGAATTCCTAATGAACTGCCAGAAAAATAGAGAAGTATTCAACAAACTAGAGAGAACAAATGACTACAGGACACTAACATAGACCTCTAACAACCTCTAGAGTCATTTTCCTATTTCTGAATGAGAAAATCATTAAAGACCATTCCAACAATTTATTTAACCATTTACAATAACCTTAAGAGTCTTCAAAGACAAGAGAAACTCATAAAGCAATATAGGTAGGAGATAATGTAGAACATCTACCATTTCCACTATTGAATGAGAGCCTCACACAGGTCAAGCCCCATGCTGGGTACTTCACGTGCCTCACCACTACCCATCTCTCAGTGACATAGAGGGGAGACACAGATGAGATTCCTCTGTAAATTACTTAGCTCAGAGTAGTTGAGCAATTTTCCTTACGTGAGCCTTGCCCTGGGCTCTGCATTATTTTTAACATCTTATCCATAGTGACTGGCTCTGACACCAAACTGAGTGGGATAGTAAATACTCCAAAAGGACAGATGGCAAGCAATAAACTGAATTTATCCATGGACAGAAGAAATTAAATTCTGGGAAGATTAGTTATGCTTAAATATGGAAATAGCAAGATTCATAATGGACCACAGACTCTTTGTATGATGGGAAATACAAGAAAAAAAAAACTGGAGAATAAAACAGAATTATTCACTTGAAAGTTTTACAGTATTTCCTTTGGGAGGCTATGTATTATAAATGTACCCACAAAGCAACTTCTGAGCCCATAAATACCTAGAGATCAACATATAAAAGGTCTATGAAAGTCAGAATTCAGAATCAGAATTATGAACCCTGCCTGACCAGTGTACTATGACACTAATTTGTTGCTCATCCAGTTACACTTAAATTCTCAATTCTTAAACTGCAATATAACATTTTTCATTCTTTTTCTCTAAGGTAGCCAATAATCTAATTAAAATTTTAATATTTTATTGCATGGCAAAATACCACAAAGTTTAATTCTTTAACTCAACTGAATATGGAATACTTCTGAATTATAGTCACTGTGTTTTAACTCAATTCACTGAGTTAAAGATGCCCGAAGAATTGGGACTCAAATGAAATACCAGAATTCTGGACTGGGGGCATCCTAAACGTCACGACATTGTTTCCCTACTCAGGAATATTGTGGATATGTTAAAGCAGATGAAAACATCACACTTAACTCATTTTTACAGTGGCTTATGAGGTCTACAGGAAATGGACAAGGAAACAGGATAAAGATCAGTAGACACATATTGGAAATGAAGTGTGCACAAGGTTATATATTACAGCATTATTTACATGGAAAAATACTGCAAACAACCCAAGGGTCCATCACTAGGGACCACCTAAGTAAACTAGAGCACATCCACACAATAAAATGGTATGAAGTTGTAAAGAATAATGAGGACGCTTTCTTTGTACTGAAATGGAATTTCCATATTTAAATCTCCAATTTAAAAAGAAAGGTACAGAACAGAGTATATAATAAGCTCTGAGTATAGTATGCTTTGAGTAAGAAAGTAGGGATTATAAAACATATATTTGGATGTGCTTGTATTTGTACAGAAATGGAACACTCAAAACTGTAATAAAAGAGGTTCTCTCTATAGGGGATAGTGGGGACCAGGGGGATGGAGACAAGGATGGAAGGCATACCTAATATATATATATTTTAATATTGTGTTGATTTTTAACCTCCTGAATGCATTAACTATTAAAATGTAAAATCAAATAGAAGTTTTACTGACAACAGAAACTGATAGAAAATTTTTGATAATATGTAGTAATTATAAATATCACTGCAGTCTAGAAGGACTTATCATCAAATATTTAATGAAAAGTAGCTACCTATAGAGCATGTGACAAAACTTTGGAGATCTGGTGAGGAAAGAAGAGTAACTGCCAATGTATGTTTCCAGGAAAATCTTCCTATAGGCGGTTCGCTCTAAAGACTCCAGAGAGAGCTCTCATTTTCAAAACGCATCTCCTAGGCTGTGCCTCGCAGAAACTCAACGGCAGCTGCCCCTAGGAACACACATGGAGAAACCTGAGTGTCTGCTGGAGTCCAAAGCAGCAGCTTCCCTTCAAGACTCTCCCCAGTCTCCTGAATACATTCCAAACTTGTCAAAAGAAATATGAAGTGGAAAGACTCAAGAAATGATAATTACGACAAAACCCAGAACGACAGAAGAGCCTGGATGCTGGCGTTCCTCGTGATGTCATCTGGACAATGAGTCTGAGTGATCAGTGTCTGTCAGGGTTCAGCACAGGCTACTTCCCAGAAGAAGTGAATGTGCACCAAGGTTTAAAGGCGACAAAAGGGAACTGAAGGCCAAGTTGACAAGAGATGAATTGCCGTAGATTTCACAGGGCTGTGTGAACAGACAGAAGAGTGGCACAGAGATGAAATGTGGGCAACTGTAATGGCATGCATTTAAGGGAAATGAACGTAAGTTACATTTGGAGGATGATCAATGGGCTACAGGACGTCAGTTAGAACCCAAGAAGAGGAACTGCTGGCTGCTGATGACGACTCACGTAAGATTACAAGCTAAGACACTGCTGTAGCCCAAAGGCCAACCATAAGCTGAAGGTAATCAGTTAAGTTATTAAAAGTGTTCCCCTCTTAATGCACAAATCAAAAGTACGTTTACCCTTGGTATTCCATCTTACATTTGGACCCTACCACCCAAGGAGCTGAAAATAGTCCAGAGGAGAGAAATTACAGTGATCAAGATAGGAAGAGTCCCCAAGGACCTATGAAGTTTAGAATCCCCCTGTCTACAAGAGTGAAAGCTGAGAAAAGTGATGATCCAGTTCTCATTACCCTCAAACCCGGTAAGTATGAGAAACTGAAGCAAGCAGTCTTTATGAAGCATGTGGCAAACGTAGAGAACTCATTACCCCTAGGGGCGGTTCACGCTGAATCTAAAAGTGACTTCTAAAGAGGTTTAGATTGTTTCATGGGAAATACATTCACACTACATTATTATTAGAAACAAGCACCATTTGTAGATGTATTCCAAGGGAGGGAAACTTCGTCTATAATCTTTCGGCCCCGTTGGCAAGCAAAGAACTCACAATGCAGTCCCACCTCTCTCTCAGCTCTTAGGTCCACTGGCAGGACCAACGGAGGGGAAATGTCAAAGGAAAATAATGCAGACCTCAAAGTATAACATTATTAGAGATGCACCAGGTAACTCAATACCAGTCTCTGCTCACCACTGCACTGGGCTACACCATCTTCTCAGGACTGTAGGAATAAATGCCATTCTGAAAAATCAACCTGAATGAATCAAGTGTATAAAAGTAAATGAGGTTAGGAGATCTGTATAATTCAATCTCAAGAAGACCGCAGAACAACAGGACAAACTTCTCAGTTGATTTAGAGGATAAGGCAATGATCCTTTTCTTAAAGAAGAGTTCACACCATTTAAACAGAAAGGATTCCCTGAAACTGACATTAAAAACATTTCCTAAGGGTGAGAGCATGAGCTGAGCACTTACTAGTCACTAGACACTGTGCCAGGTGCTCTAAGTTCTTTAACCCACATTTTCTCCTTTGACTTTTAATACCTTTACAGAGACAAAAAGGAAAAAAAGAGCTAGATTAATTTGTGGGGGTAACCTGGAGCCCTGAGAATGTGACCGCATGCTGATGACTCATTGAAACGATAAACTCTGCATGCCAAAAGACTCATTAAACGCATTAGATGTTTTCTCAAAAACCTATGTTTTAGGGTAGAGTAATTCACAGCTTTCCAGGAACTAATTATTTTTCCCTTTCTAACCTTAATGCATTTTAAAAAATTTTTTTCTTAATTTACTGAATACTTACAATGAGCATTACGCTGAATTTAACACTTAGGTTAATCTTGGGAAAGAGATGGGAGCTCACAAGAAGCAAGGAAGGAATGGGAATTTATGATCACTCAGGAAATGTGTGCATTATTAATGGAATTCAAAGCAGAGACATGTTCAGTATGAGTAGCCCTTTCGCAGTCTCCATTTAACACAGGAGTTTAAATTTGGAAAATCGACAGACACTTCCTTTGACTATCGAAAATCCAGCCTTTTATAAAATGTTTGTAATTCCAAATACTGTTGAGGAGTTAAGGGGGCACAGTTTGGGGCTTCATTACTTCTAATCAGGCCTGTTAATGTATGTGGATGTATAGTCCTAACAAATAACCATTCCAAGGAGGAAAAAAGGCAGAGAGACCATGGAGCAACGACAGAAATCAAGCCTGTTAACTGCCTTTGGAAGGGAAAGTGGAATTGCTTCTTGTTTTGGGGTCACAATTTAGTCAGGAAACCCAGAACACCGGGAACAAAACAAAGGCGCGTTCAAGCGAAATGAACACGGCAACTACAAAGTCCATGTACTTCACGCAACAGGAAGGTGGTTAGACCCCTCGGCCCCATCACACACCCCACAGGTTGGGGACAGGACTAACAGCCTTACTTAATTACAAGGTAATTCTTACCTGGATTCAACCAGAAATCCTCAAACTGGTCCTAGGTTATAAACGGAGAAAGGAAAGAAAAACCAATTTGGGATTCTGGAAGTCAGAGCAAGTTCTCAGTGGTTTAAAAGCGGCAGAGGAGAATAGAAACTATGAAAAGGGAGCAAAAAGAAAAAAAGTAATTAGAGGAGCACAGTGACCAGAGGCTGTGGGCTTTGGGATAAAAAGCCCTAGACATTGGCAAGAGACAGGAGAACCAGCCATCTGGGAAATATCATAAAAAGTCAGGCTAAACCTACAGACCTCAAAGGCTCCTGAGTGCATTCCAGTATTACCAAAGAGTTCAGTAACTGGCGTTCTTAATGAGGGTCCTGGTTCATTGAGAAAACTCACCATACTCTCTACCGGACCACGTCTGGTAATGACTGTGACATTTTAGAACCATTTGCAACGAGAACGGTTATAACTGTTTCATTGTTTAAAGGATTAAGCAGATTTAGGCAGAACTCCTCCTTCCTGAACACTCTGGATGAATTAGTTACTATGAGGAAGGTTGTAGTTCAAGGTGTCTCAGAGAGGCACTCTTCCTTTTAGTGCAACTGCCCACCTGACTCTGCCCCATTCCATTTTTAGCTTAGAAAGGAAAGAATACACAGAGTTAATTATGGTTCTTCAAGAAAATATCACGGCACTTTTTATCCCTTACCTTCACATAAATTTACAGGCTTTTCTAAGTGACAGGATAAATCACTGTCTCTGTTACATGAGGACTTACACTCAACAGAGATTAACAGGCCATACCTCAGGAGAACAGCGCTCCCATTCTGAATGATACACACGAACCATGGGAAAGGTGCCATTTCAGTCATTTACTTCCATAAAATGCAACTTAGTCATTCAGTTACTGCTGTGACTCACCTACTAATTACTGGCCGCAACAACATCAAAAATATTCAATCACCAAATTCGTCATCAGTGTTTTTGTACATGTTTTCCATGCTTGGTAATCTGCATTTGTTAAGAGCAGAGAAACATTAAAAGTGGAAGCACACCACAGACACCGTCCTCGCCGTCCTGCCACTCTACCCATGAGGAGTTATGACTTATGTTAGCAAGTGAAAACTGGCAGGAATGAAATTTCTTTTATAAGAGCAAGCCAAAATGATAGCAGAAATTTACTTGATATGTATAGTTTTACAGAGTTGCAGCATGGTTCCTGTTCATAGAACAAAGTGAGCTAATCTACTCTGCAAGAAACAATGACCTTTTAAAGCAAGCTATGATAGGTTTATTCCTTACGTTACAAAAAGACTATCAGTTCTTTAGCAGAATCATCAGGACAAGGTGATTTTATAAGGACTAATTCAGGTACTCCTTTTTCAAGGTGAAGTACACAATTTCTCACATATTAGAGGACATGAACCAGCAGTATTCTGCATATATGCAATAAAATTCAGACAACCATTAAATCTTGAATAAGACATCACTGGAAAGCTAAGTATCAATGAGAGAAAAGCTGTTCCCTGTCACTAACACTAATCTTAATTTTTTTTTTGAAATGGACCAATTTCACTTTTTAAAAGTCGCAAGAGGAAGACGTTGGCTGTGTGGGTTTCATGTCTTACTATCTCGGCAGCAATATGAAATAAACGGGAGCTGGAAAGGAGAAACAGAACACTAGTTTCCATGAAGGAAATAACTTAATTCAGTATTCTTCCTGCCCTAGAAGCATCTGTCCTCGGTCTTACTGTATTTAAAAACAACCAAAAAACCAAAAAAACAAAAACATGGAAGAGGGAATAGAGACATGAATAAAACACACAAGAAAAAAATAATCTAGAAATTTAAAAAATGAATAGAATTAGTGCAAGTTGCAATCCACTTCCCCTGAAGACATGTTGGAACACAAATCTGTTTAAGTCTGTACTCCTCACTCCCAGGCTTATGAAAATTGAGGAAGAACCTCAGGGGAAAGAAATTGGGCATGCATGTGAATTTTTTAAACACCCTAGATGATTCTGACTGGTCATCCTAGGTCAAAACCACGTATCTATTCAAATCACAGCAGTACACTCACTGGTTCACAGGCTTCTTTATTTGGTCAACTAATTTCACGGAGTGTTTAACTGGTAGGTATTGTCATAGGTCCACTGGCCCCTAAAAGGATTCGGGCTTTGTTCTAAATCTCTCCCAATCTACAAATGGGTATCATCTCCTTCCTATTCACAGGCACCTGCCAACCAGCAACCTAATGACAGTCATCTAAACTAGCAGAACTAGTTAATTCTTCAGAACTCTTGCTTTCCCTCAAAGAGAGCAGCAGCTCCACTGGGAGGAAAGCCATGTGGGACAAATTAGGTGCCGCTGTAAGATTTAAAAGCTAGGAGGGAAAACAGAGCTAACTGGAGGCAGCTGTTAGGATGTGGTTTCTGTGTTTATATTCTTCTCCTTCCCCCCTAAAGCCTCTTATGGGTATTAGGAAGGAAAGCATGCATATGACCCTATGGAGAGAACAGGCTCTCTTGACTGTACATGAGGCCGGAGACCATAACTCAGCATGTCTGAGACACAAAAGTTACCTGCCAGGAGAATGAGGTAAACTACTGTAAACCTTTATTTGATAATTTCTAAAAACCCTCTTCTATCTAAACACAGCCATACAGCAGAAAATTGCACTGCTGACAGAAAGCAGTCACGATAACTAAGAGAAACTCTACAGGAACAATAAACCTTAGCTAACTGCAGATTTAAGGCTGACCTACCAGTCGGCAAATGGTACATCCTGTTGCTGTTGTGACCTCTGCCCTCCCCTCCCCCAACTCCACCTTCAAACTCTCAACCCAAGATTTCAATATGGCTCATTGCCAGCGCCTCTCTCCTTTCTTGGGTGCAAAAGTGGTTCTGATGATCCATACATATTTCAAGAGGCTTTGATTTTCAGCTTTAACTGAGAATTAATGTCACATACTATTTAAAATAACACAGAGAAGGTATTGTTCTTACAAGAACCTCCCTTTCCCTTGCCTGCCCTGACCTCTCTTTCCTTCAATATTGTCCTCAATAACGGGCTTTCTTTCCTCCTTGTTAAGCCAATATGGGGAACTGAGAGGAAGTGGAGTGGGGGGAGGAAAGTATTTCTATTTCTCTTGGCACTGAATAAAATGGTTTTCTAGGGGATGGAGTATCACTCCTATTTTAATAAAATTCCTGTTTCCTATATAATATCACTCAGGTCACTTCAACGTGAGAAGGTGATGAAAAACAGAGACAAGAGCAGGAGACTACACTTGCGAATAGTAAACAACACAGCCCACATGCTCCAAATCAATGCAGCACGACAAGCAAGCCCTCTACCCAATGCTCCAGCTACTCAAGTACAGCACATCTAACACTGTCGCATGCTCAGAAAATAGCTGTTGCAACAAATTAATGCAATGAAGTCACATTTTACTTTTTTAAAAAATCCTTTTACTTTCCCAAGCTCTGTGTCATAATGAACATCCATCGAAATTGACTTTTCCTGGCTCCTAGGGCTTGCTTACACCTAAAGCGTTAATGCAGAATAAAGAACAGACTGGAACAGTGTTGGTCTTAACTCTTAAAATAGCTTCTCTTCCCACTGGGTAAATGAGTAAATGAATCCCTTTGATTCACAGAGGGAAACTTTTATTCCTTCCTCCCGCCCTCTCATCCATCCATCTATCATCTTCCTGTTTTATTTTTAATTGCTTTGATACTTCAGCCCCTGCTACTCTTTCCCAATTGTAGACACACACATGCAGGTACAACACATACACACACGGCTAGTAATGTGATATGGCAGAATTTTTACCTGAACTACATAGTGGCTGTAGGACTTTGGCACGTTACATAATATTTTCAAAACTTTAGTTTCCCCTTCCATAAAATCAAGATGATAATTCCTGGCTCATAGGGCTACCAAATAATAACCCAGCAGAGCAAGAGTAAGCACTTTATAAATATTAGTTCCCACCTCTTCCCCTCTCCCCAAGCACAACGTACTTTAGTATCCTTTAAATACAGACTTTGCAGGTCGATGAATAGGAAAGAGTATCTCCTGGGGGTTGCTGATGCTGGGAAAAGTCCCCAAATTTTTTCCAGTGCCAGTTTCTTATTTAAGTACTTCTTACCTCTTCTTTCATAAATCTGTGTTCTCATATCTTTAGTAGATTGATGTTTTCTTTGCTTTTCTAACCTTTCGTCAAGGTAATGAGATCTAATATACTGTAACTATATTGGCAATAGATTATCAACTTGAAACAAAACTATAAATATAGTCATCCTGTTACTAGCCTTGAGTTTTTTTGTTTTTATATTGATTGATTGATTGATTGGCTGCGTCAGGTCTTAGCTGCAGCGTGCAGGATCTTTTTGTTGCAGCACGCAGGCTTAGTTACCCTGCAGTATGTGGGATCTTAGTTCCCCAACCAGGAATCGAACCAGCGTCCCCTGCATTGCAAGACGGATTCTCAACCACTGGACCACCAGGGAAGTCCCTAGCCTTGAGTTTTAAAGCTATGTTTAAAATGTTAAAAATTTCCCAGAGCAGTGAAAGCCAATATAAAGTTTATGTCCTAAAAGAGATCATCCACTAGTGCAAATAGAAACATTTCTGAACCAGACTACTAGGACTAATAACATATTTCAACACATTAAGATGAAAAATGGGGGAGGCTTGTGATCTCCTCTGACCCTCGGGACGGAGGGAAGGATAGACACACACACTTACATAACACAGTGAGCGGGCTAACCCTCTCTCTTCTGGGGATGGCACTGCACTCACTTCTTCTCCATCTCCAAACATCTGCAGTGAAGTTTGAGCCCAGTTAATCAATATCTTAAAAAAACTGTTTTAACACAATAGTGTCTATTTTACTTTCTGGTCATTTAATGTACAAACTTTTAAAACTCATGATTTTTTTCCCCCATGGATCTCAGGTTTTACTAACCTATATTACAAAAGAATAAAAAATAACCTGTTGTGACATTTAAAATCAATACTCATCATGACAGAGACTATGATATTTGGTAGCTGAACTTGCATCTTTTCAGCTGAAAGTTCAAAAGTTCATCTTCTTTTTCTTCTTCACTTCTCAAAAAGTTTGTGCAGGGGAGGAGAAGAGTCAGGGTGGGGACACGGGAGAGAAGAAAGTAAAATATAAATAAATCTTCAATGTCAAAAAGGGCCTCACCTTTCTTACCATGTATGGCCGATACCTAAGAACAGACCTGGACCAGACATACCTATTCATCTCTCAACGTCTCCCATCTCCCTACCACCCCTCCATCATACTCTCCCAAAGCCTCCTTCACACTAAAATGCAGAAAAGCTGTCAGACCCTGGAAGACTAAGCCAGCTACTATCCATCTGCTCACAAATTTCCCTACGTTTTTAAAATTCAGCACCATACAAGGAAAATGGCATTCAGCAAAGCCAAAAGGAACACAGACCCAGTTCTCGCCTGAAGAGGGCTGGCAATGTGTACATCACTGCTGCTGCAGTTAATTCTGAAGCAGGAGCTGTACGTGTAATATAGAAACATGTCACTTGAACTGAAGCAAGGGCTTCCGAAACTAAATGTCCGATGCCGGCGTCTAGATGTCTTGTCTGCCACTCAGGATACATACTTCTCATCTCGGTCCCCAAATGCCTGGGCACCTCCTAACCGGTTCTGGGATTCACTCTGTACCCCGCTTGAGCAACTGTACTTACTAGGAGACTCGATCTAGTCAATGATGCGACAAAACAAAGCCAGACTCCCAGGCTGTGACTCACAGCCTCATACACAATTTAAAATGTTAAGCCTCATTCACAGTAGAAATACACCGTTCAAACCCCCGGCTCCCCTCTCGCTCATGCAGACATACTTTCAAACGTTACGGCGCACGCAGGCAGGTCTTTCCGCCTGGCTATTTCAGCTGAACGTGTCCTCTGCACGATGTTCTCTTTGTCCCCTGCATGACACTGTGCCAGGCAGCCACGAGCAGAGGTGTCCTGGGGTCTGGAGAGAGGGGCTCCCTGGGGCCTGAGATGGAGGCTCCGAGGCCCAGCCTGGCCGGTGGCAAGCAGGACCCAGCTCTCGGCAGAGGAGTGGGAAGGGAAGCAACTCCAACCTCATGGCTGGGCGTTACCCCTTTGCTGGGCGAGACACAGCCACACTCAGGCGGGCTCCCCTTCCACAAAGGGCAGCGGAGCCCGTCCCGCGGCCACAGCCTCCCCCCTTGTCCGCAAGGGCGCTCTCGATGGCCACGGGCAGCCCGCGCCGGGCTTGGCTGATTCCGGAAGATCAGTGAAGATTTCAGTCTCTGTCAATGTCCAAATACCCAGCCAAAAGATCACTTAACTAGAATTTGGAAGGCTTTAATTTAGGCTTTTTAAATTAACCCTAAACAGTGCTCTCTAATTGCGAGATGCTCAATAAATGGGCACCACAAAACTTCCTGGGCTTCTTCACAGTGAATCCTGGGTGTAATATTTCTTCTTGGGAAACACGGATTTTACATATTCCATACACATCTATATGCAGCTACAATAATTCATAAAAGAAATCTCAAATAATCAAGAGGCTGTTAAATTAAGTAAGAAGGAAATTGGAAGGAGACCAACTAAAATGACACAGTGTAATTAAAAGGGTGGGCTTTCTAAATTTCTAATACAATGGGCTTGGTTGTTACCATTTATATGACTTTGTATGGTTTTTATGCCAGCCTTCGGTATCCCACAAAGAAACAAAAACAATGAAAATTTACTATCAATAATTTCCATTCATTTAAGCAACAACCGAAATCTGTCATTACTAAAATTACCTATAAAAGTGGTCATTAAAACTAACTGTCTGCCAAGCCAGCCCAGGCTGCCCCCCTCCCCTCCTCCCCTCTTCCCTGGCCTCCTTTGATCTTTCTCCCCTGGTTATTAACATTAGTGGCAGGAGTAGGAGATCCACGTCAAAATGAGAAAAATAACTCCTAAGCAGAAGAGGGCTTAGAGCGCAGCAAGCCCCCCAGATGCCGATCCATGCAAAGCGGGGGGAAGCAAAGTCACCCCAGCCTGTCTGGGACTCAGAGGCTGTATTACTGCAGACGCCTCGCCTTGCGTCCCCCGACCACTCCATCGACCGTGTTCAGCAGAGAGAGTGGATCACTGTTAGATTATTTCCCCGAGTGGCTTTGCTTCCCAAGGCCACAGGCCTCCAAATATACCGCCCTCTGTCTTCCACTCCAGCACCTGAAGGCCAACGATTAAAATAGGATGACTGAGCGGTGCCTCTTGAAAGGTCGCGATAACAAATCCAATTTACGATTCTCAGAGGGACAAAACTGAAAGGTGGGAGAGTCTGAAAAAGTGAAAAACTGTATTATCATTTAATTTTATTCATCAACAAGATCACCTCTCATTTAAGAAGCCGGGCTAGGTAGCACTGTTCAATAGACCGGGAAGGGGGAAAAACTGCAGGGCGGCGGGTGGGAGGGAATCCCACCTGTCCTTCAAAGTATAACCCTGAGTTAAATTCTCTTCTATTATTTCTGTCCTTAAAATAGTCAGATAGCAAAATGTTCAAAGGAACACAAAGCAGTATAGTAGAGCCGCCTTCTTTCAAAGGGCCACAGCAGCGATTCGAAGAGTTATTCAGGTCACAGAGAAATTACACTTCTTTATGCATCTATAAAGAATTCAGAGTTTTCCATTTTTATTAGCATTATTATAATATTGAAGGTTTTCAGGCATATCATGAGAGGAGCATTTACAGAGAAACGCTGAGCAGACCAGCCTCATGCAGCACCCGCCTCCCTTTCTGAGGTTCCAAAGCCTGGCAGACATTTTGAAAAGCCTAATAAACACATTCAGTTGCAAGATCTTGTTAATTTACAGATACATACAGCCAAACACTTTATGTGAAAAAGCAAATGATCAGTTATTTTTGTCAACTACTAAGATGTAACACGCTACTTTGTCTTTATGAAGGCAAATTATTTAGGGCCAACCCCAACGTTTATAGAACTGTCATGCTATCATTGAATCATCACAAAAGTGTCTCTTTCTGTAATCCTTTCTTAAATTTTGCTATTGAAAAATGAGAATTATCTTTTGATTCTTTTTCAATGCACATGATGTCAAAGTCCCATGTTTCTGATATAAATTCCACGAACACTGAAAAAAATTAATACTATCATGTCACCCACTGCTCATTTTATTCACATCTTTCCTGCCTTCCCCCCGGCACTTTTTATGGCAGCCCTGATCTTCCTGTAGCAGCACCAAGGCATAGGCACATATTCAAAGGCAGGAGACCAAAAAGGTCATAGAGCAAGCAGAGAATATTCTAGCAACGAAGGTTTCGATCTTTGCTATTTCAGTGTTATTCCCGCTGAGCCTCGCGTGCCAAGAATACCACTGGCGCTCTTCAGAGACATTCATGATGACTCAATGGAGAATCAGGAGACCTGGGCACTTAACTATGTGCCGATTCCCAATGATATTCTGTCTCAACTCATTTCCATCCTCATAGAAACATGAAAGTGGGGCAATGACAGATATGAAGCCCAGCATGAACTGCCTGGCAGAACTCTGCCTAGCAACACAGCTTTATCACTCCACCACACATATGAGGCCAGAGTGCACAGACAAAAATAATGACATAAAAAGCGAGCTGGAAACGCCATAGTTTAAGGAAAAGCTACAAAAATCATATCGCAAAAGACAATGTTTAAAATAGTCTTAAATTCAATCCAAGTACAAATGAAATGTTAGTAGATATCTTAACCCACAATGAACCAAATACTGAGTCGTCAGCATATGCTTTTTTGCTACATAAAATCACACATTACCTACAAAAATGTAAGGCTGTAAAAATTCCATAGAAGACAAGAAAATGATCTGCTCAAGTCTTGACTTAAGCTTGGCCCTCGGTGCAGAAAAAGGAGGCTGAGGTTACATCAATGAACATTCACATTTTGTACACAAATATATTAGATTTTCTTTATTCTATTTCATTGACAGGCACATATGTCTGGAAGGTTATTTCTTTTAGTTTTTTTTTTTCTTTAAGAATTCTAGGTTCTAATTGCAGATATATGAATATGAAAGACAAAGAGCATAAGCTTGCTTTTTTTTTTTTTTTTTTTCCAGAGAGGATATGGGTTTGTGCTGCTGTAGTCAAACCGATCTTTCATTAGTTCCAAAGATGAATACTGGTGAGTGAGCAAGACAGGCATTTTTAGCCTTGGAAATCCAGGAATTAAACTAGTTAGTTTAATGCAGGCTGAACCCACATCCTTGACCTGATTAGTAACAAAAAGCACTGCAGTAACAACCAAGGAATGAATGAATGTGCAAGGAGCAGTCATTTCAAATCATTTTCTCTGCTAGATTTCATTTAAAGAAACCGAATGGGTAACTGCTTCTGCACCCAGTGACACAACAATTCTGACAACATACTAACCTGACATTAGCATAGGATAGGAAGTGGGGAGTTAGGGATGATTAACAGATATCCTTCACATGTATCTAGTCTTCTCAGAAATTAACCAAGAATTTTAACATAAAATTTACATTTATCAAATATCATCATCCAGTAGAGAACTTCAAGCTATTTTTTGCTATGGCTTATGTTATATATAAACACCTACATGAAAATATTTCAGGTTCCTAGACTAGAACTGTATTTCTCTTATTCATTTCTGATGTTTCTTCGGAAGTAAATTGTACTAATAAACATGAAACTTGATTAGTTATAACTTCCATGACATTTATAATGAGTTGTATTATAATGACTTAATGAAATTGTACAGAATCAGGAAAATACATGAATCATTGAGGAATGTCTAATAAGGCCATCTTAACTATGAATTCTGGACTCTTACAACCAG
This sequence comes from Grampus griseus, assembly GCF_964374135.1. Lineage (NCBI taxonomy): Eukaryota > Metazoa > Chordata > Mammalia > Artiodactyla > Delphinidae > Grampus > Grampus griseus. Next base: position 87,108,838 of record NC_139019.1, read on the forward strand.
GAAAGCCTGTATGTTTTAGAACATGCAATCATCAATAACTCAAGCAAGCAAAAAATCAGCCCAGAAAGTGAAAATTCTCTTTTCAAAATAGAATTTGAAACAATATTTAAAAAAATAAAAGCTCATCCAAAATATTTACCTTGATTGGACCCTAAACCTAACTGGTAACTGTTGAGGTCCACACAGAATTAGCATTAAAAAGTTATCAAGGAGAGCATGCTCTTTGTTTAATCAGGATATAGATGCAAAGAGAAGCACTCATTGCAACGCACAGTGAAGATCTGGAACAAAGCTGTGAGCAGCTCTCCAACAAAAAGGCCCCAGTTGTGATATTCCTGTCAGTCACTTTATTAATACAGGGGAAGCCTACTTAATGAACTGCTGAGAACGGAAGAGAGCCACTATGAGAATACATTTTGTGTTTACCAGACTGTAAAATCTGCAGTAAGATCCCAGAATCCTCTTAGATGAATAAAAGTTAAAGGAAATAACCTTCTAGACATACAAACTCAGTAGCAAAACAGGGAATAAAACAAACTGTTTCCAAATAAAATTTCTGAAAGACTCATTGCTTTGGCAAAAGCCACAAAATTTTGCTTCATCATCTAGAAACACTTAAAGTAACCCAAAAAACTAAAGATAATTTACTAAAAGACATGAAACCCTATAACTTTAACCATTTTCTTTTGCAATAAAAAAAAAGAAAGATGAAGGTAAACCTTGGGAAAGGCTGTGATTTTGTTCCTTTTATTAACTAAACAATATAAACTTAAATTATATCACTAAGTTTATTTGCTAGTTACTCATTTCTAAGTGTCTTACACTAATAAAATAAAATCTCAAGTGTTTTATAAAAGTAACAGGCCTGGAAAAATTGCTGAGGGTATTTTTTCATATAATGTAAGTTTCTTTTTATTTTCATGCCTTTGGGGTTGAAGAAATTACATGCAAGTTATTAACTATAATGTGACCAGTGTAATTACTACCACCAAGTTAAAATAAACATAATCTTCAAGATGTTTCAAGTTTCCTAAAAAGGAAGAAAACACTGAAAATCTGCTATAAATTGGTGACTGGATGGCACAGCATGACCCTTGCTGTATGAACTTCTGTTCTCTATTTCTTCCTGACAGATCGTGCTTCTAGAGTGAAATAAATTAAAAACAATTTTCAACTGATTGATAGCTTTTTAAACACAGTGCACCTTGAAGGAAATCATTTACATAAAGTACTTCAAGAGTTACATTGCTAAGTTAAAAATCAAAGTAATGACCCCAATAAGAGATTCCTGAATCACTAAGTAATTTCAAATAAATGAAAAGAGAATGAAAGGCATTTTTCTCACTGGATGATAGACTTCTGATTAAATCTTTTTCTGACACTAAAGTAGGCCTTGTAGTTCTAACAACTCTTCATTTCAACTAAGGTCATCATGAAAAGAATGATTATCAAATAAACCCAATCAGAAAAGACCTCAAAAATTTTCAGGGCCTCCAATTCCTTAAGATTTTTAGGCATCCTGATTGACAGTCTTGTAAAACATAGGGGTAATTAAACTGACATGAAAATCACTACCCTGCATAAATCCTAAAAGCAGTTTATCTAACCTTTTGATCCTTAGAGAACTCATAGTCGTCCTAGCACCTGTTCCTACTCACCATTCAATGACCTTCATAAAAAGATTAACACCCAACTCTCACACCCTGTATAGTTTACACACATAATCCAAGTCCCCCACAGTATCTTCGCTGTGCTAATTACGCAGATAATGCTTCCTGCTGGAACTGGTTCATAGCAACTTCAGTTTCCCCCCTAGGCATGAGATACTACCGGATGGGTCTTCCAGAAGGAAGCTTTGCGATGCTGAAATGAAATAAAGTTTTATCTTTAAACTATAAAACACTGAATATTTGACATATTAACTTGGTGCTGACAGTATTTAAATTTCAAGCAGTTTCATAAAATCAGGTAGTGTTTTAAAGAATCTTAAATCATATACAAATTATCATCTAATGTAAAATCTGTAATTATTTTTAAATTGCCACTGAAATATACTAGTAAAAATAAATAAGCTAGTCATGCATGAAAACACTTAAGTTTCACTGGCCTTCTCCCAGGCAGAAAGGTGTTCAGACGATTTATCATGAGTCCATTTATAACTCTGCCTGATTTTGAAGGCAACACACATACAATCTCTGAGCACCTGCAGCTGACTCTAGATAAGGCTCTTTTCTCCAGTAAAGACCAATGGCTATTTCAGCTTTCAGGAGAGCCAGGCAGATACATTCAAATGGATTTCCTGTTAGGTTCCAAATTGTGCAAATATTCTGTCTCAAAAATCCAGACACAACTGTTGAATATTGGTATGATATTAAATCAAGAAAGGCAAAAATCCCAGCAATGTAATCAACAAACCTTATCAGGAAGTTATAACATTACGAACAGTGTATTTAAATGTTCAAACAACTCTAACTTTTTAAAATGAGTGATACAAACAAAAGCCCTATGTGGAGAGAAATCTGAAAGCTCAGATTTCATTGCTGTTTTCTTTTTCTACATGGGATTTCACTTTATCTTGTTCTATTTCGAATGAAAACAAATTATTCAGGGGCCACAATGTTTTGATGTTGGAAAACACTTATGTAAACAACCAAAAAAAAAAAAAAAAAAACAGGTATCTACTAGATTTTCATCCAAAAAGCATTGTGGAAAATGGTCAAGTTCTGTTTCTAAAAAATATTACCACTAACCTCTCTTACTTCCACTTTTTAAAAAAAAAAAAAATCTTTAAAATGACAAGGTAATCTCAAATTTTAAGGAGCACCTGACTGGCTTGTCAGACTAAAGTGGCATATTAACTACACTCATTGTGGCACCAATGGAGCCTCAGTTTTTATCATTTTGATATCCCCTCCAGGGTTTCAATCTTCTCTCTTGGAGCTCAATCATGCTCTGTGATGCTCTGTTCATACATGAGTATTCGAGAGGATTTCTATTTAAAAATACGTTGCGGGGGGAGGGTGTCAGGCACTACTGATTGAGAAGGCATTCTGTGATGATCCCTATTTTCAGTTAAAATGCGCACTTATGGTTTTGGATTTAACACCCCTGCCTTTGCAGTCAGACAGTCATTTAGCTGGAGTCAATCAAGCGTGTGATTAGAAATAATAACTCACAAGCAATGAATTCAAAAAGATTAGATCTTTGCTGAAATGCACAAGTACAGCATCCCATTATGCATCCTTTCCTCTCTGGTTTCTAGAGAGCAGACCAAAAAAAAAAAAAAAAAAAAAAAATTATCTTGCACTCTAAAAGCTGGCTTCTCTTAAAATCTGACTAATAACTGTTCTATCCCATGATCAGAAACCTCAGTCAGTTGGAGATATAATCAGCACAAGGAGGGGTGTCTCTTCTATCTTTTCTTTTCCCCAGTTAGGCCAAAAGCCATGTTTTACACTGAATAGGTCAGAAATTAGACCCACTTTATCTTATTTACAAAGAAAAAGAGAGTGCGTGATTAAAGCCCAAAGATGGTTAATTTCCCCCCCAAAAAAAATCCATTTGTAAATTATTCTTCAAATTATACATCACTTCAGGATCTAGTATTTTATTTAAGTAAGGGGTTTGAGAGGTAATTAGAGAAACTGTATTTAGATTTAATAAGCATTATATTGAAACCAATAACCCAAGTTCAATCAAATCTTCCCATGTAGCACCTTTGATCAAGTCAAAAGGATTTAATTTCACTAAGAAAGTTTGGCGAATTAAGGTGAATTATAAGATTTTATATTATGTGGTTTTATATTTATATTTATCTTTAATCAGAGTGTATATAATTCATAGTCAACAATGCTAATAATGGGTAGAATGATTTCAAAGCGCAAAAGATTGACAAAAATGATGACTATTTTGCCTTAGAATATGATACAGAGGGGATGGGTTGATTTGCCTCCCCAGCTTTGCTTGGTTTAGGCTGCTCTACCGCAGCACACACTCATGACACTAACATAACTCATACAAATGAGAGCAGAGAGCAGCCTGGGATTTGACAAATTTCTGCAGATAATTCCCAAGGCTGAATAAACCACATATGGGTAACTGAGAGCTAATTCAGTGAAGGAGATATATATGTCCACAAACACTCTCTTAAAAAAATAAAAAGTAAAAAAGCTCCCATGCTTCTATATGTTAAAAAAGAAAAAAAAAGCAAGAAAGGGAAGAGCCGTGTTTCAGTTGCTAATAGAAAGTACGGCGCCAAGTAAGAAACATCTAAACATGTTGAGCAGTCAGTTGCACCAATAAAGCCTCCTTTACATCAAGATCCACTATATTCATTTCAAGTTGTGGTGTCTTAGAAAGTGCCACTAAGAAACTTTTAGGAGCCAATCCTTTTTATTCAACAAGCACAATTTAGATTTTTAAAAAATCCAAATATTAATTTAGATGACTTTGGGTACTTTTGACTACATCTGAGAACAGCCAGACGTAACATTTTCATTCTCTTGCGGGAGCTAATTAGGGGGTCAATTTCCACCCCTCTGCCTGTCTTCACATCCAAGGGCAGCGGGCACATCAGTGGTCTTCTGGAAGAAACTATGACCCACCATTAATGTACTTTCAAGAGCCAAATCTAAAGGCTTTTGCATCTCTCCAGCTTTAACCCAGGGAAAATCAACCCAGACTCAGCTGGTAAGGCTACTTTCTATCCTACCTTACCTATACATTTCAATCCATAAGAAAGGTGACCATCTCTCTCTCACACGCACACACCTACACAGTCTCCAAGTATAGGAGAAAATGGAACTAGAGCAGTGTTCTTTACTCCTTCAAATATTAAGGTTCAGGTTCCATTCGAGAAACAGATTCATTTAATACCAACCAGATGCTGGTCACTGCACCAGAAACTGGGCACAGATGTTAAAATCAGTAAAATAGGTTTTTGTTCTAGAAGTTTACCTCCTAATCTGAGAAGCAGGCTAAACCTCCAGCAACATCACCAGCGCCCTATGCTCACAACTTGCCCAGCTGTTGTCTGTAACTTTAGACCTTACAATAACAGGAGGCCAAAGAAGTAAGTAGAAAGAAAAAACCTCATACTAAAAGACAAGTTTGTCCCAAAGAGTTTGCATTTGTTCAAAAGTAAATAAGAAGAATTGAAAACCACTACTAAAATAAGTACCATTCTTCTTTCCTACCTTCTACGGTAGAAGGGTAAGATATATAAGGCGGGATGAACACTGCAGTGCTCCGCTGGGGCCATGGTGAAATGCAAATAGAAGTGAAAACACGGTACAGCTTAATTTTTTTCCATACAGAAAGATATCCACTTAAAAACAAGTGGACATATGAAATATTTAGATTAAAATGCATGCATTTCAAGAAGCAAAAAAAAAGGATATCCCAAGCACACTATCTACAACCCTCCACTCACTCATCAAACAGATTTGCTGGGCTCCTACCATTACCAAGCCCATTCTAGGCACAATATCTTTATGTGAATAATATGTATGCAATCCAAACATTTCATGTTTAGTCCTGCCAACAATTCTCCTCTGCCTCTCTTGAACAGGTAAGGCCATAGAAGGAAAATTTAGAGCTTTCAGTGCTAATTCGATGATAAAATCTTGATGTATTTCAGTTACTTGCTATTGGTAAGGAAATGTGTGAGCGTGAAATTCATTATAAACAAAATTCATTATATGAACTTGTGACATTCTCATGCACTGTTTTTTCCCCTCCGTTTCGAAACACTAATTGACAGCACTTGAAAACAGTGATTCAGCTTCTGCATGTCACATGATTCCCAGGGACTGCAGCCATCTTCCTCAGGCCAGCAGACTGACAAATCAAAAGATAAGAAGTCTCTTTCAGCTTGAATCAACTGAAATATGTCAGAAAATACATTTGGCATGATCTTCAGAAATGTCAGGTTTGGCGATGACAGGATAGGCACAGTTTTCCTGACAATTTCAGCACACCAAAGGTTCAGAGTCCACATTAGAATGAGGAGGGAGAAAACCACTTTGGTCTGCTATTTTGGAGAAATACACGTAACAAGGGAAAATGTGTGACATATCACTTGAGTCTCTGACAAAAATGTTATAAAATGCCTGACTGCCTAATTAATGAAACATAAAACTTGGAAAACGTCCACTAAGATAAAAAGGATTAAGGTTTCTTTCAGTATTTCTGCTTAGGAAAACCATCCTACCCCCTCCTCAAGGGATGGGCCCAGCTTCATTTCTCTTCATTTTCCCACCAAGCCTCGCACCAATTGGGTGCCTCTATAAATATGTGTCAAATGAGTTAATGGGCCAACGGCATCGAGCAAAAATGTTAAGAAACCAAGACTTATCTGAATGTATTACATGACATGCCTCTACTGGACCCTGCATGTCATCTTACCTTGCCAGGCCTTTGCCTTGGCCAATTAAGAAAAACAAAATCAAATTAACACACAAGTTAGCAAATTCTAATCTATATCAGGCTCCTCTCTGATTTCTCCATGAGCTGGACTTTCCTCTGTCTTTCATCATCACCATCTACGCCCCAGATGCAATCATATTCTACAAATAAAAGAAGAAACAGCTTAATCTGTTCTCCAAAAGGCACTACACAGAGCCAAGACCCATTTTTCTACCTCTGGCTACAAAATTCTGACTTCTCCAATTTCCCATTTGTAAATAGATCTCCAAAAGAAATCAGCCCGAGGGCACTAAATGGCTGTAGATGTCTGCAGGAGCACTGCACTCTGACAATCGCAAACCCCAGTGAGCTTCTCAGAGAGGAGACGCAGGCTGCCTTATTTAGACACATTCCCTCCACGTAATCTAACAACTCCAGTGCTGTCAACCTTCATCTGATTTTCACTTATAAATGATGTTGCACAAATCTGCAACAATAAAGAATACTGACACAATCTTTGTTAACACTTGGCATCTCTCATTTTCTAAAAAAACAAAAACAAGATCCCCACATTCGGGCAACTCCTGAATGTGCTATAGCCACGTTTCATTTACTTTCACCACCAATTCAGCAGCCATCTGTCAATATTTGTACCGTAAATTACCAAATACTCTAAATTACTTACTTTAAACTGATCATGCATTTACACATTTATGAATGTTAAAGTTAAAAACCATTTCTTTATTGACTAAATCTATAGATACTGTCTCCCAAACTAGATGTACCAAGTCAATAAAAAGAGATACTTAAAAAAAATACATATTCTGACTTAATATGGGTCCTGTATTTTCAGTATGGCTTCACAATCGTTTTCCTTTTCAAAGGGGCAAAGTCAAATGTATTTTTTCACTATATTAGGCAAATGTAACACAATGTAATTTAAGACATTGCTGCAAAAGGCTCTTATTTCATCATTTCCCAAGAATTAGTCATTTTAGGATATGTATTGTTCAGTAAACATTTATTGAGCATGAACTATGTGCCCACTACCATGTTTAATGAAGGAAACAGAGTCCAGGGGAAGTAGGAATACTTGGAAAGTGCCTACTATTAACTTATACAGGCAAAAAAAAGAATGAAAGAAAGGAAAGAAGGGAGGGAGGAAGGAAGGAGAAAGGCAAATAAGTACAACGTAAAATAATTAGCACAATAATAGAGTTTTGTGTGTAAAGCTTCAGATGCATAGAAGCAGGAATAACTAATGTGGCCTGGGAATTGAAGGAAGAACAGGAACCAATAAGGTGGAGAAGAGAGAAAAGAATATTTCAGATTTGGATCACCAAATCTGTGAAAGGGCATAAGAAAGCATGGAACTTTAAGGGAAGGGAAGGGAATTTGGTATGTCTAGAATAGAAAACAGTGCGTGAGAGGGCAATGGTAAAGATTAATATGAGAAGGTGGGCCCAGGAGGCAAAGAGTCATCCTCTGGGAAATGTGGAGCAATCAAAGGTTTTTAAGCAAAAGAAAGATGTGGTCCTCCATGCTCACAGCAGCATTATTTACAATAGCTAAGATAGGGAAACAGCCTAAGTGTCCATCTATGAAAGAATGAAAAAAGAAAAGGTTAAATGAATATGTACTATGCCTATCTATCTATCTGTCTGTGTATCTATCTATCTATATACAATGGGATATTATTCAGCCATAAAAAAGAAGGAAATCTTGCCATTTGCAACTACATGAGTGGACCTTGAGGGCATTATGCTAAGTGAAATTAATCAGACAGAGAAAGACAAATACCATATAATCTCACTTATATGTGGGATCAAAAGAAAAAAGAATGAGCTCATGATACTCAGTGGTTGCCAGAGGCAAGGGGAGGGGGGTAGGCAAAATGGGTGAAAGTGATCAAAAGGAATAAGCTTCCAGTAATAAGATTAAATAAGTCCAGGGGATGTAATGTACAGCATGATGACTATAGTTAATACTGTACTGTATATTTGAAAGTTGCTAAGAGAGTAGATCTTAAAAGTTCTCATCGCAAGGAAAAAAATTTTGTAACTATGTGTGGTGACAAATGTTAACTAGACTTATTGTCATGATCATTTTGCAATATATAGAAAATCAAATCATTATGTTGTACACCTGAAACTAATATAATGTTATATGCCAATGATACCACAATAAAACACACAGGAGCAACAATAACAAAAAAACAAAAACAAAAACAAAAACATGTGATCACATACATGTTCTTGAAATGTAACCAGATAAGTTAGCCAGATAGACCTGACAAAAGATAACTTTAGCAGAAAAATCTAGCAGAAAATGGATTGGGGGACAGGAGTAAGGACAGAGAGACGTCAAGAAGCTACCAGGAGGGTCCAGAGTTGGGAGATGCAGTTCTGTGCTCAACCAGCTTCCGCTTCCAGCCCTGGTGCCACTGACAAGGGTCCTTGTCCCAGGAAGCAGGGTTGAGCCACTCACTACCCAGAAGAGGTCATTCACCACACTTGGGATGGGCGCCTGATTCAAGGAAAAAAGAAACATTAATGCCAAGACTTCCTATTTTAATCTTCTCAACCAAAAGAATCCAACTAAATGTGGCCTGGTTAAGGTCAAGTCAACCAAATTTAATAGGTGATTATATGTAGGAAGCCAAAGAGCACAGAGGTCTAGGTAATGTGTTTTGGAGTTGGCAGGACCAAACAATCTCCTAGCTGCACCCCTCTGAGCTGCCTGGCCATGATGGACTTACTTTCCATTCTGTTTTCTCATCTGTTAAAATAAGAATAATACCTAATTCGTTGGTTTGCTATGAGAATTAAATGAGGATTAAACTAAAATCTATTATCATCATTATTAAATGGGGAAGAAAGAGGAAGGAGAGGAGGAGGTCACAGGTACAATTTTGGTAGATTTGAGTTGATATGAATACAGAAGGAAGAACAAGTTAATGTAAATCTGGTTTTAGATGAGCTGTTTTTAGAGTGAAGAGAGTTTGGTGTTGGAGACTGAGGCATTTAGATAGGAGATAATGCCCTCCTCATATACTTGACTTTCCCTTGATTTGAGATTCAGTTTCCAGAACTTCTAATGAATTCCTGTATCTCCCAATTTTTAACTGAATGCATGGCTTTCTGGAAGGGGAAAAAAAAAAATCCACTTCATTTTACAGGCCCCTTGCAGATAGGTGATTATGTAATGACAACTGTGACAAAGCAGAAGTATATGTATGGGACTTCTTAGAGTAGGGGGACATGTTCCTCTTCATTCTTTTTTCTATCCTGGTGCCTAGAAAGTAAATCTGATGACTGGAGCTTTAGCAGCCACGGTAAGCCACGAGGACACATGCCACATCCTAAGCAACAGCAAGGGTTCTTAGCAATTTGGCTGCAGCCCTTAGCTGCACAGAATCACCTAGAAAGTTATATTTCATTTTGTTTGTTTTGTTTTTTTTAAAATATCCATGCCTCACCCTCAAATACCTTGATTTAATTATCTGGGTTGAGACCAACACATGGTGTTTGGGTAGGCGTATTTAGTCACTCCCCAGGTGACTAAATATGTGAAGCAAGGGTTAAAAAAACTGTGATTTAAACACAACATTATCATCTCACTATATTATGCAGCTCATAGTCCATCAAGACTTCTGCAAAAATGGCATAAGTAGATTAAGAGATACAAACCACTATGTATAAAATAAATAAGCTACAAGGATATACGGTACAGCACAGTCATTATTTTATTATAACTTTAAATGGAGTATAATCTATAAAAATATTGAGTTACTATGTTGTACACCTGAAACTAACATTGTAAATCATCTACACGTAAATTTTTTAAAATGGCATAACTAATATAAAACAATAATAACGGCTACCACTTTTTGAATATTCCATTATGCCATTATGTAGGCTCCTTGTAAATCATTTCACACTCATTTTCTGACTCAATCTCCATAACAACACTCTGATGTCAATATTATCATTTCATTTTTACTTCCTGGAAAACTGAGGTTTACTGAGTTTGAGTAATTGACTTAAGAGTCTCATAGGTTAGTATACAAGCCCAGAACTAACTAAATCCAAGGGAGTTCTCCTAACCACCACAGGGTATGCCTCTCTGCAAATGAGTTTTACTAGATTTGATTTCTTCTAGGGGTGCCAGCGAACGTGCTAATGAGCAGTGAGATGGTGGGCAGCATGGAGGAGGAAAAGGATAACTGGTAATATTTAAGATCCATCTCCTGGGAATAACCAGGAATTAACCTTACTTCTTGGGTCCTACGATTTGCTCAACAATGGGCCTAACGGAAAATCACTTTCCTTTATCCATTATGTAGATCTATTTAACACAGGTTTACATTTGTTTCCATGTAAACTTCTCTCTGATCTAGATCCAGAAGTGTACCAGGTTCTGATTAAATTCCAAAACGTGAACAGAAGCACCAAATCCTCACCTCTTTTCAGCTTCCCGGTTTAGAAGTTTAAATAAATCATGTGAAATGCATAGAAAAACTCATCTCTTTCTTTCCTAATGTTTAATGATAATTTATAGCCCGAGAACATTTGTAAATTTAACAGCCCATCAAAGTGTCTGACAGCACACCAGTTCTAAGGACTCATTACATGGCATTAAACATAACTTTCCATGAAGGACTATACAGCATGAATGGGTGGGCAGGCTAGTGAACAGCCACCACTACAATAATTTATCGTTTGTAATTTTGCCTTATTACTTGCAAAAACATTTGTTAAGTGGGGGGAGGCAGTTGTGGCAGTCTTACAAAAAAAGCACTTCACTACTCTGTCAATGCCATAAATTACGAAGGCAGAGAAATCCTTTATGATCCTAAGGATGTGCTAATTCTTTTTCCAGCCACTCAAAAATGACAGGGAAGAAGTTTTCGGTAAAGTCTTACAGGATGTTAAAAATTCATTTCTTTGAACAGGGTGGTATTGTTTCCAACTTACCTCCTTTCCAAATTCCAAAGAACATCAATAAAAGGAAACCAAAAATGTAGAAATTTTTTCCAATATCAAGTGAGAGAGTCCCCTACTTTATCCGAATCACATCTTTAAAATGGTGTTTCTTTTGCTCCAGAAACATCTACGGGATCGGTTGTAAAACAGGCCATTATCCTGCGTAACTGGATTTTACACTACCGCAAACAGCTACCCTAATTTTGTCAAGGCCTTCATCCTAAGTAGGCAAAATCAGCACAACAGTTATTGCTATAATTAAAAGGGAATGCTAACTTGACAGTGACCACAGACTAAGTTATAACAACAAAAGTCACGGTCGAAGTTTAGCATTCCCACCTACATAAGAAACACCCTCCACATATTTTCCTTAAAACCACCCTACCAGATAACCAGGGACATTATGCAACTTTCATGATTTTCATTCTATGACTGAAATATACTATGACTGCAGATGTAATAAAATTCCAAAGTTTTAACTATCAGTGCGTTAAGTATAATACAATAATTTTGCTGAGAGCATAATTTTTACTACTACAAAGTAGGTCACTTATTTAGTTTAAGCTTAGCTTTAAAGACTGCTTTCTTCCCCTCCTTCTAGACATGTGGCCCCAAAGTCCCAGCACAGGTATCTTTATTTCTTTGTCAAATTCCACATATCACTTTTACTAACTTCGTTGACTGTAAAGACTCTCTCCGTAAACTTCAGCAACTGGATGGTGAATTTCTGCAGCAGAAATATTTTTCCCATATGAAAATTAAGTCATGGGATTAACTTCACCCCCAAAGAGCAGTCGTTTGAAAATGACCCTACCAAAGTCATAAGTAAGCTTAGCTAATTAACTTTATTCTTATGCATACGGAACAACATACATGAGAGTCTCCGCAAAATCAGTGGCTGCTTTATACAAGGGATTCATTGTTTACCTTTAAAATTTCCTTTCATGAATAACATTATTTAAGGGAAAAAATATGGCTTTCACAAAGATTATATGTTACACATAAACAGTCACTTGCCAACTACTTAATACAGTCAAGACAAACGGTTCAAAAGTAATTTCAGTGATTTTTATCAGGTTAATGTTAACGTTTCCATAAACTTTCTGTGCTTCTATCTAATATGCACAAGATTGGCCCTAACACAACCCAAAATGCAAACATCTCAATATGGCTGGGAGATTTATCAATTGAGAGAAGAAAAACTCTCACCAAAATAACTTCTAAAGTTAGACTGCAGCAATTAATTTTTAAAATTCTACTCAGAATAGGACTTCCCTGGCGGCGCAGTGGTTAAGAATCCGCCTGCCAATGCAGGGGACATGGTTCGATCCCTGGTCCGGGAAGATCTCACATGCTGGGGAGCAACTAAGCCTGCACAACTACTGAAGCCCGCGCACCTAGAGCCCGTGCATCGCGACAAAGAGCAGCCCCCGCTCGATGCAACTAGAGGAAGCCAGTGTGCAGCAAGGAAGACCCAATGCAGGCAAAAATAAATAAATAAACTTAAAAAAAAATATAAAATTCTACTTGGAGCTAATAAACAAGGGAGCTCTTTTTTTTTCCCCTGAATAATCAGTGGTTTGATTCAATCTAGTGAATTTAGTTGGCTCCTTTGACTTCAGGTGGCTTAGCTGACATACACTCTAATTTGACAGGTGAGGTGTTTTGAGACTGGCTCATGTACATTTCTGTATTTAGCAACCACCAATAAGTTAGCACGATCATTAAATTCACAATTAGCCAATTTCTCCCAACATATATGTACAAAGCAAAACGAAGACAAGTGAAAAAAAATCATCATCAGGCTGCATGCCTTGATTCTTTTCCTGTCACTAATGCCAATTTATATAAACTACATAACACGTGATAATTTGAAGCACTCTGTTTACATCCAAAATTATAATTCTAATTCCTTATTAATTGGCGTTAAGTAAGAATTACCAGATTATTCCAAAGCTAATATTCCATAATAGCAAGCAGACACAGGTTGAACAGTCATCTAAAATTAGCTTATTCACTGTAAAATAAAGATTGAATGTTAAGGTATAAAATTATTCTAAATCCCCGAACACAGCAGAACCAATTGTGAAATTAAATGTGACACTTTCCATAATTCAAACTACAGTACTTGATTTTCGTCTTTCTCCTCAGCTACCCCTAAATTAAATTAGTCTTATTGATTATAACTCAGAAATCCCTGTCTTGTTACCATGATTTTCAAATTTTAATGAAATGTGCAATTCAGTTGTACATAGTTAGCTTGGTTTTCTTAAATTACAGTATAGAAGATTAAGTATACGTTCAATGAATATCTCAATACTATAGTTGCCAGACATAGTGAAAGCCAATTTCTTTGCTAGCTGAAAACAACTGATAAATTCAAGCGTCACAAACCTGTTTTCGGTCTACCATGATGGATGATGACTCATTATTGAAGTAAGATCTTATGAATTGATTAGCAATTTTATTTAAGTAATAAGCACTGGCTGCACATAGGTCCTGGAATGAAACAGAAGCCCTAGTCCAATTAAAATGCGTTACTGTGTATAAATGATGGTTAATGGCTTTAGTAAAAGCAGAACCACCAAGTTAAAATTCACAAGTCTTTATCCTAGAAAACAGAAGAGTACACAGTATATTTTCTATAAATTTGCTAATGAGACGTCTATACTGCGGACAGCAGCTTTGCTGGACCAAAAGTCCACATTATGTGCTTAGCCCTGAAAAACATCGCTCTGGTGTTACATACATTATAAGCAGCCTCAAAGAACACATTTATGAAAGTCAGACTGTTTTAGCATTACTTTCAGTGTAATGGGATTTGGATTTGGTTTTGATTTTTTAACTTAAGAGAAAAATATTTCTTAACAACATTTGCTTGACAATCAGCCCTGAGCCCTGTTCTTTATTAAGAATAGAAAGGATTTGTAACCCCCAGCCTCATCTCCAGACCATTTCTCCTGCATCCCCAGACCAAAGCTGCAGTACTCACTCTCAAGCTTGCCTTACTTGTAAACAGTTCTGAGATGCCTTTCCTCATGGCTAATATTAGATTTTACACAGCATCATCAAATACGCTATAATGATTCCTGTTACTTCATTAACTGTTGCTTTTTTCTAGTAAAGAAATGACGTGCAACCCCCTTTCAGTCTTCTTGTCATAATAATATTTAAGTGATTTATTTCCATTTGTTAATTTTGGTGAAATTAACACAAAAATATTACTAAAGAGGGATATTAGAGTCCCTGGATGAATTGATTTGAGCTCTCGTCTCTCTACTTCCCAACAAGTGGGGATGAAACATTCATTTTCTACACATAGATATAACAATAAATGTTATTAGCCACTTTATCACCTGAGGAGCTGTCAACAAAGGAGTGTTTTGCATGCAAATGTCTGTACCAGAGCAGCCTTCTTCGTCATCAGAATACAAGCCAAGGCTTTATTAAATAGTGCCTGGTCATTTACAACACACCAAAAACAACTGAGCATGCTACTTAAGATAAGAATACATTAGCATTAAGAGCGTTAAGCCATTGTTTCTGTGTCATAAGGCAGCAATTCTCAGCTGTAAATACATTTATATATGTTTACATGTAATGTTTCATTTATTGAATCATGTATTTTATATTATGATGAATTTCAATTACCAAAATGATGTTTACACAAGCTGCAAACATGTTTTTTTTTTCTAGAGGAGAATAAGTCCTATTCATTAGCACTGCTCACTGTCAATTATGAAATACATTAATATTCACTCTCAGACCCATACAATACTTAGTTTCAAAATATGTCATCACTCAATGAGAATAAATTAAAATAAAGCATCAAGATTAACTAGGTTAGATCCACAGTAACCTATAACCTATAAATAATAAAACTTAATGCTTATTAATTTCTTACAATGTGCCATACACGGAACGAAGCACTTCATGTATCCTAACTCAATGTCATGCGTAAAACAGCACTGTGAAGTACGTACTGTTATCATCCCTATTTTACAGATAGGAAAAAATGATGAACCAAGAAGTTAAAGAATTTGCCTATGACTACATAGCTACTAAGTGCAGATAATTAGTTCTAGAGCTTATGCTCTAAAATCTAAAAGAAGCCAGTATGTCATGCTGCCTCTTAAGAAGTCTTGCATGAATCAAATGCTGTGTATTGCCAGCACCAAGAGGACTTTAATTTTTAAAATAAACTAACAGGTTTATTAAGTTATTCACAATGTAGCACTTTAGAAGGTTCATGTTAGACACAGTCTCAAAAATCTATTAGTATAGAAACTGAAACTCAAAACACAAAGTAACTAAAATAAATACTTTGCATAAATTGAGTACCTCCTCCTCCACTTTCCCAAATCCATTCATTATGAAAATTTGTCACTAGGTATATATAATATTGAAAGTATTTCTTTTTGTTTCCTACTTAGACTACAACCTATTCATGGTTTGGAAAAGCAGCTATTCTATACATTATTGAAAATGCCACACCATACGGTACCCAGAGAACCCTTGATAAATACTAAATATTATGTTGACAATGAGTAATGGCAACTGAAAACAAAATTACAATGTAACTCAAGGATGAAATATGAAGCTGAAATAAAATGGATGTGAGTCCCATTCAAGCTGTCCCTTGGTATTTTGAGGTCTCTGAAAAGACAAGTCCTTATTTAGGACAAAGGAGGGTAGTATTTTTGAGGTCTGGGAAAGATAACGACATCAATCCTGATTAATATTACAATATTGAAAAACGAATTGTGTGAGAAAGACAGAGGAAGGAAGGATGAACAAGCCATTGCACATAGTTATTTTATTTTCTGCATATACAGAAAATAAATGCAAAAGGGCTAGCATATTATCTCAAAAATGTGGTTTTTAGGTATCTTAAACGATTTTCTTAAAGTCTCACATATTTGCCTCTAGTGAAAAGGAAAAGGGTAAGAAAGGAGACATTTTCATTCTGTACCTTTGAACTGCTTTTGTGCTATTTGAAAATTACTATGTGCATGTGTTACCGATTATTTTAATAGAAGTAAAATTTTAAGTGTCAGTTTACAATCAAAAATTGCAATACTCAGTAAATTCTACTTAGTTATCTTAAACAATTAATAAATGATTAGCAAATAATTCTGAATATTCTGCATCTAAAACAATAGGCCAGGGAGAAAAATATAAGCCTATATTTAAAAATTTATATAAGCTCTATACTTTCCACATATATATGGAATATACATACAGACATACACATGTATATACATATATATGTATATATATAAATTTTGTCCATCCTAAAACTAAAGGGGTATAACTGTAAATAGTCACAGAGCAAACACAGCTTTCCTAGACATCAAAAAAATTACTAGTTTATGTGAAAACACAAGAACAGTTCTTCCTATAGAATACTGATGGATATGAAAAAACTGCTATCAAATGTTTATTTTATACCTACTTTTTAATGCAAATGAAGTATAATTTGGAGATGCAGAGATGTATATTTTTCTAATGAAAATGGAAGATAAATATTTATTTACATCCTCTTAAATTATCTCTAATTTATTAGAGGTATCTTAAATATCATACAAAATATTTTAGCCATTATCAATTTAAAAAGATTTAACACAAAGTATTAATTTTCCCCTAGGGAAAAATAAAAGAGGAAAACAAAAGTTATCAGAAAGGCTTTTTGAGTCTTTACGTGGGGTCAGATTTCATCAAGTAACACATGTATTTGAAGGTTTTGCATTTATTTGAAATTTCTTCGGTATCACTCTGATTTCCATCACCCATCACGGGATGGGGCCAGTTTCTATAGGAAGCAAGGAAGCAGCCACTTGAAAGGGGGCCCCTGCGCTAAGTTCTCCAGGAGGCCTTGGAGAGGTGCTGGCCCCATGGCACAGCCTTCCAGCCACCACCAACTCAGCACCTGAGTAAGAGAAGGAAGAGCAAACAGGGTGATGGGAGGTACCCGGCTGCTTCTCTAACTCATTCTCTTCTCTCCCTTTCTCTCTCCTTAATTCTCCTCTCCCACCTCCTTTTCTTTCTCTCTTCCCTTTTCTTTCTCTCTCCCTTGTCTTTTTTGCCATCTTTCTTCCACTCTCCTTGTCTGACTCCATTCTTCTCTCCTTGTCTTTTTCTCACTGGCTCTCCACTCCTCTATTCTCCAGGTTATTTTTTTCTGTCTCTCCTCTAACATCTCACGTATTTGTGAACTGTGCCCTTCAACAAAAGCCTTGGCACCTTATAAGACTACCCCAAATTCTACCACTTGGGGAAAATTCCAGCAGGGAAAAACACAGATACAGCAGGTAAGCAAGACTAGCAAATATTGGCTTTCCTCTCTCTCTTCACTACGCCTGCAATTCCCCATCCTGCCAACTATCTACTTTTCTCCTCTTTTTAAGCATACTATTCTCTGCTTTCTTGTTCATCCCCCTCTCCTGAATCCTTTCCCCCTCTCCTTTGTTCTTCTCTCCATCTTTGTAACACTTGTTGAGTTGTATAAGTTATGATTTCATAATTAACCAAGATATATGAATTATGCATTTATAATTAACCAGATGCTCCACAACCTTCCTCTTCAAATATAAATAAAATCTCACCAAATTTTAGCCAGAGAACATTTCCTTCTCCCATCCTTTCCCCTCTTGTTAGCAAGCTTATAACAGAAAATTGGGAGGATGTGTCTCAAATAAACACTCTCCTAGGATGAAAATAATACTGTGTCTATACAACATTTTAATCCACCATAAGAGATCTCCGATATGGTTGTTGATGACATTCTTTGAAAATATTTTCCTAATCTATTCATGGGTCTCAAAATATTTATTTAAACTAAGTTTAAAAATTGTCCTTTCAAAATAATTTGGCCAAGATTACATTTTTTTTAAGATTACATTTTAGAATTTACCTCAAAAGTTCAGTATTTTATGTTTCTTTATATGCACTGAATCTGCACTAAACTCATTCTCCTTGCAAGTGCACTTCTATGCACAGTGCAGAATATTTTCCGTTTCTTGCCTTCCAATAAATGCACACAGAGGTATAACAAGAAGGGAAAAGTCCTTCAGTAGTCTAAATTGAATTTATTTTTTCATGTGCACTCTTCTTTTTACACTCTTCTTCCTGCTTTCATTATTTCTGAGTCATTTGTTAATCTTCATACCAATCAGGCCGAACTCGGGGTCCTTTTCCGAAGTGAACTCCTCCTCTAAAAACGTTAGAAATGTGTTTTTCAAACGAATTACATGTAAACCAGCTAGCACTACTCAAGAGCCAGGATCAGACGTGCAATTAGGCTGCAAAAATCTGACGTGCTGACTCTTTCCTGTCCCTTTTCGCCTGGGAAAAAATAAGAAGAGAAACATTTCCTGCCCAGACGAGATGCCAAATGAACCCCGAACTTGCGAGGCGCCTGGGACGCTGGGCAGCGCCCCTGCCGGCCACGCCCCGCAGCCGAGCCCCCGCGGACACCCTGCGCTGCTGCAGCACATTACTTCCGCTTTTCTAACTTTTCCACTTGTGAGCACCATCAATTATGCACTAGAATAACAGAGGCCTGGCAAGGCAGTGTAACATAAAGGCCGATTATGACGATAAATTATTTAAACACCTATGTGCCATGTTCTTTTTACCACTGATAGGAGGCCAGGGGAATGGGATAAACGTTGAAGATTCAAATGCGCCACAACGACTAGTTTGGAGAAAGGCCACCGCACACTCACCAGTGAACCTTCCTGTTCACTGTCCACCAGAAGCAAAGAGGCAAAAGAAATGAACTGCTCACAGAAGTATTCACATTTGCAAAAACTGAATAAGAGTCGCAAAGTCCACAGATCCTAACACATGTTTATTTTTGGCCCTAGATGCAGCCCAGGAAGTTCAGGGAACACTATCTCAGGGAGCGCTGACATCTTATACCTTCCAGAAAAAAGGTAAACAACTACATATACAAAGGTTTTAAGAGAAAAGACACACTGTTTCCATGTAAAGTTACTTAAGCTTTAAGGAAATTCCAATGTGGAGTCTCTCACAAGAGTCTATACCTTCATTTGATGATAAAGTATAATTGGGAGCTGGCAGGGGATCAACAGATGTAGAGACTGCTGGTCTAACTCTCTTTTAAACTACCCTATCTCTCAACTGCAATTCAGAAATCCTTTACTTTCTATGTTTTAAATAGTGATTTGAAAATTCACAGCTGAGAAGAAACTTTACGTCCAAAAACTGCAGAAAAAACAAGTATCCTCCTTGCAATGCCCTGGGAAGTTCAAAACTCAGCAACATTGATAGCATCTGAATGCCAGGAGGATGTTGTTTCTTGTCCACCCAGGCAAACTAAATTTTAAACTGAGTCTTTAACATTGTACACCCAAACTAAAAAAAAAAAAAAAAAAAAAAAAAAAATTTCCAAACTGAAAGTTCAGATAACTGTCTCGAGCCTATTCGTCTCCTTTATCGAGATAACTCTTAAAGTATAATGCAACATTTCTAACGCTCAAAAAAGGAAGACTAATCCCAGCATTCTATGCAAGAGTGAAAAAGGGAAAGAATAAAACTAGATACCAGTAGGCATGTTTATAAATCAAAAGCTGACCTTAAAATATATGAAATTCAGGAGAACAGCGGTTAATTCATGTCAAATGATACTCGGCTTCATTTTTGGAATAAGGCTCCCATTAACTAGAAATATTCCAAAATTAATCCTTAGTCTACATGAGAGCTAATATTACATTTCTAAATGCAAATTGATGAAAACTCTAGGGGGAAAAACCATTTTGAACTGTGGTTTCCAGAAGGCTTCAGGTTTAGTCATGTCAAATTAAAGGGGGAGCAAAGCTTCTTAAAATAACATTCTTCTTAAATCGCATCCATATGATTTAGCAAATTGATATGGCCAAAGTCAATAAATCATGATGGAGAGTTTTTATTTTAATGTGTGACTGCTTAGATTTTATTTTATTTTTTGCTTTAAGCCAACTGCTTATCATTTTTAGCCCAAAGATAGATGCATATTGTTGTCTAGGCAAAACAAGCTACTTCTCACAAAACTGGGTTCCTGCTTTTTAATGCCAACCCACCACCAGGAAAAGAAATATCCCCACCAGTTCTGCGGGGCACAGAGCTAGCCGCCTCTGTGAATGCACCAACATGCATCCCATCAACTGCCTTTCAGTCAGCAGTATTTGAATTTGTAGACTTTTCACCACTTTTCAGCATGTAAGTGCTTCTTTTTTTCTTAACCCCAGGGATTTCATTTTATGCTGACACATACTCAAGAAGCAATCTCCACGAAACTATCCTTTTAAGGCAAGCATTTTTGTGCACTCCTTAATGCTGGGTGTTTAAGAGAAATGATAATTAGGATAGATTTTGAGCCTTAGGTAACAGTCAGTCTCACAGTGAGAGGGTGCACTACATTTAAGACCAAACTCCTCATTAAAAAATGGAGATATAAGATATGGGGATATATTTATATGTATAGCGGATTCACTTTGTTATATAAAGCAGAAATTAACACATCGTTGTAAAGCAATTATACTCCAATAAAGATGTTTAAAAAAAAAAAAAGAAAGAAATGGAGATATATCAATTCAGATCCTTGCAGACACATCGACAGTGAAGTCCAGGTTAGTAAAATCACTCATCCTTACAATGGATGGTCTCCTGAATGAGCCAACATAAGGCAGTGCTAGTCTGCCCAGATTGTGAGCAAATGAAACTTCCTGGAGACAATTAAACCTAAGGGACATTGGTTGAAAATATTATTGAAAGTATCAGTGCTTTAAATATCGTTCCCCTCTTTCTTATTCTTTTTATGACTAAAACTTTTTTGTTTAAATATGTCATTTAAGCTACCACAAGAGATACTCTGCATGCTACGACTCTGATTCTGAAATCACAGTTTCAGACAAAAGCAGACTACACGCTAGTAATGAAACTACCATGAAAACATATTATACGTGTGTATGTGTATAGGTATGTTTTGTATATGTATTTGTGACTCGTCTCTCAAAACACATTCCAGTTAAACATTACTGTTAAATGAGAAAAAAAGAAGAAAACAAATCCTTGAACCAAGATGCCATGACCTCAATCCCTTCCTCACCCACGTACATGCATAAGTTTTCCTGCCCAGCTTGCCTACAAAGATGGCAAACAGAATTTAACATTTCATGGAGCCCAAAGCACAAATCATGTTCAAATTCAATACAAAGAAATGCTTTATCTCATCCTTTATAGATTAATAACCCAGAACTGTGAGAAACCTCAGAAAGCCATGACAAGATTTAGCCAAATGACGTGTAAGTTTCTTCAGGACACTCTCAAACCATTAATGAAATGGAAAATATAAAATAAAGGATTTATCGTTTACTTTAAGATATTTGTTTCCAGAAGAGTTGCTATATCAAGCCACATGATTTATTAGAGCTAAAATAAGTTGGAATATCATATCCAATTTTTTTCTCAAGAAGATAAGATTATATTCTCAAATATGGATGGCATCAGCCATGTATCTTGCATAACAACACTTCAATTAGAAAATTTAAAAGCTAAACCCCATGAAGACTGTCTAAAAGGGAAAGAGTGAAACATGGGCAAACACAGTCCCAAAATAACCAGCTGTGAAGGTTACAAGGTTCTGACAAAGGAGTGGGTGTGATGATACTGATACTGGGCAATAATCTGTAAACCATCAGAAAAGAGCATGAAAAGTATTTAGCATTTTATAAATATTTGAGAACCAAGCAAGCATTTCTGGTTTAAATCAACCATATTTTAAACTTTCTGGTTTTATAAGAACATCCTACTATAAATCTTTCTAAAATTTGCCTGCTTTTTGTTTATTTTATTTTACTCAGGCCAGTAATGACCACTACAAATATCTAGATGCTGAACTAAGCAAAGATTCTATCTCTAAATTTTAATGTGGGAAGCTTAAATTTCTTCTATAAAGCCAACAACAGTAAATAAGCTTAGTATTGGTCATTTTCTTTTTTTCAAACCATAACTGAAAAATAAAATCTTCATAGAATCTTAAGGGGAATCAAAAGTCTGGAAGAAAACAAAACTATTGCCATATCTTCTCCAGTTCTTAATCCACCCCCCAAAAAAGATTTTTGGTTAAAATAAGTCTTTTCAATCTATAATATTTAGAATGACAAGAGAAGTCCTGTGACTCCATCCTGCTTCCAGCATCTGTCAAGAAAATCACAAACCTAACTCTCAATTCATGGGAGAATGCTAACAGGAGATGAATAATGCTTCAGAGGGAGAAAACATATTATTAGAAAGGTTCAAGACCAAATATTCACAGAGAGCTGCAAAGCCCTTTTTTTTGTTTTGTTTTTGCTTTTCAAGTGTGAGTTATTGAATTAAAAAGATAAAGAACAAGTTATTTTTTAAGAAAAATCCTCAAAATAGGAAAAAAATATAATGCTGTATATACACCATTCTATATATACACATATATAAATGTAAAATCTTCTATAAAGAAAAATAATTAAGCTAATGGCTTACTTTTTTAGGTCATATTTGCATTTCAATCACTTAAAATTTTTTTTTTAATTTTTATTTTATATTGGACTATAGTTGATTAACAATGTGTTAGCTTCAGGTGTACAGCAAAGTGATTCAGTTACACATATAGATGTATCTATCCTTTTTCAAATTCTTTTCCCATTTATGTTATTACAGAGTATTGAGCAGATTGCCCTGTGCTGTATGGTAGGTCCTTATTGGTTACCTTTATTAAATATGGCAGGGTGCACATTTAATTATAAAGCTGCCTTTAAGGGCACCTACTGTCCAATCCATACAACACATCTTATCAAAGATACTCACGTGAGCTAAATTGTTGAATACTGTAGAAGCATATAGTCTGCACTGTAGGTGGTAAAAATTCAGCCTTCAGTTATAAAGGTATTTCTTTTAAAACACAACATATTACTTTGGACATTTAACACTCTCCCACTTTTCTCTATCCTATATCCTCACATACAGAAGAATAACATGCATAAATTGGGATTTTAAAATATGGGATATAGTTTACTCTTTCTAGAGTATTACTACTTTGAAAATGGCAGGAGACTCACAGCGCAGTGACACAGCAGCATTCATTTCGTAAGTTTAAGAATACAACATTTACTTGCATAATAATAGCGGTAGCCGAGGCAGCACAGAGTTCAGAGCAGTCTCTGAAACAGACTGCCTGGTTTTGTAATCCCGGTTCTGCCACTTACTAACAGTGTAACCTACATCACTGTACTTAATCTATGTCTTAGTTTCCTCATCTGCAAGATGAGATGGCAATAAAAGAAGCTACCTCACAGGGTCATTATACAAATTACATGACTTAAACATATGCACACTGCTTGAAAAGAGATGGGTACCTAGTAAGAGCTATGTAAGTGAATACTTACATTAAGCCTTAAAATACTTATTTTAAGGCTGGGTAACAGACCATGAATGCAGTAAGCATTCAGCACAGCACCAGATCCAGCATAATGGTAGCCAGTAGTAGTATTTTTATTCTAAAGGCACAGGCTAATAAGAGCAAGCTTTACCAATCATTAGTGCCTTTATAAACAGTGAACAAATAAATAAATGAGCATCTCATCTCACTTATTATCAAAGAAATATGTATTAAAACAACAGCTCTTTCTTGTTCACTAAATGAGATCCTTAAAAAAAAAAAAAAGTACCCAGGTCTGGTAAGAGTATTATGAAACTATAAAGCAACCTGACAATATTACCAACAATTACACAATGTTAATACTGTTCGACCCAATAATCCTACTATTCTACCCTGGAGAAAAATCCAAAATATAAGGTAAGCTTTAAGCAAGAAAAAAAAAAAAATTAAGTTATCTATGTGTCATTTATATTATGGAAAACTATATTATGAAAAGTTATCTGTCTTTTTTTTTTTTTTTTTTTTTTTTTTGCAGTACGCGGGCCTCTCACTGTTGTGGCTTCTCCCGTTGCGGAACACAGGCTCCGGACGCGCAGGCTCGGTGGCCATGGCTCACGGGCCCAGCCGCTCCGTGGCATGTGGGATCCTCCCGGACCGGGGCATGAACCCGCGTCCCCTGCATCGGCAGGTGGACTCTCAACCACTGCGCCACCACGGAAGCCCCCGAAAAGTTATATGTCTAACAATAAAGAATAGTAATTCAGCATTTCTAAATAGTCAGAAAGTTTTGGATATGCCACATATATGCTCCATCGTGGGCCTATGCTCCATCGTGGCCTGTCAGAGATTATTCGTATGTTAAAGGCACTCAAAGGCTCAGATGTAATGTCATTTCTTTAATCCAGCTTTTCCCAAACATATTGGTAACAAACTCTGGAGTAAAGGGTAGCTAATAAGATGGAAAAGTATTGGTTAAATAAGTAATGGTTAATTGTCTTGATGAAAGTTTATCCAGTCATTGACAAGGATAATTTCAGTATTATACAGGCTGCTTCCAGCAATATTAGAAAATATTTACTATATAATATTAAGGGGAAAAAGGCTAGATGCAATGAATTAATTAATAGCCAAGCATATGAGAAAAGCTCAAATGGAAATATCCCAACATGAGTTGTAGAACTGTGGGAAAATGTTTCTCTAATGTGATGCTACTTCTCTAATGAAAACAAATCCATAATAATAAAACCAGGTGAGTTAGTGATATCAAGTCCCATCTTCCCTCTTCCTGATTTGTAGGCATAGTTTATCTGGTTGTTACTTTAATAAGGCCTGAGGGGAGACTCCTTACTGAAAGTGACCTGTAACAAGAAAGTAGAAAACAAACAGAGCAATCATTCAGCTTCACCAGAGGGATATGTGGAAGCAGCCAGCCCTGTCAATTTGAAAGAGGCTAATGAAACATTATCTGCAGGTGAGCGGATTGTCTCGCAGCATTACAACTCTAAGCTACAAATGATTTCCTAACCACAGAGGTAACCACTCTACAGATACTTTGAAAGACAAATGAGAATGCTGGCACACACAAGGTCAATCACAAACCTCCCAGACAACCTTGGTGTTTCTCCTTCCGCAGGAGAAAATGATCTGGGGGTCCTGCTGGGCATACCTAAGCAAGCCATACCACAATCACTTCTCTTGTATTTCTGAGTTTGAATTTTAGCAGCCTGGTATACATTCCTATTCAGGTCTAAATAAATAAAATGTATGTGTACATAAACTAAAGCTCACACGTAATTTGAAAGCTGTGATTTTCATTATGTTGGAGAAAATGAATAAACATCATTTTCCAATCCCGATAAATGTTTGATTATGATTAAAATGGTTTCATGAAATCATTATACAAGAGCATAGTAGGCTATAAACTATGGGGGGGAGAAAAAAAATCAATAATGGACAGTTCACTTTTATCTATGAACTTTTTAAATAAATCAGCTCCCCAGGTTTACTGGGACCATGGTTTTATTTGATGCAATACATTCTAATCAGGGATTTTTAAAAAATTTTCCTTTTATGAACTAATGATGTGTTTAATTTTTAATTAAATTTCATTTTAAAGTATAGAGTATGTATGAAAGCCAAAGCAAGTGTGCAGCATCTGTTCATTGCATCTGCACTCACTACCACAAAAATTAACCTTAATCTAAAGAGGCACAAATGGGTTTTTATGCCATCGGGAGGCCCAAGTACTTAAAAATCAATGACTGTCCACCCAGGCAAAGAACAGCTGTTTCCTAATATTCTAGCTCCACACTGAGGCCAGCCTCAACCCCCAAGGACTAGCCTAAAAGTGCCCACATTCTCACTTCTCCCAGTTGAAAGTGTCAGAGGAGGACACTAGCTAAAAGCCATGAAGTAGGTTAAGTGGGGACAAGACAGAGAGGACCTGGCGTAACCAGATGGCATTTGGAGAGGCAGCTTCTATCACCATCACTTGATGCTTTCGTAAAATCATAATCAATCTTACTTTCTGTGTCCAGAAATCTACCTAAAGAAAAAATTTACCCATTTGTGTTAAAAGGCCAACACATGTTGAGAGTAGACTGATTCCCAACCCTGTAAAGCAGAAGTTCTCTCTCTGGAACCCACGTGACTTCTAAAGAATATTGCAGAGGACTTCCCTGGTGGCGCAGTGGTTGGGAATCTGCCTCCCAATGCAGGGGACACGCGTTTGAGCCCTGATCCAGGAAGATCCCACATGCCATGGGGCAACTAAGTCCGTGCGTCACAACTACTGAGCCTGCGCTCTAGAGCCTGCGAGCCACAACTACTGAGCCCGCGCACCATAACTACTGAAGCCCGCGTGCCTAGAGCCCATGCTCCGCAACAAGAGAAGCCACCGCAATGAGAAGTCTGCACACCACAACAAAGAGTGGCCCCCACTCACCACAACTAGAGAAAGTCTTTTGGCAGCAATGAAAACCCAATGCAGCCAAAAATAAATCAATAAATTTATAATTTAAAAAAAGAACACTGCATAATCGGGCGGTCATAACATCCTCAGAAACTGTGTGCTTTTACCTTCCAGAATGACATGACATCAAGATGTAAGGGAGAGAAAAGAAAAGTTGACGTGTGCAAAATAGGAGGAAAGAGAGGATACAGGGGTTGGCCATAGTTTTCCTTGGCACACTGGGATTTTCTAGAAGTTCTTTCAGAGATCACTTTAAACACAGAATTCCATAGGAGAGAGAAAGGGGGAGAAAAATCTCAGAAATCATAGATGAGAAGACAGACTCACGCTCTGTGTGACATCGAAAATGTCATTTTGCCTCCTATTTTTCCCACATACAAAAACAAAATTAGACAACAAAATTAGAGGAACTTGAAGAACCCACGTGGCACCATCTTTATAAAGCTTTCCTGATTCACTCTAAGAACTAAATTTTAAAAGCCACATATTGGGATAAATTACTAGGTAACATAAAAAAGCTACTAGGTGGGGGCTTCCCTGGTGGCGCTGTGGTTGAGAGTCCGCCTGCCGATGCAGGGGACGCGGGTTCGTGCCCCGGTCCGGGAAGATCCCACATGCCGCGGAGCAGCTGGGCCCGTGAGCCATGGCTGCTGGGCCTGCATGTCCGGAGCCTGTGCTCCGCAACGGGAGAGGCCACAACAGTGAGAGGCCCGCGTACCGCAAAAAAAAAAAAAAAGCTACTAGGTGGCCTTGACAATTACGTGGCAACAAGACATTTCTCTTCCAACATTGAGGCACTCTGTACCACCCGACCACCAATGACACACCTCAGGAGATCTACCTAATGAGGTCAGCATCTTGCCATCTTAGTGTCCCCACTGTGGGCAGCTTCCCACCATGGAGGATGATAAGCCCTGAACCATGGGACTTGAGTGGTGGCAACTCTGGCTGATCAGAGATTTAAGTCCAGTAATTTAAGGGCGCACGAGTCAAGTGGGTTGAGAAATCATGCAAAGCACCCTCTACTGACTGCACAGAAAACCATCGCTCTATTGACTGCTTCCCAGTCTGTCCTTCAGGGCCCAGAGTCCTCGCTACGGTGATGTGCTGTGCTCCATGCACCCTGGGGTCCCACCTGGACCCAACCATCTGGGCCCTGAAAGGTTCCATGGTCCCCAGCCTGAATGGTGATTGTCTCCAGAAGCGTCTTTACTATGTTTCAAGCATCCAGGCTTATGAAAACCCCAAAGGGAAGTAATCCCTGAATGCCACTAAAGATCTCCAGCTGCTACCGTTTATGAAGTAGGCTTGACAAGACAGGGAGAGGAAAAGGGGTGGGGGAAGCAGGAAGGATGGGAAGAGAGAAGAATTTAGACAAGGGCAAGTTATCCAAACAGAGCCCCCATCAAAAAGGAGTCATGTTTTATCAGCTTAAGCTTTCCTGCCTCCTTTCCCAAAGGCATTTCCCCCCTCAACTCTCATTAACTCTTCTTTATAGCTGTCTATTTTCTTTAAAAAATAATAATAAAGGCAGCACATGGCTAGGGAAAGTCCCTAAGTGTGTGAAAATTAGAAAGATGAGCCAGATGAATTACCTGGACACAGGACTGAATATGTCTTCCCTAAAAAATCTGGAAGGAAAATGGTTTTTTCATGGAAAAGAATTAGAGTAGCTCTCAGTATCTGTCTCTCCCTTCTTCATTCTTTTGAAAAGGTCTTTTCATTTCATTAAGTTAAGCTGATTAATAAAAATTCAGCAGTTTGCCCATGGATCCTTTAGAAGTGGTGTTACAAGCTGAAAGATGCAGGCAGAAGGTTTTTGTGCTAGAGACAATAAGGGGATGACTTCTTAAATCCGTCGTTGTCATCCTCCATTAGACAGAAATAGTCACCTTGCCTCACATTCGTCTGACAAACATTGTACGCTACTTGTTAGCTCCTAGTAACCTCCGCAAAAAGTTCAGTGCTTACTTATAAATGAAAGGAGAGAAAAAGAAACATTTAGAAAGAAAGTATGAGAACATTTTGCTTCATTTCAAAGATTATTTATACAAATTAATGAAGAAAACATGGCCTGTAGAAGAAAGTTCGTGAAAGGGAAAAAGCAATGTTATCTAAAGAAATTTCTCATGTAAACACAAAGTTGTACGTTTTGCAGTAAAGCAAAACAAGCAGATAAATTCAGCTATTCATTTATGAATAACTGTTGATTTTGTTATCCAAAAATACTTTTTGTTAATTACCTAGTCAGTACCTAACACAGTAAATGCTCGAGTTAAAAAAATGAACTTCTTCAACAAATTGAAGACTGTCATTTACTTTTAAAGATGAAAAAACTGTCAGGTTATATAACGTCACGACTTGCAAATGTTTTCAACTGTTCCAGTATGAGTTAAATTCATCCAGAAAAAATGATTAAAATGAGCAAGTCTGCTTTGTAGGAGTGGAAGCATTTTCTTAGCCACCTTTAACCTGCGTAAACACTAAATTGTTCATTTGTACTTTATCCAGAGACGACTAAATTAAATTTATACCACCATTCACGATACTTTATTTAAACGGCCCCCCAAAGGGCACTCACTATTCATATGTTAACATCATTACCAAATTGATTTCTATCAAATCTTTGTATGCGTGTGACAGTGTTTTTAAGTGCCATCTTAAACAATCTGCCCACAATATATTGATTCAAGTTTTAGAGTTAGTCTAGTTCTAACATTAAATTTGTCCCAAAATACCAGAGCAAATAAATGTTTCTGTCTGAATCTTACTTCAAAAGGATTTGGGGGAAAATGTTATTTTTACTTTACTCATATCTTGTGGACACTGCATAGACTTAAAGTCATCAAGTCTGTACAGGATAGCCCCCAAATATTTAAAGTGTTTGGCATTTTTAAAGATGCAATTCTTGATTTGAAGATCGCTAAAATAAACAAACAAAAAAACACCATTAAAGGCCCATCCTAAGGCATGACCAAATCAGCCATTAAGCTATTACTGTTTTCTCCAGGTAAATATGGAGGATTCAGTTACATGAAGAAAGCCAAACTCACTTGAGCACACATTCCCTGTGGCCTGAAGCCTGTCACCTGCTTTGCCATCATCAGTCCATCTCTTCAAATACCTAAGAGGCTGAGACCAAACAATGTGGCTGAGAAAAACAATGAATAAGGATCTATTTGCACTTCTACTGTGAAGAATAATCATAGGTTAGCTGTGCTTATAATTATCAAGTACAAAATGTGTTAACTAAAGCGTAGCTCCTTTTCAATGAAGTGAAAGATGAGCGGAATCTAAGCAGATGCTATATGCTTAATGGCATTATCATTCTCATATTTTTAGAATCCTACAAAGTGCCTACTGTGTGCCAAGCACTATGCCAACTACAGTAAAGATTAACAAGGCGTGACCCTGACACCAAAGCGATTACAGTGTATCTGATATAATTAACGTCTTCAGGGAGATGAGACAGTTGCTACCAAGCGGTACGAAAGGTAATGGGGGGAAGGCACTAGTTAAACGTGTGGGTGCTAATTCTTCCTTTCACAGATCCACTTGAGTTCCTGGTCTCCCTGTAAACATGGAGACAGGAATAGTTACATGTACTCATGTTGAGTGTGTCATTATTGAAAGACGTAGCTGTTAAAACCATGAGAACATTAAAACTACTGCTTCTGAAAAAATATTTTCATGGAAGCATGGAGGTAGGGCCGGGGATACTGTTACTTACTACCGGGGTACTGTCACTGAACGTAGTTCTTAAGACGGAAGAGTCCTGACTCCGAAGACATGTGAAAAAATCTTATTGAAAAAGCTTCATCATGTAGGATTTTTTGTGTGTAAAGGATACACATTCGAGATCAGTTCTCCAAGTTCCTCCAGATACAGTCATTTTACTGTGGAATTGGGACTTCTGGATATTATTATCAGTGCACTATAGATAGCTAATAAGCAGGTTTAACTAAAATATCACGTAAATGATAGTTATGCATAATATGGGTCCCATAATACAAATTATTGACTTTTTTTCAAAAATAGCATCTTTCTGATGATATCACTCTGATAATATAAAACAAAAAGTAAATGACATAGTAGGTGGAATCATTTGCAGATAAAATGCAGTTTATATATGTATTTAAATAAAATGACTTGTTTTGCATATTAACTGTTATCAATGTATTTCTATCTTATGCAATTCTGGAAACTTAAGAACCAGACACTCAAACTTTTCAGTTTAAGTATACAGCTATTATATATATGCATACACTTTCTTCAGCCTCTCACAATTTCATCACGGGTACAAGTGTCTATAATGGATTAATAGTAACTCAATATTTGTATAAAACATAGCTTAAAATCACAGTTTCATAATCAGCATTGTTATTATAATGAGCTCTTATTTTAAGTAGGTTTTTAAATCAACATAGCTATATTGTTAACTAGAAATAAACATCAGCAAAATAAACCTACTTTAATACTCATTCTGAAAAACAACAATGAAAGGTTACAAAATTATAAGCTAAGGGAAAAAAACAGAGTCTACAAAAGTTAAACTTGGATTCTTTAAATTTAGTCAGACAGCTTTTATTAGATAGCAAGGAAATGAAAAATGTTACATTCATGTCCAACAAATTACTAAACGCAGAAACACACTGCAAACACACACCCGCTGTCTGTAATTGCTACTGCTCACAAATCAATCTATTTGGATGAGAACAAGACCTGACCTCTAAGAGGACACATCTTCGTGCTCTGTGATTGTGATTAGTCCACTGAAAACCCACAATGCCACAGGAAATGGGGTGAAGACAGTCCAATCTAGCCATGAAACTGATTAGGAATAATCTGACTAGAAACTACTAAGAAAATAGACCCTGAAGTGGGCCAAGCATCTCCAAATAAATGAGATGATTTCTCCTCTGTAAACAGGTTTCTCCTACAAGGAAGGCATGAAACAGGTAAATTAGCTAATAATTACTCATTACTCTTTATATCTACATTTACCATCATCGTGATGCAAATGCATAAATCACTTAAAATTTTAATTGATTTTCTGGCTGAATCATTCTTTCTTGTATAGTGAACTGGCACCTCGAAACTTATTTTAAAGATCCAGTGTGTCTTGTCCACTTCAGTTTTCACTGATTACGAAAGTAATGTTTGAAATGTTCATTTCATATTATAAAGCCTACCATGACATTATTTAAATTTTTTTAGTAATAATGTAAAAATAAGTATGCAAAATTAGACAAGATACAGCAAAAAACAGGACAAAAGACTGAGTCATATTTATATAACTTATGATAAAGATTTAAATTGTACAACTGTATTCTGTGTTCCAATACTTATATGTTTACCCAATTTTCTAAAGTCTTCCCTATTCTACTTCATAACTCCTCCCAATGGAAAACAAATGAAAACCAAACAGTTCAGTAAATCAACTTGTGATTTAGATCTTACAGATGGGAACTGAAGAATATTTTTTAAATTCTAGGTCCTTCTTTTTCTTCTTTTGAAACACTTCTTAAAAACTCTTCTTAATTTTTAGAACCAAATTAAAATGGGTGTTTAATCAGATACAATTCCGCCAAAGTCTCCCTGTGTCAAATCTCAGGATTGGATTCATTAACTTGGATGAGAGTGTATTGGCTAGTTTGGGTATAAAACATATACCCAAAGCTCTGAAATTGTACATTATTTTTCTTACTGATTAACCATAACTTCAGGATAGTTTTCCAGATAAATCCTTAAATTCATGTTTAGAAGTGACACAGAAAAATTTTTTTTAATCTTTAAAGTTAAGTTTGAAAGTAAAAAACAAAATATCATGTGTATGTTTTCTTCAAAAGTTTAGACATGTAGATACATATGTATTAGTTCCTCTGCATTAATAAAACAAAAATGAAGTTGACAATGACCTCCCAGAGGACAACAATCCTCTCATTTCACAGATGAGGAAACTCAACTTAACCAAGGTTAAGTGACTTGCCCAAGGTCAAACAGTTAAGTAGTGTCAAAGCAGTGACACATCTCAAATCTTCTGAGTCAGATGCTCTAGCATAAGAGATGAACTAATTCAGTCACCTTGTTGTCAAGATGAAAAACAGAGTCCTGGAGCATTCAGTGATTTGCTTAAGGTCAAGCATCTAGTTGGTAGAAAAAAAAAAAAACAAAAAAACAGTGACATCCACATCACCTGACTCCAGGCCTTAGTATTTTTTTTTTTTGAAAAGATATTACTTTATCTTTCAAACTGAAAAAATCAGAAAAGAGAATTTCCACACAATTAACACATGAGTTCAGTTAGGTTACCACAACATTTGGCAACAGGCAGGAAAATGAAGAGAGAAAGTCTATGGGCAGACAATGCATCTCCTAGGTTAATACTCAAATGATTCTCTAAATTAATAATAACACCTAGATTTCACTGAGAGGATATCATGCAGCAGGTATTTTACATGCATTTACTTTCTCACTGGATCATCACAAATTATACATCCTCTCTATTTTACACAAGCAAAACTTAGAGTTAAGGAAAAGAATCAGCATTTGAACCCAGATCACCCAGACTCCAAAGTTAGTCAATGCTGTCTCTTTAATATGTCTCTGTACCATTGTAAGATTTTTTTGTACATAAAAAGATAATGAAAATAAAGAAATTCATGCAAAAGTATTTATTATTAGCTAACTAACATTTACTAATCACATACTTTGTGCCAGGAACTGTTCTAATGTAACATGTCATTTAATCACCACAATAACTCTACCAGATAAATACATTTATTATTCTCATTTACAAATGAGGTAGGTGAAGCGGGGAAAGGTTAAGTAACCTGTCCAGGCCCACAGCACCTAGTTAGTGGAGGAGCTGAGAATTATACCCAGGACCTGTCTCAGATTCTTAACCATCATGGGCCAGACCTTGTTTAGAGTGCTTCTGCATATAAACCACAATCCTGACCTCAAGAGTCTTATCATCTAGGGAACAGAACACATACAAAGATGCAGATAGTGCACACCAACTACAGTATTGTCCATATGCCAATATTCTTTATATTCACTAAAGAAGAAGAAAGGGTAACAACTTCCAGTGCAGAAGTACAAAGGACTGTGCATGGGCGATGAACCACCTCATGTTTCCAGGCACACGTTTCAACTAAAAGACCTGGTTTAGTCTGGCAAAGCAGATGTCCATAACGGATAAGGTGCCAAAACTCCTTCTTCCCCTCCATGTTGTCTCTCTGGAGATTAGCTGGGAACCTGATCCATCCACATCCTATCAGGAGACTTTTGTCTTTGAAACTAATCAGGAATAATTTACTGGCTGTTAAGCTACAGGGCAAAAACTCCTCTGATGAAAGGAAGCAACAGCAAGGGGAGGAAGATGGGGGGGGTGCGGGGATTTGGGACACAAAAGAATATAGAGTCAATTCAAGCATTCATATGCTGTTCTCGATAGCTTAAGAAACATGTATTTCTTGCTCAGGATGTATTTACTGTGGAGTAGGCAAAAGCTGCATTTAAAATTTTTAAAGTAAATTCATATTGTTATTATGTAAATCAAAGCTGACTGAAAGCGCAGGAGTTTAAATTAAATATAGGGGAAAATTTCCTGACGATATGATTGTTAAACTTAAGCTTTTATTCAAGGAATTCTAGAATTTCTCCTAAAATTCTTCAAAAAATTGCGCTGTGAATTCCCTACCAGTCCGATTAGTCTTCATATACAATGCACGCTGTATACGTATACACACAGCCTCACAATTAGCTCCAAAGGAGTCAACGAAACACTTAACCTCCAGTGGGTGGTACTAATTATCTGCTGTAGGTGTACCAGTTGCGGCTTGCCACCTCTCAAATCCATTAAATGCTCAACAAGGGGGAATATAAGCATACATTTTTAACCCTCCTTTCATATTAGCATATGGTCTCCATCGTTCTTCTCCACTGCGCCTCCTGAAAAATTCTGTCTCAAGGTCACCTTTCAACATTTCACTAATTGTGTTAGCCAGTGTGTCACTCCACACAGCCCAGCTAAGCAGTTAAGAGCCACTTACCGGCCAAGGTCAAAGTATATAAAGCTCAGTTTTCTCATCTGTAAAAGAGGACCATTACGTTTCCTTCTTCATAAAAGGTGCTGTCAGGATTAAATACATAATGATTGTGAAGTCTGTAAAGCACTGTGCTTGGTACACAGTAAGTGCTCAATAAATGGGAGCTATTCAGAAATACCTCTGTCTCTAGAAGGGCATAGGAGCACTTTTGTGCCTGTAAAGGCAAAACTGAATCATCCTGCACTCCTCTGAGTAACCGCCAAGGCATTACTTGGCGGTTTTGAAAAGGGACTCAAAGAGCCAGAGGTGGGTGGAGGCCCAGACCCCAATCTCTCCTAAATGCAGCCTCACGTTCGTTTGTTTGATGGTTTTTGGTTTTCTTTTTTTCTGTTTTATATATTAGTTTTCTGCTAACGATTTTTACGAACAATGTTTCTTGGCTAAAAAAGAAGTTTGAAAACAACTGCTCAATCCATAAATCAGAGAAATAATTTAGATGTGATACAGCACTCTCAGGTTCCATCTGGAAATATTAAAACTGCCCTGATTTTTACCATCCCACCACCTAACCACTTATAAACCAAGCTTAATTTGAGACCTTCAAATTTTTCCGGTATTCAGTTATATTTGCAAAGCAATTAAACAGCAGCTAAGACACACAACAGTGCAGAATTATAATATACATGAGAATGTGTATATTATAATTGTTATACATGACCCTCCCCCTTGATATCAGAAGCCTCACAGTGAGATCCTGCAACATGGCTAACCCACTGTAGCCCAAGCTTCCGATCTTCCACCAGATCTCATTCACTCGGAATTAACTGCTTTCTGTACGTCCCCCAAATCCACCCACAAAGTTACAGCCAGCAAGTCTTTACTCCTGTTGTTATGAATCCCTGGAATATTCTTCTGCTATTTGTCTCCATCTCTATTAAAATCATATCCATCATTCAAGGCCTAGTCTACACTATTCCTCTTCCAGCAAGTAGTTCCTGATACTCTGAACAGATGTGCTTGCTCTCTCTGTCCATAGCATTCCATGCTTTATTGTGACATTCTTTGTTTGTTGTTCATTATTAGCCTGAGTGAAGCAGAACATTTTGATCACTGCCTTGACAATTAATGAATTTTCTAATTGTCTTGGTATTTGCCTGCATGTGGTCTTCAGCACTGACAGGTTCACATCAAATGTCACAGAAGACCAGGCATTAAGATGTAGGGACGTTTACAATATTAGTCAAAATGAACAACAATCCAAATATGCTATTGGTGGTTTTACTGTGTCTTTATTAAAAATCACTTTGCAGTCAGGACACATGAGAATTTCATTTTAAGGATGTTTACTTTTCCAGTTAGTAAATGTACCGGGATGATTTTTACTAAAACATAAGTCAGCCAGCTGTTTGTTTGGGTTCTTGAACTGAATGGTAAAAATACAGTCAGCTTTTACTCAAAGTACTCCACTTTAAACAAGGGAATCTGTTCCATATTTAAATGATTTAATTTTCCTTTTTAAAATAAAAAGTTTCAATTTTTCATATAATAAGAACATCTCCTCTTCAGAACTTCAGAAGTTGCATTTCAGATGACATATGGTTCTCCATCACCCATCTGATACCCCAGGGATGCTGAAGCACTTAGGAGACCCAAGAGAGTGTGTAATCCGACATGACAGCTGAAGTTGCAAAGGCTGACAGAAGCATCAGAACAGGTATCAGGGAGGGAGAAGGATTAGTCTGGAATCCAGGTTCACCCCTCATCTTTCTTTCAACTCCACCAGAATGCTACACTTCATGTGCCCTTGAGAACAGGGCATCTGGCATGAAGGGCCGGACCCACCAAGACCAATAGCTCCATGTACCTTAAACTTCTGAAAGAGGGCAGAGAGTGTTTTGGCACTCCAGTCTCCCAAATTCTCTGTAACCCAGCATAAGCTCCTGCTGGCTTTGTAGTCAGCTTCTCTTTCCTCTATATGGTGCATTTAGGAGTTCAGCTGTGGGCCCTGTTAATTTCCCTGCGCAGCCTTTCTTCTCCTCCTAACACATGCATACTTGAGCTGCCTCTGGAGTGCTGACTAAGCAAGAACAATAGGAGGCTTTGAGCAGGCCTCAGCCAGCCCCAGCCCCAGTCAATATTTACTTCAGTTTAGAGCCACTGTTTTAAAGCTCCTTCCAAGCAGAACTCAACAGTGGGGAGCCGCCAGAGGTTTCTAGATTTTATTTAACAAGAGGGAAGAGGGCTGTAGAGACAGAGTAAATAGATTACTGTCCAAACCACTTTCTCAGAGAAAAAAAGGGAGGCAGTGCAACAAAACAGGTTAGACTTTGGATACTAATTAGCAATTTACAACAAGAAAAACCAATCGTCTTCCAACACTGATTACTGCAGTCTTAAAACTCCGTATTAGGCCACAGTGCAAATCCACTTAGTGTGACCCCTGTATACCTGTGAACAGGGGCCCTGATGCGATCAACCACTCAAAGCTTGCCAGTGTTTGCCTGCTCTGCCCAGAAGGGCAATGCGAGGGCCCTAGGGGAAGTTAGTCCAAACTCCTTGGCTGACTCCCAAACCAGATCTCACGTATATATACTACCAATTCAAGTGTGTCCCGAAAAAGAAGTTGTGATTACCAAACACCCAGAATCGAGAGCGCGCTATGGTAAATACCAGTACGCGTGTCTGCTAGCTTGGCAACATTGAGAAGGTAGATCTGCGGCTCTGAAGAGAGTAACCGAAAAAAACAAGTCACAAACACTCTCTTCCCCCCAGCGACAGTGGCTTTCTATGGGATGGCAGGTGGGAGGTGGGATGCGGAGGGAGGTGAAAACTATTCAACTGTAAAATTTTTATATTTGCCCATTGGTTTAATTTTATTTTTTTAAGGAGTTAATTGTCATAAAACTAACCCGAAATAACAGTTGGGAAGTTTTACTAAAATGATTAAGGCCATATAAAATTACTAGAGATTTCAGTTCGATACCTGAGGAAAGAAATTCATAGTTGTCTGCCATAACCAATTATAATGCTCATTATTCCATTCAAATCAATAAGGAGACTTCATTGTTCCTGCTTAAAGACCTAACTATACATTCCATTCGCATTTTACAATATTTCCATAAGGACAGTCAGATGATCCAAAAATTTTAATACGAGAGAAATTAAAGAGGTTTTGCAACTGTCTAAACTTAAAAATTCTAGTTTATGATGACCTAGTATTAAAGGGCAGTTCACCATTGTCTATATCTTAAACAAGCAAAATACATTGACATAATTTGGCATTTCACAAAAAGAATGGAGAGAATTCAAACCACTCTTCCTCAAAATATATGAGGTAAAAGGTTAGGTATATTAGGATAGGCTTGTTCTATCATGTTTGTTTAAATTGCACTGAAATATGTTCAGCTCTAATCTTTACTAAAATATTTACCATATTAATAAAAGCTAAATAATTAAAATGCAACTCAATCCAATTACTGCCACATCTTAAGGAATTACTGGATTGCTATACACTTAATTTGATCAATCAACATGCGCTCACGGAAAGAAAATACAAAGTCAGCCTAGCTGAAATAAAGCCTCTGGCTAATATTTTTAAACTGATATATAAGAGTTATAAAGAATTATTTTTTTAATAATACAGAGTGTCAATAAGTATGTCATCAAAATTTAAACTTCTTGACTACCCTTTTGCCAAGAAAGGAAGCCTGGAACACAGGAGGGATTGTAACCATTAACCATTCATCATACTGAATCCAAGTAACATAAAAATTACAAAGTTTAAAGCTTGAAATAAACTCATAGCAAGCTCATTCCCTTGACAAATCTTAACTTCCAATTTAGCAGGACAAAAGAAGCCTTCTTTTGTATGAGATGATACAAGTGTAAAAAAGGTCAGTCTGATAGTCTGGTGAGCATAGCAATTCCAAATATTAAAACACTGAACTTTTAAGGGAAATCAGTTATAGAGAGTTACCAGTTCTCTTTCAAATAATTTTGGTATTGCTAATACTAACTTCAATATTTTATTGCTACTGGCCAAGTGCTGCCCTCAGTTGTCACTAAATTTCTGGGTACAGCACATAAGGATCATTGACAATTTCCTTTATGAATTACATTTTTTTTGCCTTAAGTGAGGTTTATATCTTCAGGAGTAAAATGTTATAAAATAATTACGTAAGTACACGATTGCAATTTTTAAACAAGTAACAGGCACACTTGCTATTCTCCTGATTAGCTATACACATATGAAGTAAAACCTGCTTTGAGTAACCACCAGACAATTCTACAGGAAAGTGGCCCTTTGACAGTAATGTGTTAAAGGAAACTTAGGTTTCAGTGCATTAAAATATGTGTTCCTTGACAAATTCTGTCTCTTTTCTTAGCTAGACGCTGTTACGATCTATTTATGCTCCTAACATCAATGTGTGCATAATTAATATGTACTAAGTTTAAAAGCAGTCGATAACAGGAGTTTTTTAAGCACAGAGGCGTCAAGAGGCTAAACCCTGTTTTTCTGGCAGTAGGATTCAGAAGAATCCAAGGATCCCAGGGACAGCTGGGCTGCCTGTAAGGAACAGCCCCAGACAGGAATTGATTTGTTTCAACAAGCTCCTCATTGGATATACAAGCATTCTCCAAAAGGGTGTCGGTATTCATTAATTTCTCTTTTGAGATGGAGATAATCTCATTATACCTGTGAAGTCCAAAGCAGAATACTAGGGTTTTAGAAGTCAAAGAGGAAACAATATATTGGAGACAACCTGAGAGGGCAGCAACTTCACGAGGAGATCCAAATTTCCTTTCTGGAAGAAGGTCCTAGCTGACTTGCCTCTCAAGTGTCACTCTTCACACATTATTACTCATGTAGAAATCACTAGATAAAGCCTGAAATGTGAATTCCTTTAAAAGAAAATCCTATATAAATGCATAAATCATATCTATCAGGGACAACATATATTACAAAATAAGACAACTTGATCTTTTTTAAAAAGTCAACTCTTCCATGATGTTTTGAAAATAAAATTTTATCTGTAAGACTGTATTTCTATGCAACTTACAAGAATATATAGAATTATACAGTAAGATGCATCAGTGCAAAGTGAGGTGACCCCCTCAATCTCTACTCTAATTTTTATAACCTTTTTAAAAATCCTGCTACAGATATACTTTCCTTCAAATTTTCACAGATCTGAAGGAGACATTTTGATTATACCCATTTATCTGTTAGGGTGAAGAAACTGAGGTTCAAAATTAATCATTACAAATGTAATGGCATAGTTAAACTCAATTAGAGCTGAAATTTAACTAGATCTGAAATGTAACAAAAAAATGTTAACAAAGACAATTTAAAAATCAAATCTGACATAGGATTTTTAATATCTTACTCTCTGAGCCTTGCCTAGACGACACCCAAACCCGTTCGAAGTTTTATCCAAAACAGCTGCTATTATAAAAACTCAAAACAAAAAAAAAAGTACATAAATTCAATGCCTTTATTTTATGCAGTCAAAACAATCTTAAATGTAGAAATATCAGTGTATCAAGAACTTGGTTACAACCTATTAATCTGAGGACAAATCACTGTTAATAGCCTTGAGTTAAATAAAAAGTGTTCAATGTATTTATTTTCCCTTTTAAAAAATGGAGGGGTAAAACAATAACTGGAACTATTGAGTATCTTCTGCTTTATCTAAACATGGCAATGACCACAAATCTTAGGTATATTAACTCCATTTTGAACAAAGCCATTCCTTGGAGATATGCAAATGACTTCATTTTAATCAATAAAGATATCCTATTTCTAAATTTAATAATCTTCTAAGCACACTTCATTTTTAGGAATCACTGAAGTTCACACATAGTCACAGAAGATTCTCGAATTTCTTTATCTATGAGAATCATAAAACTAGAAACTCTAAGTGGGTGTCACCTCAAAGTCACTGTCTCAGATGCTTATTTACACCATCATGAGAATAAATATAAACCTACAAAGAACAAGCAAAACAGACGTGTCTTGATTTACTATTCTTAATAATATTCATAGTTCTTATAAAAGTTACACAATATTTTAATTAAATCCATTTTGCCAAGGATCTGAAAATGAAAAGATTTGCTTCTGTTTGATAATTAACTATAGAAAAGTATTGGTAAAATCGTTATTAAAAACAAAAGGATATTTGAATTAAGAGTGCTAACCATCCTTCCCTTCTTTTTGTTTATTTTCATACAAATATAGCTGGTCTACAGGCAAACAGTTTCATCTTCCTTTTAATAATTGTTCCATAGAGGTATATCGGTTAAGTAAGTCTACTTATGCTTTCAAAGACTTTCAAGTTCACTTAAGAAGAGTGGGAATATTGTATTTATACACAAAGAGTGAGGAACAACAAGTAAGCAGGCAGAGTAATCTGAATTTAACTAGTTCCACCCTTTACTTGTGAATACAAGCATCACACAATTGTTTTGCAAAAGCAAATGATATATATGCTGTGAAAAAAACAGAAGCGTATTTATAGACTTTATATTACCGAGACTCTATAGAAACAAAGATTACTAAGGACACTAGAATCATGGAATTTTAGAGCAGACAGCTGTTTTCCTCCCAAGTCTCCAAGGAAGTGTAGGCTCCTAAAGTCACCCACAAGAAACCCTGCCAGTGGAAGCAGAAAAATTGTTAGTCATCTTCTGTGCCGAATGTAAGATGAACATTTGAGGTTCATTTGACCATATGGATTTCAATTGGAAAGTGTTAAAAATCTGTTTCTGAGGTGTAATTCTGGCATTGCCATAGAAAATATCTCTGGGGAGGGTTTGCAAATATATTGAGACATTTATGACAGGATCCTCCTTAAACTTTTTGGACCAAGGCAATATTTTCACTCCAGTAGATTTGTCTATAAAGAGCAAGACTTACATCAAAATCCCTGGCCTGTTACTTTTGATAGTGTTGTATTTTAATGACACATAAACCTCAATGTAAAGATCTATTTTATTTGTCTGAGATTTGGGGTAAAGTCGCAAGAAATGAAGACTACCTGGTCTTAAGATAAATAACTTGCACTCATGCAAATACTAAGCCACTTGAGAAACTGTAGAACTATACAGAAAGTTCAGGGCAAGTACAACCAAGAGCCCTTGATAAGAAACCAGAAGTAATCTCTCTCCCCACTGATTTATCTAGAACCCAGCTGCTCCAACTGTGGTTCATGGGCCAGCAGCATCAATACCACCTGGGAGCTCGCTAGAAATGCAGAATGTCAGACCCCGCCCCAGCTCTACTGAATTAAAATCTGTATTTCAACAAAATCCTCAGAGGACTTGTGTGCACATTAGAGTGTGAAAAGCAGTGA
Organism: Grampus griseus; assembly: GCF_964374135.1. Lineage (NCBI taxonomy): Eukaryota > Metazoa > Chordata > Mammalia > Artiodactyla > Delphinidae > Grampus > Grampus griseus. The sequence continues at coordinate 87,151,023 of NC_139019.1, forward strand.
TCTAGAAATCGCAAATTGACTGCTTCATGATGGCAGCGATGTTGTTTATATATTGTTTCCTGCAATATCTCCAGTACTAAGAACAATACCTGGCCCACAGTGGACACTCGATAAATATTAGCTGAATAAATCCATATGTGAACACTTCTTAGAGTATCTTCTACTTTGCACTGTGATTACGTGTATACAGTTCTTAAACGTACACAAAACTGCAAGTTCTTTAAGGGTACAGATGCTGTCTTATGCATCTCCGAATCCACTGTGTGCCTCTCAGTGTCTGCAGGTATCACTCAATATTTTATCAATTGTAACCTTTAGATATTCAATATAGGAATATATTACTTCCGTTAGATATTTATCTATAATGTTGCTTTAATGTGAAAACTTTGGAAAACTAAGTTTAAATCAACATATAATTTCTGAATTCGCCCATTTGGCTCTGGTTTTAAATACAGTAAGGAGAATTCACCCAAGAAATCGAATTAGTAATGGAAACCATTATATAGGGCCAAGTCCTGATTCTATGTGGTACCAGAGAACAAGAATGGCATGGATGATTAAAATCCAAAACTGATTCCAAACCTCAAGTTATTCAATAGCCTCCAAGTCTTTTCTTACCAAATCTCATACGAAAGCTGCTATAAGTTTCAGAAACATCATTTTTTTAGTTTTCTTTTCTTTCTCAAATCCAACTACTGAACAGTGAAATGGCCAAAGCCAACAAAAGAGAAATACAGTGACAGGGAAATATACATAATAAACAAACTGAGTAATCAGTCCTCAAATAACCAGATACTAACTCAGAACTCTAAAGCGAAGGAAAGAAATAATTTGTGAAAGAGATAATTATGTAGTAAATAATCAAATACATTAATAGCATAGATGTACCGGTAACAGGACCATTCCAAAATGATACTCAAAATAATGAGATATTCAGAGTCATGATTATTGCTGACTCTCTTAGGCCATATTTTAAAGGACGGATACTAAATCAGGAATACTCTCCCCAATAAAGAACTGCTTTTTTTCTATTTAATTAACTGAATTCAATTGTCCTTTATACATTTTTTTTTTTTTTGCTTCAGGGAACCCAGAGTTTTAAGTTAAGCCATCAGATGTGTCTGACCCCATACGTATATAATCATATGGAATATCCTGTATACATATACACACCCCACCATACACACACACACACACACTGTCATGTTGTTGTTTTCCCAAGAGTATAGTCGACAACAGTGATAGCAGAGTGTGTAATTAGTTTTCATTGTTCCCCTGACAGCTATAGTTCCATACAAGACCCTTTTCTTTTTAGGTGGTAACAGCTATGGAAAAAATAAACTAATAATAATAAACAGGCATTTAATTATGGGTCCTGCAACCATAGTGGGAACATTGCCAGAAAAGACTGGAACCTCTGGGACAGCAAAAACATATATTTCCAGGGGTGGGGAGAATTTTGTTCTTCAATTATAGTAATACTTAAAATATTGATGACAGGCATATGATAGAAAAAAATTTTAATTTTTTCCCAAGTCTCTATCGAGGATAAAGTAGGTATACAATGCTACATCAATACTAAAACCAAGAATACTATTATATCTGTACTAAAATATTAATAAGAATAAAGGCATTGCTTATTAATAAGCAAAATACATAAAGAATAGCTTTATGTTTTGATACTATCAGTGAAGAATACAAAGATTCAGTTTCAATTTTGGGTTTTGCCTTGCTTTATACAGACTTAAAAAATTAACACTTGTGATATCAAATATCTGGGTGCTATAGTCCCTGAGGCTTACTTCAATTTGTTTTATACAGTATTTAAAATAAGGCATCTCCCAAGTTGCTGTCATGGCAGACACCAGATCTGTCACTGAGGTCCTTTATCGCCTGATTAATTAGTAATTGGGAGACACATTTTGGCAGCTTTCATTTCCCTATTATTTTCTCTTGTTTGACACAAAACCCTGTCAGGAGCACCACCATTTGAACTGTACCCTTCTTAGTGCTGGGTCACTAAATTTTAATAAATGGAGTCCCTGCCAGAAAACTACAGAAATAAGCATAAAAGTTTATTGCAGCAGTAATAGTAAACAAATATATGAAGAAAATACTGAATGCCACAGTATCTAAAACATTAATGGTCTGTCTGAACCCTGGGGTTATTGGCGAGATTGCAGAGCAGAGACTAAAAGAAAGGACCTTCAACAAAACCACTGCTTTCACTTGTCTTTTAAAAAGTACATATTAGCTAAATAAAGCAGATAAATACTTGGTGCAGCAGAGCCATACATCTGAGTTTCCTCCATTATCCCAACCCGATGAATAAATCTATTGGGAGGAAAAGATTGATAGCGACTACAGGGTTACAGACCCCTTCTAGAAGTCACAAAAGCACTGTCTGAGCCAAACAAAGAAACGTTTTTCATAAAACGTAAGGTGAGGAACTTAAAATTGAAGCTAAAAAGAATGAGATTTCGGAGAGCTACAAATAGCTACAGAATCAGTTTCGGGTTCTCCATCTCAAGTGTCAGTCACTTCAAAAAGTGCTGCTACGATGGTGGCTCAGGACACTTGTGTGCCACAGCAGTGGCCATGCTGTGTGGGTCAGAGGTCACAGCTTCCACATTCCGACATCTGTCTGTATTTTCTTGCCCTGAAACAATAGACGGGAACTAGGCTCATTTGCTCCCACTTTGTTTAACCTAATTGTTAAACACAAGAGATAATTTCCCCATATTTAGAATTATTTTTCTTTTTCTCCCTAATCCCATTTGACTCCATACAATTAAATACCATTAAAAATAACTTAACCAAAAGGTTAAGTCCCCTATATATTATTAAAGTTAGGCAAATGTGACAAAGCCATATATCCCCCGGCACCTAAGTACCAGAAAACATCAAGTATCATGCCCACCACCATCAAAATCTAGATAACAATTAGCACTACAATTATCCAACCAAAATAAGCCACGACTGCATCAAACCACAAAACTGCATTTTTTAATAGGAGAAAATACTTTCATTTACTTTTATAATATGTATTTTCATAGTAAGAGGCAAGAGCTAATTGTGAATTATAGTTTCCACATACATAAATCACTAATAAAACTAGAATGGCTATTCTGACACCTTAGAAACGGGAAGAAAAAACAAAAGTATTTGTTAGTTCATTTAAAACAAAAAGGTCATTTTGAACCCTTGGTTATTTTAGTCTTCTCCATCAGTCAAAGAAAAACAGATGATGGATAGCAGAGGAAAGCGTTTTGGTACAAAAACTGTCAACTCATACTTGGACTTTAATGAGAAGTCCATGAGATGTATATCCAATCTTAAAACATGTATTTTATTTATCTCCTTTACATTGTACTTGCAACCATCAAAAATCCTACTTCTAATGAACTGAAGCAATCTGTGACATAAGTAGTATTCAATTTGTGCCCAGTTTAATCAGACTGACTGAGTCAGGTTACTTTGAAATTAGTCTTAAGACGTTCTGTTTTTACTTCAGTACATGGGAATAATGTTCCCAGACATCGTCAAACAGATGCAGTGGCGAGAAGTGTAGTATAAATTTTTGGTAAAGTTTACTAGACCACATGTTCCTCCAAATGTATCCAGAAATACAAAACATGGTGGAAAATATAACAGTCTCAATTAGTATACTCTCATAATTTTTAAAAACAAATATGAATTTACTTCCAAAATAATTTTCTATAAGAACCCACAAGAATGGTTTAGTAATGAGATTGTGAAAGCCTATATTCCAGGGACCAAAAAGGCTCTGGCTTCATATAACACTTCTTAAAGCACCCCAAATGCTTCATTTTTGGAGGTAACTATATTTTTATCACTACCACTTACTAGAGAAAGATTCCTGCTAACGCTGTGCAATTTGGAAAAAAAAAAATCAACCAACAAACAAAAAGGACTGCTTAGTACAGTAAGAAAAACGAAGTCAGGGTCTGGGGGTGGTGGTGATAATAGGGGCTACTAATATATCACTGAGAAATTAACAATAAATTATAAGCTTCAAGAGAAAACTACATTTGTAAACATGGTACAGCCCAATATTTAACATGAAAATATAATATGCCTAGGTTTAAAATATATAATTACTAAGTTAAAATACCCTTTTTGTCAACTAAATACAAGAAGATAGCATTCTAGTGAGCTCACGAATAACTTAAGATAGAGCTTTAAATGTAGAGCACTGCCAAAATGATCCCAAAATGGTTTAGTCCTTTTCTATCGTCCATATTCATTTCCGGACCATTTTCATGAAAGAAGTAAAATCGGTCTTAAAACAAGATGGCTGCTTCTAGGGGGAAAGAAAAGAAACGCTGATTTAACTGAAAGCCAAAAAACTAGCTTTTCTAAATCAAGAAACAAGAACTTTGGTATATTTTTTTCTAATCTCCAAGTATATATTCATGCACTTCCACATGGAAATTTACGGATTACTCTGTGCAGTTACTGAAAATTATTAATAGCAAAGCAATTTTTTTTAAAGTTTTGATCTTTGTGTGCTAATAAGGTGATTGCCCAATGCATATACATAGAGATGTCACAAAACCAAAATTCCCAATTGTCCTTCGTATCAGAATCATGATCATCAGTCCCAAAAATCAGGTCACTTGATAACCAGTAACAGGAATAATATTTATATCTTATATCTCTTACAGAACTCCATCATAAAATGTCCAGTGATAGATATCCTTTTACAAACAAATCAACTGTATTTGGCTTTTCAAAGGTAATACCCTAGGAACTTAGCTGTTAGACAACCTCTCCTGGAACTGCACTTTGATGACCTTCCCTGAAGCAAATGGCAGATTAACTCTGTGACATACACATAAAAACTAAAAACATTTTCCTCCATTTTGAAATAAGTTTTTAATAGATTTTTTTAAAAAAAATCACTCAAAACTATTTTTATTTCTCACTTGAGGGGAAAATAAGACCTGACAGTAACATTTTCTTCAGCCTGTCAACTGTCAATTGCATGAAGAATGTTTCTCAAGATGACAAAGGTTTATTTTTCCTTATTGAAAATGATAGAATTCTACCTGAATGAAAGCTGAGCTAACCATCACTGTAGTACACTACCGTCTCCCAGCAACCAGCTAACTCAAGGAGAAGTTTTCACTGTTTTAAAATAATGGTTTTATTGAAATCTATGGCTCACTGTTTGAATACTATATTCAAAAGCCTAAAAATAAAGAGTTTCCATCTACACAGATTTCAGATTAGAAAACAGTGTAGAGACTTCAGTAGTTCACAATAAACCCTTCAGAGTACAATAAGGAGTATAGATTATCAAGAAGAGTAAAATAGAAGGAAAAATTTTTGTTTATGCTCAAAACTAGGCATAATAGTTGTGATACAGAAAAACCTGCATTACTACTTTTTACTTTTAAACTAAGTTCTTCTATGTCATTATGCTGCCTTGTTTGTAACAGACAATTTTGAAAACATGAATACAGGCAAAATCCAGAGAAAAAAGATCTCCTGGTAGTGAGTAATATCCCATTCAGAAACACTGGAAGTTCAAATTAATCACAAGAAACTTTTCCACAAAACAGCTCAGGGTATAGGTTGAGAAGCAGACTAAAATATAAATCTAATAATATATATCAGGCCCTTAAAAGAGACAATAATTTATTGATGTTTAGCTGTCTAAGACCACCATCATAAGACAAATTACTAAAAGTGAATATTAATATCTCATTTCTTACACTCCTCTTTGAGGTTTTATACCTGAATATGAAGGCATTATCTGTCACAAATGAGGAGAGGCAATTTTTTCTCGGTTTGGAAGACTAGTCCTGACTGAGCATCCTGGGTAAGTGGCCAGAACTTCCTCACTGTGCTTAGAGACATACAAGCTTCCTTTTCAACAAAGACATTCTAATCAGGGCTGCTGTTTTAACAGTTTGTATACTGTTTCTGAAAAGAAAATTGATTATATGGCATCAGTTAACATAGAGTGGTTCATTATCTAAAATAAAATATCATAGCTTTTTAAATCCTCATTACTGCTGGAAGTTATTCAAAACCAACACAAAAAATGAAGAGGGCTGAGGGGTATCTTTTTTCAAAAACTATTAATCAAATGATATATATTGGACAAAGAAAAAAAACTAAACAATAAACCAAATGTTACCCTCACATAAAATTCTGTTCTTAACATATTCTTATGTTTTGTTCATTTTCTATTTCAATGTTTTCTCTTCCTCAAAGGTACATTCTTTTGGCATATACTTCTAAGTTTGCAAAGGCCAGGACTCCTGAAGGACTAATTGTATTCATTAATTTTCTTGGCCCAGCATGAAGCTGGTAGCTTGCTTGGTTCATAGCAACAGGGGAGAAAAGGAGGCGCTCATCTTTATCTGTCCCATCCAACAGGAAATCAGGCCAGTGGACAGAATGCAATGAAATGCCTCTTCAGAGGCATCTTACAGGATTAAATGGCAAGAAATTCACAAGGCTAATTTGCCCCCAAATAACTAAGTGCTCCCTCCAAATCTGATCCTCAGTCTTCAAAGGTGGAAGCCTCTAGAGCTATTGATCATCAGTCAGAACACATATGGCAACAAGATATTCGTTCAGTGAGCCAATGGCTTAGTTAATACCACTAAAATCAACGAACAGGGAGTAATGAACTACTGAAGGCTCTCTCTGATTCTTTTAATCATGAAGAGTATATTGACCTTGGTCTCACACGGAACAGCCAAGCGTGCCTCAAGCAGCACTGATGTTCCAGTCGCCTAAGAAAAAGACAGTTGACTATTTCTGATAGCTTATTACGAATACATAACATAATGTATAAAATCAATGGAACATAACATCTCAATGGCTTATTTTGCTTTCAAACTTCTATGGAAAACTGGCCAAGAATAAGAAGCACACTTTTCTTCTACAAATTTCTAGATTAAACAAAGGGTAAGAGGGGGAAAATTCACTTCAGGTCTCCTACAAATGGATAAGGGTAAAAACACTTCAGGTTTCCTACAGTGGATATAAATTTTCATCACTTTGTTTTTAAAGCAGATGTTTATTTTTATTTTTAAAGCAGATGTTTATAAAATTCTGATATAAATATCAAAATAACAAAATTATCCCATTACATCTAATAAAATGATACATTACACTAAGGTTCAGAGTTAATAAAGTTAAAAGATTCTAAGTAATGTCTTTTACTTGAAGAACTTTTGTTTCTAACATATGAAGTATTATTTAAAACACTTAAAATTTCAAAAATAAAGTTATCAGGGTTGGTGATACAACTCACTCAAAACCAAGATCAACTTTCCATCTTTCCTCAAAACAAATTCCTAGATTTAGACCAAACTGATTTCATTTGTCAGTGGGAAAGGCACAGTACTGGTATACTGGTATATATATATATATATAAAACACTGGAAGCTCAGATTTTTTTTAATGAAACAAGTGAATTTTGAAAGAGAAAAAATATGCAAGGGCTATATGATCAGGGAAAAATGTTACTACTCTCTACTTAGTCACATACATATCACCTATACTGCCTGAAAGATTTGGGAGTGTTGACCTAGAATTCACATCACTTTCACAACTCAAGATTACATGTTTGCAAAACTAAATAGTGTCAATTACCTGCTACTCTAACATGAAATGTTTAATTTACAAGTCCACAGAAAACATATGGTTAGGCTGAAATTTAGAAAATCCCAGATGAATTATAGGGATATCGTTTCCCATAAGAGAATAACATTTTAAATTGGTGATTCTCAAACCTTAACAGAAGCAAAGTACTAAGTGAAGAAAATCGGTACTCTTAAAGTATGCTGGTTGTATTTGCCACTGTATTATTTTACTATTCCATCTATTAATGCCAACCAGTAGGAGACATGTTTAATTATCCCAGCATCATTTTGGCAAGTGGTCAAATGAATCCAAGAACTTTTCAACATACACAGCATTTGAAAGAATATTATCTTTGGAAGCACCAAACTGTTTATAGCATGTTTCAAATTAAGCGGCATACTCTTAATATTGAGTCACCTCTACCTTTATAAACGTAGCTACTAAGGGAGAATGTAAAGGAAGTTTTATTATTGAAAGTCTTTTTTAAAGTTACTTAAAAGCTTTTTCCATTATTAAAGAAATTAGACACAAATATTCTATCCATAGTTATAATCTCCTTGACTTGGATCTTCATTACTCAAACTTACTTAGTAACAGGCCGGTTCGGAATTGAGCATAACATTAAAAGGATCTTTCTATTACTCTCACGATTTAGGTGAAACTCATACAACTTTTCAAACGTTTAAAATATGAAATGTGCATTTACAAAAATGTTATCATATATTTTTATTCAGACTGTTAGGTCTCAGTTGCTATTTCAGAGATCTGTAGCAAGTCAATACATAAAATCAATGTGGTCCACTGCCCAATAAATACTGCCAATTAAAAAGTTATCAGCATTTAAAAATTAAACATCTATTTCCCAGAAGTGAATGCTTGGGAAGACAGATTCTAACAGCAAAACCATCTGACAGCAAATACATTTTATATTTTTTTCCTCTGTGAACTTAGATCTATGGACGCTTCTGTTATCAAAGCAGTCAGTAATGAAACCCAATGCAGCTGATAAACTCCTATGACTACACAAGTTACAAAATAAGAAATTTAAATCCTGTGATCAAGATGTAATACTTAATTTTAATTTTATCTAAACATAATTTCAAATGAAGTCCATTAGTATAAGCTAAAATATATTTACTTCATTTTGCCACAATATCCATTTATTATCAGCTTAACGTGTCCGCTGAACTCTTCTTCTAAGAGAAAAATCTTTAAAGTCTCTTTAAGTTGCAATTAAAGTTTTCTACTTTTTTCCACAAGACTGAAGTCTCCTGATAATATTATTAATTTAGCAAAATCTTAAAAGATAGGATTTATGTCAAACCAAAAAGCATGGTTAGCTTACTTTACAAAATGATGGCATAGATGAAAAGAAAATGTAAAACATTAAAAGTTTAAAATTTAGTAGACCCCTGCAAATTTTCTAAAATATTTTTTCACTATCTTTTGTGATAAACTTATTTCTAAATTACTTATTTTGCATTTGGCTCCTTTTAAATACATCCAAGCTGACTTTTCTTCATTCATCAGAAAAGCACCGTCTTATTCCACATTTCTAAGATAAATCTGCCTACCAGTATCTAGTTTTAAAATTATATTATTTTTTAAAGTAAGTTTTACTGTGATAACATATGAAGATAAACACAAATCCCTAAAAATACTAAAGTTAGAGCTGAATCTTTTTTGGGGGGGGTGGGTTGCATGATTCTTTCTTTTGAACATTATCAAATTGATAATGATCAGAGAAGTATTTCCACAAACTTCAAATTAAAACACTGACTTGAGAATACTCTTGGTATTTTAAAATTCTACAGGTTAACTTTGGGCAGGTTCAAACACACCATGGCATCCTGAGCAGAAGAGTTTTCCGCAGGCAGGGCAGATCTATTAAAAAACATGACCTGTGACAAAAATCAGTGTGCTAATCTCAAACCAAACAACAGTATCAAAAGCATAAAACAGAGATAACCTAAGATAAAATGTCCTCAAACTAACTCAGACTAGTTTGACAGGTTAAGAAGGAGGGGGTAAGAGTGGGGATGTTGCTGATTCTTTCTGTTTTAACCCAGGATGACTGGAACACCCAAGTACCCAAATAAATTAATACCATGAGAAAAAGATTACACTGTGAAGTTTGGAGTGGGAAACAAAAGACAAGCAAGAGTAAAATGTCCCAAATTCAACTAACCAATTTCACTGTTGTTTTATTTGATAAGGCACTAAAGTTTAAAATATAAATTCCTCTGTTTCGAATATGCTGTCTAATAAAGCCCAAAGGGGAATAAAACCAACCAACATAATGAGACTTGCTTTTAACGCCATCACAACTGGAAAGCTTGCTCTATTTGTCTTGTCAGCTTTAATAAAAGGCATCTCCTCTGGCAGGATGGCTTCTCTTTCTCTTTTCCTAATAGCGGTAAGTGGCATGTCAAAGAAGAAATAGCTTCCCATCCCACACCCACCTTCAGGAGACTTTTTAAACCAAACTTTGAAGGATGTCTCCACTTGGCCCAAGCGATTCAATCAGGACTTGGGCTACCTGGGTGTGACTATCTTTCCTGAGGTAGCGGGGGTGGGGGTGGGGGGGACTCTATCCCCGTTCGGCAACCGGTGTACGGCTCGTAGGGAAATCTGCTCATCTTCAACTGAGAGAACATTACTTCAAGCGGGGGAATCCCTCCTATGCCAGCATAACAAAGGAAGGCGGGAGGCCGGCGGAGAGGGCCACCGGGAGGTAGGAAAAACTAGAGGCGCCCACCAGCCCCCTCTCCCCAAGCGCGCTGGGTGCGCAGCAACCAAACTCTTCCCTTGGCCTCCGCGTTTCTTCTCCCAACTTCCACGCCAGCCCAGGGAAAAACCTGGGATTTTAGGTATAATCGATGCTATTTCCCTTCTCCTCGGCGGGCACCGAGACCAGCCCACAGCTGGAAGCTGGAAGCTGGAAGCTGGCCTCGGTCCCAGAAAGGCAGAGCAATATGGGCCCAGCGGGGCCGACTGCTGCCGGGGAGAAAGTAGGGCTTGGACCTGCTCTGGATCGGGAGGGGTCCGCCCGGCACTCTGGACAACCCCACCCCTACCCCTCTTCCAGGGTCCGTGAACAAGCCAGGGTCCAGCAGGAGCGCTAGGGCGGCCCCGGGCGCCCGTCTCTAGGTTCCCGCGTACTCGGCTGGCTTCGGAAGCGCCCGAAAAACGTTTCCAGGTAACCGCGCGTTTTCCTCCGGCTGCACACTGCCAGGCTTCGGACGAAGGGCTCCCACCTCCCGGTTCGGCCAACTCCAGCAGCTAGCTCCGCAAGCATGACGTAACCCGGCATTAGATCAAACTTTCTGGCACCTTGAGCCCACCGGGAGGTGGAGGAGGTGGGAGAAGCCTCTCTACTGCCAAGAGAGCCGGGACCAGACTGACTTAGTGGTCGGATGATTTCCTCGTAGTTAAGGAGGAAAATATAAACCTAAAGCTTCCGCTTCCCAGCCCCCCACACTTCCCCCAGCCAGTGCGCTTTCTGAGCGCACCGGGGAAAAGGGAAGGAAAAAATTTAAAAAGAAAACAAACAAACAAAAAAACACTTTGGGGATGTTTAGCGGGTTCCCTCCACAGTCCCTGCGCAGCCACGCTCCAAGAGGGAGCTCCTGGCGGCTTGCACCCGGGGCTCCCCGTGCCCAAGCCCCGCGCCTGGCTCGGGATGCTGGCCAGCCTGCCCGGGTGGGAAGCGAAGTCTCCACTCCCGGGCTCCCGCCTTTTCCGAGTCTCCCCGGGCTTCGCAGAAGCATCGGGTCTGGGCAGACCCGGGGACGCCCAGGGGCGCTCAGGCTCCCTGCCGCACCTCAACAATGAGAGGCACGAAGTGAGCGTTTCCCGCGGGCGCCTCGAAAGCCATCCGCGCCCGAGCGACGCAGACTCTGAGTGCGCGCCGCTGTCGGCCGATGCGCGCGGATCTCCGGCGCCGCCGCTCCTTCCGCAGGGCCCCGAGGCCCGGGTAGCCCCGGCTCTCCGCCCCCCATTGCCTTACCTGGGGTTGCTGCTGTTCCAGTAGACGGCGTAGCGGTCGGCGACGGCCTTGGAGCCAGGGTCCTGGCTGAACACACACGTCCAGAGCACAAGAAACATCAGCGTCAACATCTCCACGTGCAACATCACGCCTGGCCAGCGGCGGAGCCGCCGACGCGCCACTCCGGGGAGAGATCAGGGATCCGGAGGGAGGGAGGGAGGGAGGAAGAAGGGGCGAGAGAGAGCGGGAGCCAAATAAATATGAATAAATAAAAATGAAGAGGGGCGAGAAAAGAAAGAGGCGCACACCAAGCTGAGGAGGGGGAGGAGAGACAGAAATAAAGGTGGAGGAGTGGGGGGAATAAAGGCAAACTCGCACCCCCACTGGAGGGCTCAGGAGAAAAAAAGGAATCACAAGATGGAGAGAAGCGTGCGTGTGTGTGTGTGTGTGGTGGCGGCGGCGAGGGCGGGGGAAGGGGTGCCAAGCTGTGTCTCGGGCGGCGGCGGCAGGCCGGTCACCCCGGGAGAAGGAGGTGCGCGCCGGGCCGGGCGGCGGCAGCGCGGGTTGGGGCAGGCGGCGGCGCACGCTGCACAGTCACCAGGAGTTGCGCGCCACTGCCGCGGGGAGACATACACCGGCCCGCCGGGCCCGGCTCAGCGTCGGCGCCGCGGGGTGCGCACGGCTCCGCCGCCGCCCAGGGCCCTCGCACTGCGCCCCGCTTCGCTCCAAGTTACTTTGGCGGCCTGTAGGAAACTGCAGGAAGAGGGCTCCGTGTGGATGGGGGGGGCTTCCCGCCTGTGGTCCTGGGAGTCTGAGGACCCCCCTTCCCCCGCCTCCTCTGTGCTTTAACCCGGTAACCCCTGGAAATCTCGGAGGAGTCTCGTAGGTGCTACGGGTTCGGGGCGGTGCGCCGAGAAGGGTGGAGATCTGGAGCTAGAAACCCAGCCCCGCCGGCGTCCTGGAACTGGTTAAGCGGCAGCTAAGCGGGCGAGGAGCGGTCTTGCCTCTCAAACCTCAAAGAAAAGTTTGGCTTTTCGCGTCTTTCGGCAGGTCCCCTGTCGGAGTCGGACTGCGACGGTGGCGGGAGGCGACACCCTGGCCGCTGCCTGAGTCTCGGGGATTTCTCGCGCGTGCTTTTCTTGGCCGGGAGTCGGTGCACCAGAGTGAATGGAGAGCAGAGGTCTGAACCAGCCAGCCAGGCGGAGCTGGGATGCCGAAACCTGCAGGACGATGCCAATCCAACTGTTCAGCTGGAGAGCGGGAGGGGAAACAATCACTTTCAAATGAATCCCTCCAACTCCTGGATGGGCTGATGTCAGTCTCCGATCGCCTTCCGGGAGCAAGAATGAGCCCCCAGACGCGGTGCCAAGAGCCCTGGGTGAGCTCTCAGAAGTGTCCCTGCGACTCCGACTGGTCCGACCCCAAGCCCGGCAACTTGTACAGAGGCATCAATCAGTTTGAAATGCGAAAGGAGAAAAAAAAAAAAAAAAGAGCGCACGAGAGCGTGTGGCACCTCCCCGATGACTACATCAGAAAACCTTCCCGATCCTCCCGCAGCTGCTCCTCTTTCCCTCCTTGGGCACAGCAGCAACAAGAGGTGAAAACCACCGACAGAATCCCAAAACCTTTACCAGGCGGGAAAATAAACTTGAGTGCAGCAGCAGCACGAGCAGCCCAGGAGGGATTGAAACGACTGGCGAGAAGTGGAAAGGGGTAAAAGTCAGTTTTGCAAAAGAGAAAAAAAAGAGAGAGAGAAAAAATGCTTTATGGGAAAAATTTCCTCGGGCACGCCCCCTCGTTAATGACCTGCGTGTAAAGCCGACAGCAGCGGCAACCCAGCAGCAGCAGCAGCAGCAGCCGCCGCAGCCGTACCGGAGCGCGAGGCCGCGCGCGTGAACGTGGACGTGGGCGGCGCGGGGGTGGGGTGGGCGTGGAGCGCAGGGCGCGGGGTCGGCGGGCGGCGCGAGCGCCGGTGTGAGCTCCGGACCGAGAGGGGGAGGCGCCGCCAGCCCGAGCCTAGCCAGCGCTGCTGCTGCCGCCGCGGCCCGGGTCATGTGGGCTGCTTTTTTTTTTTTTTTTTTTTCCTCGCAGTTTACTTGGAAAGGGGTGGGGGGTGGCTGGAGCAGCCAGTCAGGGAAAGGCCTGCTGTTTGCTTACAGATCGGGTTTTTTTTTTCTTCTTTACTCCAACCGGATTGGTCTGCTCCACGAGAAAGAGGCGTTTTCCTAATCTCCTCCCTTCCCCACGCCTCCTAACCCCCCTCCCGGGCCCCACCTTCCAGAAACCTGACTAATTGAATTACTGGGAGTGCTGAGGCGCCCTCTCCTCCGCCCGAACCCGGCAGCCGCGTGTAACCCTTTGGATGCTGAATTCCGTCTGGCCTGAGGAATGATTTGACATCTTTTTAGCTGAGGGTAGGGTCTTTCAGTTACAAAGGAACCGGTTCCCACCCTGTAGCCGGAGAGCCGAAATCTGTCTCCAGGGCCCCTCAAGTGACACGCAGTCCCAGCAGCCGGCTGGCAGGCAACGACAGTGACTACGTGTTTTTGGAAATCTCTGTCCTGTTCTTCACTAGGCGCATTGCCCGGCGCCGGGATATCTGAAAACCTGAGCATCTCTCATGTGCCTTTCAACTCCCCTCTTCCTACCAGGGATTTAAAGGTTCATGAGCAGGAAGCAAGACTTTTCTTTAAAGTGATGCTTTGAAAACACATTTTTTTTTTAGATCGAGAAAATCACAGGGTAAAGTGATTACAATTCAGTGCGAATCTTCGGCAGGGAGGAAATGAATGCGGCAGGGGAGCCCACCCGAAATACCGTACACCTTTTCTATTTCAACTCCGAGGTTGGTTCACTGCCCACTCCCCAAAGGATAAATGCTTTGAACGAACCCGGTGGGGGAAGAAATGGAGGTCAGGGAAGGAATTCCTTTATTATTGGAAAAGGCCTTGCGTTCCCGGGTTTCTAGAGCAGGTTGCAGTGCCTCGGGCCCTCGGCCGCCACCGTCGCGCGATCACCTGACAGCGAGGCGGTCCTCGCGCCTCGGGACGTGCGCCGGTGTCCTCCAGCGCCCGGGAAGCTAGCCAGGCGCCCGGCGCTGCGGGGCTACACACTCTCGAGACTCGCCCTCGTGGGGTTCCGCGGGCTGGGGCCTGAGTGGTATTAGTCTCTCTAACTCTCTAGGGAATTTGCTGCGTCAGCAAGAAGGGCTAATCCCAGGAAAGAAAACAGCGTACTTTTGCTCCCAAACCTGCCTGTTCTTCCCTTTACTTATTAGCCCAATAAAATCAAAGATCACGTTCTTCCTCCTGCGCTTTCCAGTCCTCGAGCTCTAGATTTCCAGGCGCTTCGGAGCTGTTTGGAAGCGTCCAGACGCCCTCCAGTGGTTGGCCTGCAGTCCGCACCCAGCGGGGCTATTACCTGTAGTTCAGCCGGGATTGAGTTTGATGGAGAATCTGGGGTCATGAACAATACCGATTTGAGAGGAAAGGAACAGTCCATATCGGCATGGGATTACCTGGATGTCACGGGCTCTTGCCTAGAAGTTGAGTAGTTTCTCAATTACAGAAATTTTTCCTATCTGCAGAGACCTGAAATTGTCCTAGAAAAGTAACTCTTCTGTTTTGTGAGTAGATATAAATTGCAATCTGTGTAATTATAGATTGCACTACAGGCCACCCTAACAAACCAAACACCTTCCTAAATTAAGAAATGTAAATTCAGAATATTAATACAAATTCTTCTCTACCATCTGTATATTTCACAAAATTCCAACAGTGAGAAGTCGGAAAACTTAAGCTAGAGAACTGAAGGATAAGCTTTAATTTTTTTTTTTTTTTTTTTTTTTTTTACATTTGTAGCAAGTATTACTATCAAACTCCACTCATTGGGCCAGAGACCCTTGCGATGTTAGCGAAAAACTTGCCCCTCATGTAGCACACTACCTATACTTGTGAGTTCATCGGCCAGGGGCCTCAACTCCAAGCTCTAACAATGTGCAGTAAGCTTTAATTTTTTAAATCAAATTTTCACTTAAAGCGTTATCTGATTCCCCCCCCCCCCCCCAGTTTTGCTGATGTTCAAGTTCTTGGTCTATTTTAGGGTGCACTTTTTTTTTCTGTTGTAGGAAGGATGCATTTCTTCCCTCAGTCTTTCTGATGGTAGCTCTAATAGGTGCTCCTACGACAGACAGTTTTGCAGGAAATGTTCTGGACCCTTTTAAGGGACATATGTATCTTTAGGAAGATGGGAATTCATGACTCCTATCTTGGGGAAAATGCTGATTCTCATCGGAGAGACTTTTTAGTCAGGGAAATATCAGGTATCAGGGAGTTAGCAAGCTGGCTTCCTGTGGCATCAAAGCCAAAAGGAGTGAAGAAAAAGAAATCATATCCACTGATTTCCTATTTAAAACACATACTGTAAGCAAATGTGAAAAATCAATATATCAAAAGAATATGGATGTTCTGATATTTTAAATATTTCCTATTTGTTTTAAAGTCTGGATAGTCGCATTTTAAGCAGAAAAAGAAAATCATACATGATGGTTTTCCTTAAAATGATTCAGGGAGCTGGAATAAAACGCATTGGAATTTGCAACTGTTCAGAACATAATTCAAATGTCTAGGAGAAATAATTCATAAACTTAAATCAAATGCCTCCTTCTGGGATTATATACCTAAGTAATTATTGATATTGGAGTAACTAAGCAGCAATATGACAGATACACACTTAGATAAAGTTTGAAGAGAGGTATTATTAAATATACGTACCATTAGATAATGTGGTTTTGTCTCCTCAGGAAAATATTGAAGTGATTTGAATTTACACAAATCAGCATTATAGAAAATAATTATGATTAGCCCAGTGTCACAGAGGCAATGACTCTAAAGTTGGCCATTTAAAGGATAAGTAGCGTTTTGCCAAGTTCAGAAGGAGGTTCCAGTATGTCAGAGAGAAAACAGCAAGAAGCTAAATCATGGAGGAATAAAGGTGCAGGGAGTGTTCAAATGCTTTGAGTTCAACAACATTGAAAGAGGGTTGTAGGGAGCTGAGACCTGAAAAGTTGGTTGGAAATGGACTGTAAAAGGGCTTGGCTATATTCTAAATATATTTGGATTTAAAGCTACCGGTAACCGAGTACACTGGTGGTTTTAAAACAAATGACACTGAAAAAATGACACTGAAGCAATGCTTCAAATTAAAATACAGATAGGGATTTATCTTTCTAGTTATTTGTTTATGTATTATTTTTTGGCCTTGAACTATCTAGGTGGGTGTTCTAACCTTGCCTATGAGTTAGAATCACCTTGAGAGCTTTTTAAAAAAGAACGTGCCAAGGCCCCACTCCCTGTTTTAGGTTAGGGGCCGGGATTTTGGATCTGTAATTTTTAAAAGCTCTCCAGGGAATTCTAATTAGCATAGAGAATAGAGAATCACTGATCTAGGTAATTTCTTTTTACCTTAATGAGTTCAATATTTCAGGGAAAAAAAAAAAAAAAGTAAGCTCTGTACTTAGGAGAAATGTCCCAGCTATCCATGAAGGCAGGAATGTTAATACTTCCAAGAACTGAATTTCATGATCCTCTCTATTAAAATGAAGTGATACTATAAAAATAATTTTCACATAGCACAAAACACAATACCATCTCCAAGACGTGGTTGCAGTGCAAAGCTTACTTTTAAATATGGATTAGTCTTCCTTTTTAGACTAGTCTGGACTTCCTTTTTGTATTAGCTGCCTCCAGATAGAAGTGGAGATCTATTGAGTCAAGTGTCCAGATAAATAAATGAAACAAGCTGGTGTATCAAACCCCACAGTCCACAGACTAAGCAACTCTTGTCTAATATAGCAGTTACATCCAGAAGAAATAATAAAGGAAATAAACTCAGGATCAAAGATTTAAAAAATGATAATTAGATGAAAAAACTTTCTAACAGGTGACTAACATAATGGTACTTAAGCTAACTCGGCTATCTATCTTCCCAGAACTTTAGAATTCATTCCAAAGGCCTAAGAACCCAGGTTCTATCACCAAACTGTCACCCAGCTATCCTGTGCACAGACTATTTGAAGTTACTTAATGAAGGCTCCTCTCTTCTTTACCCCCTTTTATAAGAGCTTTCTCAGAATCTTTAGGAATAACTCTTCACTAGCTTTTCTTTCCTTACAGACCTTAGGAAATGCTCCTTTTCTATTTCTGATCTAGTTGCCTCTCCTGGGTGCAGCCTAAAAGAGGGAGGAAAAAAACCCTCTACTAAATAGAGTACCATGTCTTTACCTTCAGCTTGTGACCTTCAAATTCCATCATGAATTTTCCACTTTTCCTCATTCTCTCTTTAATTTTCTGGCACTTCCTGGAGTTTGCTTCCCAGCATGTCTTCTCTTGAAGTCTGTGCATAAGTAGAAGCAGTTTTACAAGTTGCTGAAATATCCTTAAAGAGGCATTTTTAGAATTTCTTACTTATGAATTGCCTATGTGTTGTTTTGCTCATTTCAAAATATAGTTTAAATAAGACCTACATAGCAAACTTTTTAAACAGACAGAATTTTGAGCAGTCATTTTGATAAACAGCTAAACCAAATAATTAGGCACACATGTAAATATGTGTTATGTTTCTGTGTATTACAAATGTGTATGTGCTTACATCTAATTTCAAAAGAAGCAAACAAGAACTGGTTGATTCAATTTCCACATCACTTTTCATTAGCTAGACTTCAGTATATATACCATAGAGCTATGTGGCCAATATTCAACCATAAAGCTGATATTGGTAGGTGATATTATTCCCATGAAATATGTTTGTCTTGTCTTTTACTATTTGAACATGTATGTACTCTTACAGCTCTGTATTTCCCCTCTTCAAATTTTTAAATAAAAATTACCAAATAAAATCTATCTGCATTTTAAAAATCTAATCAATCAACTAAGTATACTATCCTAAAATGGTCTTTGTGAATTATTAAATAACATTACACTCCTTGCTTAAAGGAATACAGATTACCATGAATGCACATTACAAAATAAATAAATAAATAATAAATAAAAATTTGTATTTATGTTTTATTACAATGGCAACATAGATATCTGCAGCATACCTTTATTTAAATAAAAAGAATATATGTAGACTTTTCAGAAATAAAGTTAACCTGTACTTTTTTCTCAAATATATATAAACTAATAATTAGGATACTTTTCTCCCACCAGCTACAACTACCATCATCCAAAAAGCATGTAAATTTGTGTGCTTTTGCATTTTTTACTTGTTTAGAGACACACCCCCCAAGGGGGCTAGAACATATTTAAAAATTTAATTGATGCCATTATGTACATACACATGTAGCATATTTATGAGCATATATACAGACAGAGAAAGAACTTTTTTGTTGTTGTTGTTGTGGCCTCTCCCGTTGCGGAGCACAGGCTCCTGACGCGCAGGCTCAACGGCCATGGCTCACGGGCCCAGCCGCTCCGCGGCATGTGGGATCTTCCTAGACCGGGGCACGAACCCGTATCCCCTGCATCGGCAGGCGAACTCTCAACCACTGCGCCACCAGGGAAGCCCAAGAACTTATTTTTCAATCAATATTCACCCAAGATTTTCATCAACTTCTGTGAGAATTCTATTTAAAGACGAGCAGAGGATAACCCTTAGTCAGTGAGCATGATTTCATGAAATAGGAAATGCTGTTACTAAGCCCCTTTTTAGCATTGGCTTTACTTTTTCTCCCCAGATCTAAACTGGCTAAGCAAAATAGAATTACGGCAAACTAAGAAACTCTTTCCTCAAATTATGTGCATATTTTTTACATAAAAGTCTCAGGGGATATTTTGGAGTATGGATTTTTTTTTTTTGTAGTCATCTAAATAATTGTCTCAAATTTTTTCCCATTTTTCTTGGCCATGGTAGAGATGGTTTTTAAAGTATATTATTTATTTTTTAGGAAAATTGTCCTCTTACTGCAGATTTATAACTCTAGTCTGAGACTTCCAAATACCTTATGCCAACATTGTAAATTTTATTGTGATGTCATAAAGTTACAGTTAGGGTATAATTTTTTAAAGGCATTTCATTTTGTAGTTTGGAATAATAGTTATAAAGCTGGTCTCTATAGAAACCACTGCAACTTGTGATTTTAGAACATCAGATAATAATGCAGAGGATTATTGGCCAAAACTTATTTTTTTTTTTTTTTGATTTTTAAAGAATTTATTCTGTTAAGAAATATAACAGGGGATGATGGCCACAGACATATTACAATTGCGGGCCCGGGGCAAATGGTAGAGAAAAAGCCTCCTTTTTTTTTAATCGCAATTAATCAAAGACTCTACTCCCAGTCCCTGAAATGAAATATAGTCCCTTTCAGGGTTGATGTTGAGTTTCCAGACCTTTAAGCACTATTAACAGCCAGCTTTCATTATTTCTAGGTGAATTCAGCAATACTCCATTCTTGTTAGAAATTGTGAAAGATGTTTCTGTGAAAGCTGTTAAAACCACAGTCAAGAAATCTGGTAAATTCTGCTAATTGGTCAGTTCCATTATTCTGTTTCTCATCTCAATCTAGCTATCATTTGTTTGTAAGATATACCCATAAGCAAGAAACATTAAGACAGAAATACAGAGGCACTGTCCTCAAACTCTCTGAGGGCTAGCAGTCTTCATGAAACTTCATGTGGGAGTAGAAGGCTTCTTGATCTGGGAAGGTTTTTCCACAGATGTAACAGGAACGGTGCCACGCTACTTGTGTGAGCGTCGGATATGGCTGTCGTGGGCAGCATGGGACGCAAAAGATTTGGCACGGTACTTGCATTTGAAGGGCTTCTCCCCAGAGTGCTTCCTGATATGTGTGCGGAGTATACTAGAGGCAGTGAACGTCTTGGTACAATACACACAGTGGTAGAGTCTGTCTCCAGAGTGGACTCTCATGTGTTTGTTTAGGTTGGAAGATTGAGAGAAACATTTCCCATACACAGAACACTTGTGAGGCCGATGCTTCTCACGAATGTGAAGGATCCGGATCCGGAGCCGTTCTCACTTCTCAAAGGATCGTTGCATAAAGAACAGGGAAATTTCCTGTCACCCTTGTCCACACATGGGGTGTACTTGAGATGCTTGTCTCTGTAATGTTTGTAGGTAAATACTTTTCCACATCTTTCACACGTGTACCCTTCTGCAGACTCTTCCGAGGGCCCAGATGCTTGGTTCCACTGCTTTATGACCTGCAGGCTCACGGGAATGTCCAAAAACTTCTCATAGCAATCTCCATACCACCCAAGGAGCTCTGGGTTCTGGGAGATCTCCCTGCAGCTTTCATAAAAGATCTGCCCTTGACATTGTACGGCAACTAAGTTCTACTCCATGGGGAAACAAACACAGTTGACATAGGACATCCAGTTCCCTGCACCTCCTTTTCCATCAATAAAGTGGCTCAAATGACCATCTTCAAAGAGGTCCCACATCAGGGAATTATCCCCGTACGTCCTGACTTAGCTGGTGTTGACCACTTTACCCTGAAAGGGCCCGAACCTGACTCCTTTGTTTGTGACAGGGCTACTGAAGAACACACCAAAATGTGCCACTTCACTGAATTTCGTCCGTCCGAGGCAGAGACCTTCTGGTAGCTGAAGGGAGTTGTTATCCAGAGTCTGAGGCAGAGAATCAGACCCAGAGCTGTCTATGGGGACCAGGAGGCCCGAAATTGCCTGGTGCAGGTGGGCGGAGTTCTGACGGCTGGGGATGACCCCATATAGAGCTAAGTGCAGGTCTTCCTGGGTGAAGTGGTAATGGTGAGATGCCTTCCCCTCTTGGTTCATGAGTTTGGGGCCATCCTCAGAGCGCTCTCTTTGAGAGTGCAGCAGCCGAGCTCTCCAAAACTTAAAATGAGAAACATGTTACTGAAATGACTCTTTCTAAACTCAAGTCTGGAAGGAAAATGTGCCGTTAAAATGATTACCTTTTAATCAGAGATTCTCACTCTCATTTTCCATTAGTCTACCTTTTTGGGGGCATATGATGTATACTAAATTAAATAGGGTTTATTGGTTCATCTAGATTCTGAATTACCCTCCGTTCCTATGCATTAGGAGAGTGCTTTTCTTAGCCCTTTTCCTTGAAATTCATCAGGATCTTTTATGTGGACTAGCTAGTATTCTGCGCACTTCCAATGCTTAATAAATATTACAATATAATATTAGCATAATAATAAATCATCTTAATGTATTACATGGGCTATTAAGTGAGATCCTATTCAGTTTGAGCCAAGACATCAAAAAGTTTTGTTTTCTCTATATGCATACAAAGTAATTTAAAAACTCCCTTTCCATGAAATGTCCTTGCATCCATAAGATGTCTACATATTACAGAGTGAAGTGTGTATCTTCCAGTTACGTATTTCATTGGTTCAATTTATTCCAGGGCCTGAATTTGCCATTTTAATAAGAGGAAATTTAAAATTGGGCAGACAAAAATGGAAATAGCACCATTTGTCAAGTAAATGCCCTTTTCCCAATGGCAATTCTGAACTCTTTATAAAGGATTTCCAGGCCAGCAGCTAGGTAGTGTTCCTTGCCACTAAGAAGTCCTGCTTTGTCTGTGATTGGTTATATCACACACACCTAGACTAACAGCCACTGAAAACATGAGGATTTTCTTTATAGTTACAGAAACAAGAATGAAGTAAAAAATATTCTGTTAATAAAATCTCATCCTAACTGGTTGCTGTGAGGGAGGTCCTAGTTTGAAACTGCCAACAAAGCTAAAAATAAAGACATTTCCCCTTCCAAAAGTATTGTTCAAACACTATACATTTTATCTACCAATATGTGACTCAAATAGGATAAAAATGATTCAGAATCTGTGATAGATAGCACAATGGCCAAAATTTTTTCTCCCGTACGGTTTAACTTTGCAGTTAGCCCCTCGCATCAATAGAGAGTCTATTTTTTCACCCCTTGAATCTGAGCTGACCTTGGACATCCTTTGGCTGAAAGGCTGTTGAGCCAATTCTGAGCCACACCTCAAGAGGCATTCAAGTTTCCACTCTTTCTCTAGGAACCCTGCCCAATGGCCATATGGACAAGTCGAAGCTAGCCTTCTGGTTGATGAGAGACACGTAGCTCAGTCACCCCCATTGTCCCAGGCAATCCCCAGATGCAGAGTTAACCAGCTGACTGGCAGCAACCAGCAGATACATGAGAAATTTCCAGCTGAGACTAGAAGAGCTTCACAGCTGAGCCCAGCCTAAACTGCCCACCCAAAGAATCCTGTCCTCAATAAATGGTCCTTGTTTTGAACAACTAAATTTTGGGGTGGTTTGTTATATAGCAATACACAACAGATTCATCCATTTCTTAAATTATCGGAAATAAAATTTTGGATATTATTCACCTCAAATTAATGTTATTCTTTCATAACTTTGATTTCCATTACTGAGTTATTTGGTGTTAAATCTGTAATTGGGGAACTTCCCTGGTGGCACAGGGGTTAAGAATCCGCCTGCCAATGCAGGGGACACGGGTTCGAGCCCTGGTCTGGGGAGATCCCACATGACACGGAGCAACTAAGCCCACGCACCACAACTACTGAGCCTGTGCTCTAGAGTCCGCGAGCCACAACTACTGAAGCCGCACGCCACAACTAACTACTGAAGCCTGTGCGCCTAGAGCCCATGCTCCACAACAAGAGAAGCCACGGCAATGAGAAACCCATGCACCACAACTAAGAGTAGCCCCTGCTCGCCACAACTAGAGAAAGCCCACACGCAGCAATGAAGACCCAAAGCAGCCAAAAATAAATAAATTTATTTATTTAAAAAAAAAACTGAAACTTTAAAATAAATAAGTAAATAAATCTGTAATTGGTGACATGGTTTTCTGAATATTTCTAATAGGAGTGTTTGTTTCTGCTACTTCATAAATTTCATAGGGAGTCTTTTTTCTTCAATAAAAACTTTACATGGAACCCTAAATGAACACAATTAACATTCAGGCCCTTCTGATCCTCTTAGCATAATGTCATTTGCTTAGAATAGCAAGCCTGAAGAGATGATTTATCCAGAGGCGATTCTTCTTCTAAAGTGGCGTCCAGCCAGAAAAAAATGAAAAGGTAAAATCAAAGGAAGCTATGTTTAGCTTCATCTCAAATCTCCACATCACTCACTACATTGATTTAACGTCATGGCACCTCCATCTTTCAGCAGGAGGATCTGGCACAAGACAGAAACTGTAGTGACCCTGTAAGGGTCATCTTGCTGTCAGCCTCAAATTACAACATCTCTGCTCTTGTCTGACAGCCATGGCAGGACTGGGGATGTACAGCCCTCTTTCCATAGGTGGAATAGATGGGTTTTCAAGGAAGTGAGATATAAAGTGAAATGTCATATATCAAGTCTTCTCTGCCTATAATTTAAAGTTCTAAAATGGGAGAAAGTTTGGTCAAGTTCCTTATACGCAATCCCCCTAAGTCTGTTTATTAACCTGAGTTTCTAATCTGTGCCACGTAGGGTGGAGTCTAATCCAGACTCAAAGTTGTCAGCATTCATCTCACTTTCTTCCTCTGCAGCAACTGAACCACTGGCCACACTTTCTTCTCGAGACTTTCTTACTCGTTGATGTTCGTTACTCCACATTTTCAGAGTTCTCGTCTTTTGTCTCCAACTAATTTCTTCTGCCTGCTTGACTATGACTCACAGCCCGGTGCCAGGCACATAGTGAACACAATACATATTTGTGGTATGAATGCCCAGCCCTTAAATATAGGTGTTTTTCTTTAGCCCTCTTTTCTTTCTTTACTGACATGATCTTTAACAATCACATTCATATTCATAGCTCTAATTATATTTTCTTTGTGGATCGGGATAAAGACCCCCATCAGTTCCCAAAATGAGAACTTCTCGCTAACAGACTTGATAAAGCAGTGGACTCAGTATTCCGTCAAGGGATGTCACACTTCATTTCTCGATTTCTCATTTCTATATCAAGTTGCCTCTGAACCAATCTCAGCCACCCACTCTTACCTCCATCCGATATTTACTGCATTCTGCAGCTGGAGTGATCTGTTCCAGAGGGAACCGTCACGCTCTACCAGTTAATGGCTTCCCATACCTGTCAAAATAAAGATAAAATTCTTAACATGGCTACCAACCCCTGCATGAGCTGATCCTTGCCTTCCTCTCTGACCTCACCTTACAGGACCCTCCCCACACTCACTAACTCCAGCCACAATGACTTCCTCTCATGTCCTCAAAGAAGCCATGCATCTCCCTGTCTCCAGGTGCCCCCTCTGCCCGAAACATTTAGAGTCCCACCTGTTTGACTCATTCATCCTTCAAGTCTCAGCTCAGATGCCATTTTCTAGGGGAAGTCTCTTCTGACTCCATAGAATAGAGTAGGACTCCTCTAACCACATGGCACTGAGTTCCCTTCATACTATCAACACTGGTCCCCTGATTGAAACTGTATAAGTGTGTGGCATTTCCTCCGTTTCCCCTTCTAGTTCAGTTCCTCCCCATCACCTCTCCAGAGCTTAGCACTGTACACAGCACACAGTAGACACTCTATTAATATATATTCAGTGAGGGAGGGAAAATAGTGTACTAGTACTTTACGCTGTGTTTTCCCTTGTGTTTTCTGTGAGGAACCAGATCTCAGGGCTATACAAAACTTTCTCCCTCAGAAAGTTTAACCAGAGAAGTTCTGCACAATGAATCCCAGCAGAGATGTACAAAAACAGCCTTAAGGAAGTACTTGCAACCTAGAGCCAGACCTAAAGGAGGGTCTCTCCATTTCTAAAGAAGGAAGGTGGCAACCTCAAAGGGAGCCAGTCAACTATGGAGCAAAGAAAATGAAAGGAACTGAGGCAAATGCAGTTCTAATTCCTGAAGTAGTAGTCCCAGGAAAGGGTGCCTGGTCAGCTTGACAGGTAAATCCAAATTGTAAACATCTCCACCCAAGAGTCTCGGCATAATACCTGAAACATTTAACTCATCTAATGTCCTCCTTTGTTGTGAGGCCTCCAAACATTTGCACACCCTCCCCACCCCCCGCACCCTCCCCTGCGAGTAGCTTGCCATTCATTTATTTTTTCATTCATTCATAAATTTATTGAGCATCTAATATGTGCTATGCCTTGAGGATAGAGTAGTAAGTAAGACAGAGCTGGTCCTGCCCTCACAGAGTATTACAGTCTATCAAGTGACAGACAAGAAAGCAATTTACCATAAAAGTGTTGGGTCCTAAAGCGTAATAATGCTGCCTGCCTGCCTAAAATCCTTTCTTCAGAGAATCTCTCCTTCTCTCATCCGGTGACGCTATCCATTGCCATGACATAGCACACTACCATACCACCGCACCCTTATCACCACAGGGTAAATCAGGCTGGTCAGGGCCTCACTGAGATTTGTGAATGAAGCCAGGATTGAGAGGGCCTCTCTTCTCTGGGGATTTTGAGTTATGTGGATATAGGTTTGGGGCTGCCAGCAACCATCTTGCCTATGCTGGGGAGAGAGCCACCAGATCTAACAAATTAAAATACAGTACACAATTATTTGTTCAATCAACAAACACTTATTGAGCACCTACTCTGTGTCCAGTACTTTTCTAAGAGCTGAGAATTCATCAGTGAACCAAACAGATTAAAATCCCTGCCCTATGGTGTTTCCTTCCTAGTGGAGAGAGAAATTAACAAATAAGACTAACAGATAAAACATATGGTACACTGAAGAGTGATACATGCCAAGTTAGGGAGGTAAGGGAGCAGCCACATGAATACAAGGAAAAGCAATCCAGGCAGAAGGAATAGCAAGCACAGGGGTCTGAGTGGGGAAAGTGTCCAGAGTATTGGGGGATGCCACCCTGGCTGGGGAGAGTTGAATGAAGGGACCAGCAGAAGGAGATAAAGTCCTAGGAGGTAATAGGGGCCAGATCTTCCAGGCATCACAGGCCTTTGTAAAGACTGCGACTTTTACTTCCACTGTGACTCTTACTTTGAGTGAGATGGGAAGAGTAAAGGGTTTAGAGCTGAGGGTCAGACTGACGTTTCAGAGGCTCAATCTGGATATTCTGAGAATCCAGGGCAGAGCAGAGAAGCTGGGAGACCAGAAGGAGGACTTATGTTAAGGACAAAGTCTGTTCTTGGTTAGTTGCTACTATCATTAATTACATTATATTCACATTAGGTAAGTTGCACATGTCAGGATTTCAGAATTACTATACAATTTTATGTTTTTTATTAATTTTTTTCTTTCCTTGGTACCATTTGACATTGAAGCCCAACGACGTTCAGTTTGCGGTTAAGGAAATGGTAATGGAGATACTTACATATCAATAAACGATCCCTATCCCAGGATTTCAGTTTCTGAAGCATTATTATATGAGGGGAGAGTTTAAACGTCATCACCCTTGTTCCTTGATACGACAAGTCAAAAAGCAACCCCTCTACAGCCAGAGGGCAAATTAGTTGCTGGTTCCTGTGTAGATGAATTATGGCTTAAGGAGTAATAAAAATTTTGAATTACTAAACAACTTACATTGAAAGAAATAAGAAGAGAGGAAAGATGCATGAGCTTAGGGAAAGGATTTTATAATGTACCCCAGTCGACTCAATGATAAATGTACATAATTAATCATAGATGCCATTTTTGCAAATGATATTTTTAAATGATAGAGGCAATTATCTGTACAATTACATATGCACAGCAATGCATTATTTTCTGCTTTCAACAGGCAACCTACCCTACAGAATAGGTAAGGAAGAGACTTACCTAATTTAGCATCCTAATTTTAACCTCTATCTCAAGAGGACATTTTTTGGTAATTAGAGGAGGTTCAGAAAAGGAATGTAAAATGGTGACTTCTTGGTTCACCTACTATCCTGGTGAAACTATTTAATCACTATGGTTTAAAGCCATAAAATATAAGTTACATTCTCTTTTTTTAAAGAAACATAAAATAATTTTCTAAATAAACATTTAGAATGTTTTCCAATAAACATTCTGGAAATAAATTATAAAACTTGTGAAAATGAAAGAATATTTGCTACTCTTTTTTGTTGTTGGGGAATGCTTTTTTATTTTTTTCTTTTTCGTTTTTTTTAAATTCACATCTTTATTGGAGTATAATTGCTTTACAATATTGTGTTAGTTTCTGCTCTATAACAAAGTGAAGCAGCTATATGTATACATACATCCTCATATCCCCTCCCTCTTGCGTCTCCTCCCACCCTCCCTATCCCACCCCTCTAGGTGGTCACAAAGCACTGCGCTGATCTTCCTGTGCTATACAGTTGCTTTCCACTAGCTATCTATTTTACATTTGGTAGTGTATATATGTCAATGCTACTCTCTCACTTCATCCCAGCTTACCCTTCCTCCCACAGCCCCCATCTCCTCAAATCCATTCTCTACATCTGTGTCTTTATTCTGGTCCTGACCCTAGGTTCATCAGAACCATTTTGTTTTTAGATTCCATATATATGTGTTAGCATATGGTATTTGCTTTTCTCTTTCTGACTTATTTCACTCTGTATGACAGACTCTAGGTCCATCCACCTCACTACAAATAACTCAATTTCGTTTCTTTTTACGGCTGAGTAATATTCCATTGTATATATGTGCCACATCTTCTTTATTCATTTATCTGTCGATGGACACTTAGGTTGCTTCCATGTCCTGGCTATTGTAAATAGCGCTGCAATGAACATTGTGGTACATGTCTCTTTTTGAATTATGGTTTTCTCAGGGTATATGCCCAGTAGTGGGATTGCTGGGGCATATGGTAGTTCTATTTTTAGTTTTTTAAGGAACCTCCATACTGTTCTCCATAGTGGCTGTATTAATTTACATTCTCACCAACAGTGTAAGAGGGTTCCCTTTTCTCCACACCCTCTCCAGCATTTATTGCTTGTAGATTTTTTGGTGATGGCCATTCTGACCAGTGTGAGGTGATACCCCACTGTCATTTTGATTTGCAATTCTCTAATGATTAGTGATGTTGAGCATCCTTTCATGTGTTTGTTGGCAATCTGTATATCTTCTTTGGAGAAATGTCTATTTAGGTCTTCTGTGCATCTTTGGATTGGGTTGGGTTTTTTTTGATATTGTGCTGCATGAGCTGCTTGTATATTTTGGAGATTAATCCTTTGTCAGTTGCTTCATTTGCAAATATTTTCTCCCATTCTGAGGGTTGCCTTTTTGTCTTGTTTATGGTTTCCTTTGCTGTGCAAAAGCTTTTAAGTTTCATTAGGTTCTATTTGTTTATTTTTGTTTTTATTTCCATTTCTCTAGGAGGTGGGTCAAAAAGGATCTTGCTGTGATTTATGTCATAGAGTGTTCTGCCTATGTTTTCCTCTAAGAGTTTTATACTGTCTGGCCTTACATTTAGGTCTTTAATACATTTTGAGTTTATTTTTGTGTATGGTGTTAGGAAGTGTTCTAATTTCATTCTTTTACATGTAGCTGTGCAGTTTTCCCAGCACCACTAATTGAAGAGGCTATCTTTTCTCCATTGTATATTCTTGCCTCCTTTATCAAACATAAGGTGACCATATGTGTATGGGTTTACCTCTGGGCTTCCTATCCTGCTCCATTGATCTATATTTCTGTTTTTGTGCCAGTACCATACTGTCTTGATTACTGTAACTTTGTAGTATAGTCTGAAGTCCAGGAGCATGATTCCTCCAGCTCTGTTTTTCTTTCTCAAGATTGCTTTGGCTATTCAGGGTCTTTTGTGTTTCCATACAAGTTGTGAGATTTTTTGTTCTAGTTCTGTGAAAAATGCCATTGGCAGTTTGACAGGGATTGCATTGAATCTGTAGGTTGCTTTGGGTAGTATAGTCATTTTCACAATGTTGATTCTTCCAATCCAAGAACATGGTATATCTCTCCATCTGTTTGTATCATCTTTAATTTCTTTCATCAGTGTCTTATAGTTTTCTGCATACAGGTCTTTTGTCTCCTTAGGTAGGTTTATTCCTAGGTATTTTATTCTGTTTGTTGCAATGGTAAACGGAAGTGTTTCCTTAATTTCTCTTTCAGATTTTACATCATTAGTGCATAGGAATGCAAGAGATTTCTGTGCATTAATTTTGTATCCTGCTACTTTACCAAATTCATTGATTAGTTCTAGTAGCTTTCTAGTAGCATTTTTAGGATTCTCTATGTATAGTATCATGTCCTCTGCAAACAGTGACAGTTTTACTTCTCCTTTTCCGATTTGGATTCCTTTTAATTCTTTTTCTTCTCTGATTGCATGGCTAAAACTTCCAAAACTATGTTGAATAACAGTGGTGGCTACTTCCTACTAAATTATTCTTTCTATTAAAATGAGAAAGAAAAATTCAGCAACTCCAGTAGGCAATGGCCTTTTTTTTTTTTTAACTTGATAGAATGAATACATCCGCTCTGTGCTATTTCTTTATCCTGATGGTTTTATCTTACAAAGGCAGTAAGCTGTGGTGAAGGGTTCAGTCTGGAATCAGACCAAACATAGCTTCAAATCTGGTTCAGCAATTTACTATGATTCTAACCCTGAGCAACTTACTTAACATTGCTAAGCTTCAATTGCTTTGTAAAAGTGAGTCTAATCATATCAATCTCATAAAATATGCTGTGAGTAGTACAGGAGATAATGTTTATCAAGTATCTGGTCTAATGTCAGGGATTCAACACATGTTCAATACTGTAGGTAGTATTAATGTTAAGTCCTCCCCCTCAAGTTCTTTAACATCTTACCCGACTAAAATAAATCATAATGTCAACTATCATTCACTCATTCTACCAATGTGTATTGAGTGCTGTGCATACTTACAAGATATCAGTGTATAAATAAATGAGTCATTTTGGATGTAAGTAAAGAAAGGATGGATTATTCAGGCTAGCAATTTTGATCTCTAACTCAGATTGTCTATAACTGTGTTGTCCATACGACAGATACACACGTGGTTCTTGAGCACTTGAAATGTGACAATTTTAAATTGAGATATACTGAATATGTAAAATATACTCCAGATTTTGAAAACTCATGTTTTAAAAAAAGACTGCAAAAAAAAAAAAGACTGCGAAGTATCTCTTTACGATTTTTTTTGATATTGATCACATGTTGAAATGATAATATTTTGTATGTACTAGGTTACATAAAATATATTATTTAAATGAATTTTTTTCTGTTTCTTTTTTCCTTTTTTAGATATATGGCTATGGGGAAATTTTAAATTTTGTTGCTCACATTTGTGGCTACAATTATGTTTCTATTGGGCGGCACTTATCTAAATATTTAAATACAGTAAGAAAGGAGGAAAGATTGGAAAGGAGGGTGGGAAGGGGGAAGGAAGGAACATAAAAAGAATCTTCAAGATCTAAAAGATATAAGCCTTAAAAGATCACATAGTGGCACAGTCATTTCTCCACATAACACCAATGACAAAAATATCTGGGAGACTGAGATACTGTACTTATAGCACAATGCCAGTTACTTGGCAAATGCCAGCTTGTAATACTTATTTGTTTCATGATCACCTCTCATATTTTAGGCACCATACTAGTTGCTACAGTTACAATGATGAACAAAACAATCCCGTCTATCCAGGAGTACTCAGTCTAATGAGAATTACAAACAAGAAAAAATTTTGCAAACTTTTTTGTTTTGTATTTTATATTGTTCTCATGGACATAAAAGATACAATGTTCTAATTTTCTTTCAGAGTTTGTACATACCTCTCCACATCTGACCCTTATTAGCATAATTTCTGTTTTGTTCTTGTGAAAATTAAGAGCAAGGGGATATCGAAAGTCATTTTTAGTTCCTCTGGCAAAAATTTCATTGCCTAATATACTGCAAAGTTGTTCAGTAACAAAAATCAATTTAGAAGCACTCAGCTGGCGTATAGTTCTATATCATAGATATCATTCTCACGCAAAATCATTCCTGAATCCTCCTACAATATTTCAGGCTGCCTATGTAGTCATGCTTGTATATACGTGTATGCAAACCATTTGCATTCAAATATGCAGAGCAAACCCTTCATTTTGGAGCAATCACGGCTCTCGTCCACCCCCTTCCACCACCACCTCCCCCCCACCAAGCTCTAAGAGGAAGGAGCCCGCAGCTCTGGCAGCTCCTGGCCTTTTGTCGTGCTGATTAGAACTGAGCTGAGCTGCAGGATTTACATCTTAAAGGAAACCAAGCCCTGGCCCCAGAAACCGATCGATCCCTGAAGGAGGAGGAGAGAAAAGGAAAAGCTTACAGGAGCCAGAGTTGGGAAGCCGAGTTTGGGGGAGTGGGGGGGGGGGGAGAGAGAGAGAGAGAGAGAGAGAGAGAAAGGAAACAGAGAACAGTTACCATGGCGAGCCTGCAAGATATTGAGATTTGAGATGAAACTGAAATACTGAGCTATTGATAAGGGATGAGATTCTGAGAGAGAAGAGAAATGAAGGCAGAATGAGCAGAGGCGAGAAGATCCCAAGACTTGCTGAGGGTTATATAATCCTTTGGTGATTTTCTGAGAGGCTGCAATGAGGATTTAAAATGCTTTTCATTAATTCTTGCCTATCCAACTGGTGTTTCTACCTGCTTTGTAACCATTGACGCTGGTGAGAGCAGCTGGGTTAAATTAATTAAACAACGAGGCTGAGGCTGTTAGACTGAAGGGGCTCTAATGCTGTGCCAGCCTGTAAGCAAACCTAAATCTAAGCTTGTAAATGCCTCCAGGTTAGGAATGAAAATGCTAAGGACAGCCAATCACAAACAGCCTACTTGGCTTTAAACCACAGCCGGTCAAATAATTTCCTTTCTTTGCTTCCACACTTTCTCTATATAAGTCTTTCCTGAGCTCCTGTGGTCCAGTGTTCCCACCACTTCTGGTTTGGTGCTGCCTGATGCAAATCAGTTTTTGCTCAAACTTAAAATTTTTATTCTGCCTCGGTTTATCTTTTAACAGTTCAAAGCAGCCCAGCTCTCTCTGGGTTCCTGGTGCTACTTCAGTAACTCAGTCTGGAAAGTGAAGGTTGTCCCAAGCCCTGTGCAGCACAGTGGCAACTATGGCAGTCTCTATCACCCTCACCCAGAAGATGCTCCAGAAATACGGGCTGAATGAAAAAATCTCTGGGGTCTGAAGGGAGATTCGATGTTGGTATCTCCAAACACAGACTAGGTATGCGGCAACTGACTGAATAAACGCATCTGTATGGTTGGAGAAAGTGACAAGTACCGCTCCAAGCACGACCCTTCAACCTTCATGTTTGTGACACCAAGAGCTAGAACAGACCTGGTTTAGTGGTTTTATTCAGCTGTTTTGTTTGTTTTGTTTTGTTTTTTGATATTCAATTGTCCTTGACAAGAAATACACATTCTCAGTTTAAATACACAGGTCAATTTACTGCCTCTCCCACCTCCTCCTGCCCCAGGTTCCCTAGTTGCAGGGCCATCCCACTGTCTCTTCAGCACAGGGCAATCCTGGGGGAAGGGAAGACCAGGGTATGTTGCCTAGAAACCTGAGAGAAACCATAGAGTTCCAGGCGAGGTGCACGATAGAATCATCAAAATCTTGTTTAGGCCCAATCCAGAATAATTAAAATTGAATTCCTGGGCCTCTGTAATTTTTTCAAGTCCCTGGGTCATTCTGACACTTCGTTAAGAGAAGAGAAGCACTCTCCCCTTCATCCCGACCAAGTTCAAGTCTGAGTCTTCACTTCCGACATCATAATACCTGTAGGGTACAGTGAAGGCCTCCAGGCCTCTACAATTTAGTCAATAGCCCAGGTGTGAATCTGAAGGGAGATTCCTTACTCTATCCCTAACTATTGACACCTGATGCCTTGGCTGGCTGGGCCGGTCCCGGGTCATGCTGGCATCTTGGAAAAATTACTAACAGCTCCTCTTTCTCTCTTAAAGGAGCTCAGGTTTGGATGGTAATTTTATGGTCCCTCTACACATATCAAACAGGGAAAACCTAGCCTAGCGTAGTATTTACCTGGGATTCCTTCCAGCAACAATGTTAATGTTCTTTCACTCTCTTCCTTCCTCAGATGTCTTTCTTTCCAGTCCTTTCTTCTTTCTCTTTCATCAGATAAGGCTTAAACACTCCAAACAGTCCATTCCCTCACTCTCCCCCCACCCGACATCCCTGAGAGTTTTCCTCTTCATCTCCACATGTGGAGAGCTCAGGAGGAGGCTGCAGCTTAAAGATTTTATCTTGTTTGTCCTGTTTGAGAGCCAGGAGAGAGGGAAGTAGCCTGAAGCTCTGTGGAGCCAGACCACCCCTGGCTTTTCTCCAGGAAAACTAGAGATATGGATAACTTGGATAAGTAGAAATATGGTCTATCAAGCACAACATTCAAAAGGAAATCACTGCAACTGATGAGGGAATCAGATATTGTCACCAAAGTGTGGACCTCAGACTACTACAGATAGAAAACGGAAACCATGGGATTTCCGGATTCACCCAAATCAGACTTCCCAAAAAGGAATGCGCAGGCCAGAAACTGGCATCTGCATCTTTCTGCATCTGGCTTAGGCTCTAAACTTAGTATCCTAATTCCTGTATCTCATACTTCTTATGCTTTGGTACTGGGTTTGCTTTTTGCTCCACCTTTGCCTTGTACCCTGATTGCAGTGCATTGTAATTCCCTCCACCCCCTATCTTGGGCTGACTCTCGCCTCATGGAGCTCTTCCTGGATTCCGTTTCTAATTCTGGTGATTCCCCAGGAACACAGGCCAGGACTAGGAACTATCACTTGGGGCAAAGATGATATACAGGCCATGTCAATGGCAGAGAGTCTCGGACATTGTCATGAATGTCATTGATTTTTCTTCATGTTTACTACCTGGCCTGCTCTCTTCTCACCAGAATTCAGAAGATTTCTCTGCAGAGCTAATACTAGACAGCAGACTGGATCCCCTGAATCTGTTCTCACATTAAAGCGTGATTCTTTTCATGACCCTCCCCTTCCATTCAGTCAGGCTCTCTGTGTTCATCATATTCCCTACCACCATCCTAAGCTGCCTCAGCTCTGCATCTGACTTTGATATGAGTTGTTAAATTAGTTTATGAACCAATTTTTGGATCATAAACTAACTACTGACATTTCCAGTTACAGAACTTAATTGTCCCATAAGGAGCAGCAGTTGCAAATTCAAATGACCACAAGGTGGGGAAGACAAGGTAACTGAATGAAGCAGGCTGGGTGGCAACTAGAGCAAGCTGGCAGGCACCTGCCCTGGATAAAGCATCTAGCTGCTGTCCTTTCTCAGTGAACTGTTGCCATGAAGGAATGCTGGCCCCAAATGCTAGATCTTTCCAATTTTCCAGAAAAAAAAAAGGTATCTAGATTCTTATGAACAGTCTACTATTTTTTAGAATATTGATGACTAATTTTAAAACATTTAAATTTCATCCTGGATAAACAAAACTCATCTGTGAGTAACATCTGGTTTTCTGGTTACCAGTGTGCAATGGCTTTTCTAGTGTATGCTCAGACAAATTTCTACATAATTTTAAACATGATTTTAATATGGAAAAATCACCTGAGGCAACCCAACATCAAGGGATGTGAAATGCTAAAGGATATCCTGGAAATCTACAGATGCTGGTGTTTATGCATAAAAATGACAGCAGCAACAACAGAAATTCCTATTAAGTGACAAATAGCCACTTAAGAAAATCTTTGAACGAAAGGAGATTTTAAACCTTCTATAAGAGGTCCACTGTGCGTTTTGTGCCTGAACACTTCATTTTTCATAAACAAAAAGCGTCTCATTGTCTTCCATTTTAAAACATCTTTGTCAGCGAAGATACTGAGGAGGTAGTTAGAGGGGAAAATAAAAACACTATAAAAGTTAGCAGTGAAATCAGTTAATCTCTTATCCCTTATGACAGTTTACATTTTGAGTGACAACTAAGGTTATCTACTTTGCAAATACTGTAGCTTTATTCTTGAGCAAGGTGATAGGAAAACACATTATTTTCCTCTATTACTGGACATTATCTTTTTAAAACAATCAGAATGTAATGCTTTAATACTTCAACACATGCAATACTTTGAAATGCAAAGTATTTCAACATGGGATGACAAAAATGGTCAACTGACGAAAATGCTAGAGCGGGGTTTCTCAACTTCAGTATATATAACTGACATTTTGAGTCTGATAATCTTTTGATTTGGGGGGGTGTCCTGTGCACTGTGGGCTGTTTAGCAGCACCTCTGACCTCTATCTACGAGACGCCAACAGTACCCTCCCCAGCTTGTAACAACCAAAAAGTATTTCCAGACATTGCCAAATGTCTGCTGGGGGCCACATTTGCCCCCGATTAAGAACCATTGCTCTAGAGGAAATGTTGTCCCTCACAACTTGGATTTTGATTTTCCAGGAAAGTCTTAAAATGGTACTTCACACAAAGGGGAAGATATTGGAAAAAGCATCACCCTTGACTTCATGTAAGTCCTCAGGGTACTGTGGGGATTGGGGAAGGAGGTCTTTGAGGCAACAGCAGTGAGTGTATACTGACAAGAAAGTTGCTGTGGGGGGCAGGCGGGGTCAACCCTAGATGTGAAATCCACTCTTCTTGACAATAATGCCGTGACAAGCAGGAACAAATAGAGATCTATCAGGCCAGGCAGCAACATCTGGTAGATTCCAAACTACATATGGGGAATTCCAGCCTTCCTCTGGCCAAGTCTGAGGAGAATTTTCAACATCTTGAAGAATAGGATGATACCAACCAGTTACACACTTAATAGGAAATCCTTTTTTTTTTTTTTTTTCCATTTTGGAGAGAAAACATTTTTCCAGAAAAACATGAAAGGTTATAATAGTGGTTGGAAATCAGTAACTCTCAATTTTTTCTTTGTGGTTATGGAAGAAATCATCAATTCCATTTCTCAATAGAACCTCATAAACACAACAGGCCAGATGCCAGAACAGAAATTAAATGGCTTTGTGAGCCTCAAGGGAA
Organism: Grampus griseus; assembly: GCF_964374135.1. Lineage (NCBI taxonomy): Eukaryota > Metazoa > Chordata > Mammalia > Artiodactyla > Delphinidae > Grampus > Grampus griseus. The sequence continues at coordinate 87,187,586 of NC_139019.1, forward strand.
GACATACTTTAACTATGAAGTATTCACACCAAACTTTGAGAACAGTACACGAAAGAGAATAGGCTAGAGTAGGTGGTGTTCACATTTGCTGTTTTTGACAGCACTGTTTATCAAAATAACTACAGCTTTCAAAGACAAGACTAATAATTTCTACTATACTGCTTTTCTGACCAGTAGGAACTATAAAGAATAAGTTCACTAAGTTTTGGGTTGAGTTTTAGTTCATTTAACTTGTTTCAGCCACAGTTAGATGTTTCAAAATGGTATCTTCCAGTCTCCTTTTATACTTAGTTAGCTTAAAATCTGTTTGGATGATACTGTAATGGTGGATACATATCACTATGTATTTATCAAAACCCCGTGGAATGTACAAAGAATGAACAGTAATGTAATCTATGGTTTAGTTAACAATAATGTATCAATATTGACTCATCAGTGTATCATACGTATCACATTAATGCAAGATGTTGATAATAAGGGAAGCTGGGGGGGGGGGGTGGAGTGGAGATGTGTGGGCAGAGAGGGCGTAGAAGGGAACTCTGTACTTTCTGCTCACTGTTCCTGTAAACTTTAAACTTCTCTAAAATATAAGGTTTATTAAATTAAAAAAATCTGTTTTGTAAATTTTATAATAAAAAAACCAAGAGAGTTAAAATTCTTTAAGTGTCTTTTAAATAGGCCTTTTGATGATTGTTCTGCTACCTGCTTATTTACTGATGAAAGATGATTGTTCAGGATGAAGTGGGGAGAGGACAGGACTTCCTTCCTTGTCTGAGCCTGGTCCCTGACCACTCTCATCTAAACTCCTGGAATGCACTATTTGAGCACTGTAAACAGTGAACCTCGAATTGCATGACATTTATGCATTTTCTTCATATCAGCGATTTCACATGCTTTTATGGTTTTTCCCCACAAAATAACTTTTGAAGTAAAATTCACTCAGAACTGTTTATAATGCGTTTTACATGACAGGCCAAATTTGTTTCTAATTAACAACATATACTATTTGCTACAGAAGCAGTAAGTTATGATGAATCAAAGAACTTTTTGTTGGACTTTATGCAACAGCAAACAAGTTGTGTTGAAATATAGTAAATTTGTTTTCTCAGTGGCATTCTATTCACCCTGTCATAAAAACTGTTGGTTCCAGTTTTAATCTCTGCCACAATGGGACATTTTTCAACATAGACGCTTCTTGGATGGTTGTCAGAGACTCTCCAGGCTAATTAGACCATCATCTATCAAGGGAAGGCTCAGAGCAAAGCTTCACACTAGATGCTCTGAGGGGAAAGGGCAATCTAAAGAAAGTTTTAAATGATCCTGTGTTCAAAGGATACTCGTCCAGTTGAAAGGATAGAACTACATTTATGACAACATTAAGAACACACCCAAAGCAGATGAGTAAGCACAACCGAATTTAAGAGAAAGCTAGTGCTGAAAATTGCCAAACACTTAGAGAGTTATGAGGTATGGAACAAAGTAGTAAACTCATGGGCTCTGGAGTCCTAGAGACTCAGGTTCTACTCCAGACTGTGGAATCCTGGGCAGGTTATTTCACCTCTCTGGGTTTCCAATCTTGCATCTGTGGAGTGAAGCAAGGTGAGGTCATGTCTTTCGAGAGCTAGATTCATGGTAAGAGTGCAATAAGTGATAGTTTTATCATTACTGTTAAGAGTACTAATAGCAGTAGTAGTAGTAGCAGTAGTTATACATTCTGAAAAAGAGACATGTTTTCCAAGAAGGTGAGACATAGTGAGACGAAGTAAGGAGACTGGATTTCAAGGTGAAAGTTTGTATTTCCAAAGAAGTTGGAAAGAACGAGTCACGTTTTGAGGTAAGATTAAGAAAGGGAAGTTCCTTTGGGAGATTTACATGAAGTAAAATCAACGCAGTCAATATCATTTAGGGAATAATATCTGAAGATTTTGGGGGAGGAGAGCAAAAGGTAGAAAGAAAACTGGTTCAGGAGTCAGAACACCGGGGCTTTGAACTAGGTTTTACCTTCCAAATACTAATTCCTCTGCTGACTAGCTGTGTGACTCTGGGAAGGGCAAATCCTCTCTGGGACTTGAGTTGTTCACCGATGAAATTGGATGTGTGGTCTTGGAGGGTCACACAAGACCTGTGGCAAATAAGAGTCTAAGTTCTTAGGTATACAGGAGGCATGATGAAAACAGGAAGACAGTTGCTCCACAAGCTCTTTGCAGAATTGATTGGAGAGGGAAATAGAGAAGGACCAGGAGAGAAAAGAGTTACATTTACAAAGTACTGTCACAACAGGACAAGAAGGATTGAATCTGTTAACTTGGTGCAGGAATGGATATTAAGAGGCCCATGAGTTGGGAGAATGGGAATAACATGAAAATTACTAAAATTGAGAGAAAGGAATTATTTGTAGAAGAAAGGGAACATGATAAGCTAATTTTTCAAAGAAGTTAAGTGTCAAGACATGGCAGGAGATCTTTAATATTGACTAATGAGTAATAAATTAGATTTGATATAAGTAGAAAAGATTACACATTTTAATTACCACTTTATCATATTAAAGATTTCCTAAAAACTGACTATAAAATTCGTATAAGAGCATAAAATTCCTAGGATAACCGAGACAAATTTGAAGAAGGAAATATGAAGGAAAGATTTGCTTCATTAGAGATCATGAATTACTATAGTGTACTACTATAGCAGCTAAAATAATGTGGTGTTAGGGGAAGGTCAACATATCAATGAATGGAAAAGAAACCAGACCTATCACTGAATGGAAATACCTGGTCTTACATAAGACCTGAGTGCAAGAAGAGGTGACCTTAAAAGCCAGCAGGCTTTATAAGTAGCTTCACTCTCCATATGGAAAACAGTACAGTTAGAACCGTACCTTACATATCATCCTCTAAAAAAGAAAATTCCAAATGAATTAAAGACATAAATGTGAACACGACATATTATATCTTTTCATAATGCAGAGAGGGAAGAAATTCTTAAACCATGCTCAGCAAGTAGAAAATCATAAGGAAAAGATTGATTAATTTGACTACCTTATTGTTGGTGAAAGAAACATACCAGAAAGCAATCTGGTAGAAGATGCATGTATTCTAGACCCAGAAACCCCAGTTGTTGCCATAGACTTTAAAGAAACTTGAACATTTATACAAAAGGAGACATGCTGCATAGTCTATATAGTGAAATATTGGAAGCAAACTAAATCATTAGAAGAATAAGTAAATAATTATGGCGACCTATTTAAATTTATTTAAACCTTGATCTACATGTATTCACATAGGTAGAACTTAAAAACAAAATACTGAGTGAAAAAACCGAGACTGAAGTACAATATCGTTTATGAACTTTTTAAGAACTCACACAAATACTATTTACCAATTACGGTAAAATTGGTAAAATATACATTTAGTAAAAATGTAGACAATAGATAGGCAGGGTATATGCCTACTTTAGGATGGAAGCGATTTTGGAGAGCGAGGAAGGGAAATAACACCAGGGAGGGGTTTAAACATTCTCAAGTACATGTACCTATGTTTATTTTTTAAACAATAAAGAAAACCTGTTAGTATTTTAAAATTCTGAGAAGTGGGTAATGAATCTTTATTATATCACTCTTTATATTTGTCTGTATGTTTGAAATATTCCAAAATAAAAGACTGTTAGTAAAGCACAGTGGGAAAATTTTTATCACTCTAATAATTTAAATATTATCTATGTATGGCTACTTGAATTTTAAGGCATTGTATTTACGGTTTTGTAAGTGTTTGGAAATTTTATTTCAAATTTTCAGAATGATTTTGTTTGTTTTTTTTACTTCTCCATTTCCCAAAATGTTGAATACAAATACATCGGAAAGAAAACCTGCCATAAAACACTGCTAGTTACATCACAAAAGCATTCTTAGCTTATAACGAGATTTATTTCATGGCTCCACTTCAATTTGATCAATTAAATGATCAGGGGCCATTACCAATTGAAAGGATTAGTGGATTAATAAAATTCAATTCACTAAAATTTACTTTCCAATATATTTCAAACATAGAAGAGCTGTGTAAAATGAGGTATACCTGTAATTCCAAAGTGTAACTCAGGCTCCTGGGACCATAGACCCCTTTGATCTTGTTACAAATTAGCTCCTGGAAAGCAGAAGGCCTCCTGGACTCAAGTCTCCGGGGATTTTACCTCTGAAGCATCTCAAAACAAATAAAATGACTGAGACAGATGCTGGATCCAGACAGAATGGCAACCATTTCACAAAATTAACCCCCAAATGATGAGAACAGACAATTCTCCACATGTAATTATGGCTTTTGTTATTTTTCTCTCATGAAACCATTCTATTGCTTTGGCTTAAATGCAACAGATAGAGGTATTCAGCCTCGGCTGGCAATATTTCTGATCCATATTTCAATAGATTATCCTGAATTGGCCTCCTGGAAGCATTTATGCTGACCAGTTTTGAAAACCTCTTTGTCAGCCCTCACCCTTACCTGCTAACGCCCAGCTCTAATGGATGAAAGCAGGGGGTGATAATAATCACTGTCTGCCCAGCCCTGAGTGCAGTGCCTGCGTCTGCAAAACAGTCTGCCTGGTGGGGGGTGGGGGGGGGAGGTAACAAGGAGTGTAATTCAATGAATACTTGAGAACCAAGCTTGAGGGTTACTTTTTCTTTTTAAAGGAGTAGTGATATCAGAAGCAGGATTATGAAAAAGAAAGAGTTAGCAAAAATGGGATCTTTGTGAATTAGAATAGCAAGGCCATTTCAAATTGAATTACACAGGATCATGGCAATTAGAATTGGAAAAGATCTCTCAGTCTTTCTCTGTCAAAGCATGATTACTCCCAATGGTACATTCTCCCAAGCTTAGTTCAGTCCAATTTTAAATGATTCAAATGATGAAGCCTCGTTGGCTTCTCTTGGGATATCACTTCACAGTCTAAAATAGCTAACTGCTAGGGAAGCCCCCCCCATATATATTTTGTTTGTTTGTTTTGTTTTTTGCCTTATTTCTATTATTCTGTTTTGTATTTCCCCAATCCACCTTAAAACTATTTGAATTTAATTTTAAATGGGTACAACCTACATTTAAATGATTAAATCCAGCTGAGTCTGGGTCTTTTTGGATGGGTTAATGTCTCTCTCTCTTTCTCTCTCTCTCTCTCTCTCTCTCTCTCTCTCACACACACACACACACACACACACATACACACATAACACATGTACTCACATATACAATTAGAAAATATTACACAACCACAATGTATTTATGGGAAAAAATTAATAAGGACCATTAAGTTTTAGGTCATTCATTGATAAAACAATATAAAAAAATCAATAACCTACTGCCTTTAAACTGACAAAGAGGCAACAAACAATAAATCTAAATGTTATTCCACTTTGTGAATATTATATCTACTGTACATGAGTAAAATAATATGATCTAATATAGTGTTTTCTATAGCTTATTCAGTATAAATAATATAGATATACAATATGGTGCTAATGCCATAAATATATTTATAGAAATTATTTTATTGAAACATTTTTTTGCATCCATTCAAACAAAAGTGACTCATACTTTCTTTGTAGATAGACTCATTCTTACACTAAATTTGGTTTGAGCTTTGAGTAAGTTGTAGAGCCTGGGGGAGCAGCTTGGAGTGTTCAAGGTTAATGGAGGTTGCTTAAGGGTATTTAAATTTGATCAAGATTTTATATAGCTTTCCATGTCCTTTCCAAAGAGCTGCCCTAAAGTATTTTTCACACCTGTCAATCAACCAACTAATATCCAATCAAGTATGAAAATGAGTACCCTGGGAAAAGGAGAAAAAATGTAAAGAAATGATTTGAGCTTAATTTAAAGAAATGGAATTTACCATTTTTGTAGGCATGATGTTTTTATGTCATCAGTTCACAAAATTTTGAGCTGGAAGGAGTCTTAGAACTAGGAATCTTTGAGCTAGAAACATCTAGCTCAATGATTATACAGTCATGGTTGAAAAATTATAAAGAGAGCCTATGTAGCAATTTAAACTTTTGAATTTGTCAGTTGGGTGAATTTTAGTTAAATACATGGATTGAACATGTTTTTACACCAAATTCCTCCATAAATCTTGTGAAAATTACAACAAAGAAATTTAAAAGAACAAAAAGGAAGTGAGAGAAGCCACTAGCCAAGGAGACATGTCTATGCAGTTTTGTGAAGATGAAAGCAAATGGAGGGGTAACAATGACTTGAATGGAGGAAGTTAATAATATCTAATGATTTTTTGAGCATTTATTATGTGCTAAGCATCATCATAAAAGTTTCACATAATTTAATTCAGTAAACCCTCACAACAACACTATAACGTAAGTAACATTTTTTTTTTTTTTTTTGGTAAGTAACATTTTTATCTCCATTTAATAGGTGATGTTTCTTAGGCAGAGTAGGTTACTAAGAAAGCTCTTAAGTGACAGTAACTGGTATGTAATCCCAGAGGATCGAACTCCCACATCTGTGAGAGGGGAATATCAACGACAAGCAAGCCAAATTGCCCCACTCAACACCCCCAAAAGCTAAGTGGAAGAAGGAGTGTGAGCAGTAGGGTTGAATGATGGTTGAAAGAACATAGAGAAAACACTTAGACCACTAGCTCCCCTTTACCACACCAAATGAAAGGAGATTTTGAACATCCAAGTGGATCAGAAGATTGGAGGAGTCTTTACGGCAGAAACTGATCTCCTTGAAAAAATATTTACAATACCTGACATTATGGGTTCCCATAAAAAAGCCAGATAGCCAACAAATCCCCACACAGTGGTGCCTGTTTACAAGCTCCACTCGTGTACGGAGAGTGCTATCAGATTTTACCGCATCTTTCTTAATGTCTGTTTATATCGACTGTTTTATCTTTCACAAAAAGGTTGCTTTACCCTTGCTTCTTTGTGTCTCATTTTCCACTGAATGCCAGACAGTGTGTGCAGAAGACCAATGGAGACAGGAAAATTTCGTCTGAATTTCCATATTAAAAAAAAAGAACCTTGACTCCTACCTCGCCGCATACACAAAATTAATTAAATATGCATCATAAACCCAAATACAAGACAATTAAGCTTTTAGAAGAAATCATAGGAAAATATATCCAGGACCTAGCAGAGCTTTCTTAAAGGGCACAAAAGGCACGAATCATAAAAGAGTAAACCGATATAGATTTCATTAAAATTAAGGAACTTGATTCACAAAAGACAACATTAAGAAAGTGAAAATAAGGGCTTCCCTGGTGGCACAGTGGTTAAGAGTCCGCCTGCCAATGCAGGAGATGCGGGTTCGTGCCCCGGTCCGGGAAGATCCCACATGCCGCGGAGCGGCTAGGCCCGTGAGCCATGGCCGCTGAGCCTGCGCGTCCGGAGCCTGTGCTGCGCATTGGGAGAGGCCACAACAGTAAGAGGCCCGCGTAAAAAAAAGAAAGTGAAATAAAGACACAAACAGGAATTATAAATCTGTAATACAGATGTATGACAAAATACTTATGAGATTATGCAAAGAACTCCTTCAAATAAATAAAAGACAAGTTATTTGTAAAAATTAAATGAAATACTTGAAAACAAACATCGTAAAAGAGGTGGACCTAGAGTCTGTCATACAGAGTGAAGTCAGAAAGAGAAAGACAAATCCCGTATGCTAACACATATATAGGGAATCTAAGAAAAAAACAAAATGTCATGAAGAACCTAGGTGCAGGACAGAAATAAAGACACAGACATACTAGAGAATGGACTTGAGGATATGGGAGGGGGAAGGGTAAGCTGGGACAAAGTGAGAGAGTGGCATGGACATATATACACTACCAAACGTAAAATAGCTAGTGGGAAGCAGCCACATAGCACAGGGAGAGCAGCTCGGTGCTTTGTGACCACCTAGAGGGGTGGGATAGGGAGGGTGGGAGAGAGGGAGACACAAGGGGGAAGAGATATGGGAACATATGTATATGTATAACTGATTCACTTTGTTATAAAGCAGAAACTAACACACCATTGTAAAACAATTATACTCCAATAAAGATGTAAAAAATAATAATAATTAAAAAAAACCCCAGCATATCCAAATATCCAATGAGCATAGGAAAAAAATACCCAACATCACTAGTCATCAGGGGTATATAATTTAAAATGACAATGGGATATCACTTTTAAACCACCAGAATGGCTAAAATTAAAAAGAGTGACTATATCAAATTTGGGTGAGGCTTAAGAGCAATTTGAACTCATATACTCTAGTTGATGTGAGTATAAATTGATGCAACCACTTGGGAGAACTGTTTGGCAGTATCTACTAAGTCTAAATAAATAACTATTGTACAAGTCAGCAACTCTAGTCCTAGGTATATACTCAAGAGAAATGAGTTTATATGTATACCAAAACATATGTAAAAGAATATTAACAGTAACTTTATATATAATAGCCTCAAACTGGAAATAATCAAAATATCCATCAGTGGGAAAATAGATAAGGAAAGTGTAGTATATTTATATGGTAGAATAGTAAACAGTTACTTTTTTTTTTTTAAGTTTTAAAAAAGAATGAACTACTACTATATACAACAACATGGATAAATCTGCCAGGCAATATTTTAGTGAAAGGCAGATGTAAAAACATATATACTACATAATTCAATTTATATGAAGTTTAAGTACAGGCCATACCATCTATGGTATTAGAAGTTAGTGATCACCTCTCTGGGGGTCTTATCTGCAATGCTGAAATGTTCTGTATCTTGACCATCTGTTGGTTACTTGAATTCATACGTGTAAAAATTCATCATGTACATTTAATATCAGTGCACATTACTGAATATACACTATTCTCAATGAAAAATTTTAAAAGGCTAAAACAAGTTCAGCTAGGATCATGACACATTTGAAGAAACCTCTAAAAGAGAACAAAATGAAACAAAACAGACTATCCTTTTTTCCAGAAAGTCAAGAGTATATATATATATATATATATATATATATATATATATATATACATCCATGAAATAGAAAGCAGGAATTAAAAACATAAAACAAAGAACAGAGAAAAAGAAATAAGTTTTTTGGGGGAAAAAAAAGATAAAATGTAAAAATTCCATAGAAAATAAAGTTGAGGAAATTATCTAGAAAGCAGAACAAAAAATTGGGAGATAGTCCATAAAAGTTACCAGGTTTTTAAACAACCTAGCCACTCCAGGCAAAAATGCTCATCTCAGGACATGGTAGTCCTTGCCTTCCATGAGTTCAGCCTGACCTTGGGAGGGCCTGGGCATATTTTCCTGTAACAAGGCTGCTCAGTGACTGCAACAGTGTATTTTTGATTTTTTGAGAAATTATATCAACCCAGCTTGGTCACAACTATTTCCTCAACTATGATTGGCAAATATAATTTTTTGAAAACAATTGAGAAAGCACATTAGTTAACCTTTACTTAATTTTGTTTGGTAGGTAGAGGAAACATTTCAAAACATGAGGTCTATATGAGAGGGAGAGAATAACAAATATAGTCCCTGGTGGTTATAAAAACAACAGCAACAAAACAATAAGAGAGGTGGGAATAGTTGAACATACTCCTTTTGGTGTATCACAGAATTATTCAACCCTCTGTATTTATCCATTTTAGAATATTGTATGTTATCATTTCAAAGTCGTTCCTGTTTTTCTATTTTCTTAAATAAATAATGTACATTCTAGAAAATCTGGATAATATAGTTAAGACACAAATAGAAAAATCAGTGATGTTTCTTCTGCACACAGATAATCACTATTAGTTAAGAATTTTTAGAGTTTTTTTCTCTTTCACCATAGATATATATTTGGGGTGATAAAATCGAGATCATACTATATATATATATATATATCAATACAAGCTTGAACCATTTTTTTAGTTAATAATATATTGTGGACATCTTCCTATGTATATAATCATTTTTAACTAGTAATATTTCACAATATGGATGGTACATGGTTTATTTACCATTATCTTATTGTTGGACATTTAGCTTGTTTCAATTTTAAAATATTATAAATGATATAAAATATTTGTACTTTTTTTTAACATCTTTATTGGGGTATAATTGCTTTACAACGGTGTGTTAGTTTCTGCTTTACAACAACGTGAATCAGTTATACATATACATATTTGTACATTTTTAAGGTATCTGATTCTTATTGCCAAATTGCCCTGAGAAATGTTACCTAAATTTACATTTACACCAGACACTGCAAGAAGTGCCTGTTTCACTGAGCTGTAGCCAAATCTGGAAATTTTCATTTTTATAAAATCCTCAACAATCAAAAGGGAAAAAAAAGTAACACTGCTTTTTAAACTTGAATGTCTATGTTTCTAATATTATTGAACATTTCTTCATATGATTGCTGGCATTTTAATTTCTTTCTTTTATGACTTGCCCATTCATGATTTTTTCCTCAAGTTTCAATTTTTCTTATTAAAGTATAAAATCTTTAATAAATTAAGCCAAGACCAATAATTTTCAAATGCTTTTTCTCTTTTGGTGTTTTTGTTTGGCAAATTATGCATGTCTACATGAAGGAACACGTGTGATGGGAAGATAAGTGGAAAAACAAGGGTCAGAGGGGTTGACAGCTCACAATACCTTAAGTGTGGACATATTTGAAGATGGCATCAGTAAATCAAGAAGGAAAAGAAGGCTAGAAGAAAATGGTTCTTATGGATAAGATGTATTTTGGGGAGTTTTCCATATATTTGTATAACATAAGTAGGGTATTAGCAGGATAAAGTCTCTCTCAAAATCTGTAAGTCAATTCTTTGAATGATGATAGAAATCTTTCTTTTGCAGAATGACTAAGTCTTTTTTCTAAACATAGATAAAAGCTTTTGCTCAATATGGCATAATAATTCCAGGAGGCTCAGAGAAGCAAAACTAAGTCTGTCTCAAAGTGTCTTATTACAATAAAATCAAATTTAACCTACTAAACCCAAGACGTACATCACTCACTTTTCTTTTATTTCAAACAATTTGTTAGTATATTATCATAAATGCTACCTGTCACAGACTGATAGCTGTCAGTAGCTCAAAACTATGAATAAAACTGAAAATGAATTTGAATATGGGAACCATAATAGCATTTCATAGAGAGGTGACAATAATAAGAGGTTGTGGCAGACAAGAAAAATTCTCAGGAATAAGGAAATCAAGAAAACTTTCTTCAAATCAAATAAGCTCCCAAATCAGTCTCACCAGAGTTATATTTCCACCAAACCTAACAGTCAATAAAATACTTATTGGCCCTTGGTAGTCTGTACCAACGGCAAGTTGAGTTTACCTTGTGAATTTTTATATTGTAAGTATGTATCAAGTTGCAGAGCATAATTTCAAAATAACACAATCTGAGTTTATGTTTCTTTCTAAATGATACCAGAAACTTTCATTAATATTTCTCCAACAGTGTAAAAATCTCACTTGAATTTTAAAATATAATTTTAATCACTAACTAGGATCAATAAACACAATATCTTTTAAAAGATCCAAGTCAATATATTTCAGATAAAAGAAGTTTCATCCAAATTTTAGGACTCAATTTATATTTCTTTTGCATTTTCTGGTTTAAAAAACAGTATTACATGCAATTATTTGGATGGATCTCAAGGGTACTATGCTGAGTGAAAAAAGTCAGTCTCAAAATTTATATACTTTATGGTTCTATTTATGCAACATCCTTGAAATGACAAACTATAGAGATGGAGAAGAGATTACGGGTTGTCAAGGGATGGGTGGAGGTAGGTGTGACTAATAAAGGGATAGCGTAAGAGAGTTCCTTTGTGTTGCTAGAACAGTTCCGTATCTTGATTGTGGTAGGAGTTACAGAAATCTATACACAGGAAAAAATTGCAAGAACAATACACACACTCACAGATAAATAAGCACATGTAAAAACTGGTAAAAAGTGAACAAAATCTGTACTCTCTGAACGGACATACTAATGTCCGTTTCTTGCCTTTGATATTGTACTACAGCTATATAAGTTGTCATCATTGGAGGAAACTGGGTGAAGGGGTCATGGAACTCTAGGCATTAATTTTGCAACAGCCTGTGAGTTTAAGTGTTTAAAAATAAAAAAGTGTTTTAAAAACATGTTTTCCACTTATCCACACATTTAACTTTATATAGACAATTGTCAGAAAGGAAGCAAATTAGAACTCTTAGCAGCCACTATTGATCACAAAAATTCATGCACTAACAATAATTCATTTTACTTATTGGAGAATTCCTCAGGTTCTCATGCAGTGCCGACTTGCTCTGACTTCAAACACATTTCTAGTATACTTGGTAATCTGTTTTTCTCAACTATAGCAGATACATTCATCCAATCAGTCAGCAGTCATTTATTCATTTATTTATGTTTATTCATTCATACTTTTGCTGACTGTGCCAAGTAATGTGATAAGCATGATGTCCTGATGAATGACACAGTTTCTGTCCTCAAGAAACTTATGACTTAGAGTGGTGATTTCTACACAGAGGTTCAGAGAGAAATGAGGAAATACGTATCTGAAAGTTACAAGCTTTTCAAAATACATACTACCCCATCCCCAAAACTCTTATATATCTCTGAGGAAGACATCCTCCCACTTCCTAGAATAGAGGGAAGATGATAAATGGGAAGGGAGAGGTGAAGATAGATGGGACCAGATCAGGAAGAGTCTTATATGTAGGAGCTTTGGACTTTATCCTTAAGGCAATGGGGCACTACTGAAGGGTTTAGGCAAGGGGGTGGGGTAAATAATCAAATTTACAGTGTTTTTCAAGATTATACCAGCTTCAGCGTGCAAATCTGGAGGATGGATGACTAGTTAAAAAGCTGTTGCAATGATTTGGGGATGGCATAATAATGGCTGTGGGGATAAAGATAAGTAGACACGTTTTTGAATTCATTAGGAAGAATAACTGACAGGATTTGGTGAGCAGTTATTCCTCATCTCCACAGAAATGGAGGTAGCCAGAGTTTACCCATTGCAAGGTGGAGAGGGTAATGACTGGGTGGGACATAGGAGGCCTTCCAGGTTTCCAGTAATGTTTTGTTTCTTGACTTGGGAGCTAGTTAAACTGATCTATTTACTCTGTGAAAATTCATTCAGCTTGTACACTTATGATCTGTGCACTTTTGTTTCTGTATATGTTAAACTATGATTAAAATTTTACATAAATTATGTACATAGTAGCAAAAATGCACTGAGATGTTGTATGATTTGCATGGTAATGAAATGTATTCAACTGCACATCACATGGGAAGAAAAAAGATAAATTTTAAAGACTCCCCTGTCATAGTGATAAGTCCTTAAATGCCAATATATATATGCAAATGAAAGAAAGAATTAGGCCTTTGGGCTATCAACCATCACATTCAACAGGCTGAAAAAAATATGTGCAAAATTTGGCAGTTTTGAAAGTACATGTTTTGTATTAGACCTACAGAGACTGAAAAAAGTTTTCTTACTGACCTTTGATAAAGATGAGTACAACTTTCTTTACTTAAACATCGTCTAGAGACAAGTTTAGGTTTACCCATAAAAATAGGTTCAGGGACTTTGTGTTTCTCATTGGTGTAAGGGGCTTAGAAGATGTCATTTCATCCTAACATCAAGTATAAAAGTGAACAAACTGACAAGTCAACAACTCTTCCTAGATCTGTCAGAGAAGTGAGGTCATAAGCAAACCCTTGCCCCCCAGATTGGAGAGAGAGACAGGCAAGTTCAGAGAATGCCAACCTACTAGAGCAGGAAACTCAGCAGAACCAGTGCTGGGGTAAGAAAACCTAAACGGTAATTGATGAATTGCTAGAGGCTCAGTGTGGACAAGTCTGAGAGTTAAAAACTCCAGGTGGACCCAGTCACAGAGGGTACAATACTTTCATTAGTTGTACCTACCACTTCCTCATATTGAATATCAGAGAAAAATCTCTCCTTGTGCTTCTGGCAGGGTGAGAGGAAAGGAAACCATTTTGAAATACACCAGAGCATTCTGTTTTTCTCAATAGAGGCTGCCTGAGGAGAAACTATTTTACGAGAGCCTAACCTGCTAGGATGTTATCAGAGCATAGCCTACCTGGGGGAAGTGAGATACCTAACTCCAGCTTCCTGTAGCCATCCAGATTCACCAAAGGAGGGAAAAGGGAGAAGGAGGGAGGGAGGGAGGGAGGGAGAGAGAGAGAGGGAGAGGGAGAGAGAGAGAGAGAGAGAGAGGTGCATTGGTGAAGTTCACAGTCCAGAGACGCAGGCTCATCAAAGGCTGAGACCTAATCATAGAACTGTAAAATGCTTTTCCTCCACACTTGCCTTGCCACTTCATTATTAAAGTCTTAATTACTGTAGTTCATTTTCCAAGTACATCATGTACACCATTCAACAAAAAATTACAAGGCATACTAAAAGACAAAAAAATCAGTTGGAAGAGACTGAACAAGCATCAGAACCAGAGTCAGCTATGGTAAGAATGTTAGAATTATCAAACAGGAGTTTTTAAAAACTATGATTAATATGCTAAGGGACTTAATGGAAAAAGTAGACAACATGCAAGAACAGATGGATAATGTAAGCAAAGAGATAAAAATTCTAAGGAAGAATTTTTTAAATACTAGAGGTTAAAAATACGGCAACAGAAAAGAAGAATGCTTTTGATGGGCTCATTAGTAGACTGGACATGGCTGAGGAAAGACTCCCTGAGCTTGAGTATACAGCAACAGAAACTTCTAAAACTAAAAATCAAAGAGAAAAAAAACCTGAAAAATTAAAACAGAATATCCAAGGATTCTAGGAAAACTAAAAAAGGTATAACATATGCATAATGGGATTATCAGAGGGAGAAGAAAGAGAAAAAGGAAAAGAAGCAATGACTAAGAATTTCCCCATATTAATGCCAGACACCAAACCACAGATCCAAGAAACTCAGAGAATACTAAGAAGGATAAATACCAAAAAACCCTACACCTAGGCATATCATATTCAAACTTCAGAAAATTAAAGATAAAGAAAAAAATCTCAAAAGAAGTCAGAGGGGGAAAAAATGCTAAGAATTACATCCACCTTCTCCTCCAAAACCATGCAGGCAAGAAGAGAGTGGAGTAAAATATTTAAGGTGTTGAGAGAAAAAATATCCACCTCCCTAAAATTCTGTACCCTGCTAAATTATCTTTCAAACTGAAGGGGAAATAAAGACTTTCTCAGACAAACAAAAATTAAAGAATTTTTTTTTTTTTGCAAGTAGACCTACCTTATAATAAATGTTAAAAGAAGCTCTTTGGAGAGAAGAAAAATTATATAGATCAGAAACTTGGATCTACATAAAGAAAGAACATTTGAAGAAAGAATAAGTGAAAGTAAAATAAAAACTTTTATTTTTCTCATTCTTAATTGATCTAATAGATAACAGTTTACTCAAAATAATAGTAGCAACAATGTATTTAGATATATATAAATCATACATAATTATATATAACCATATGTGATACATAATTATATCTATGTATATATATGATTCTGTATGCTTATACATAAGTGAAATGAATGACAGCAATGAAACAAGGGACAGGAGGGAGATGTTAGGAATATTTTGTCATTATAAGTTACTCACACTACCCATGAAGAAGTGTAGTGTTATTTGAAAGTGTATTTGGATTAATTGTAAATATATATTGTGAATTCTAGGGTAACCACTGAAAAAAGCTTTTAAAATGTATGATTGATATGCTAAGAAAGGAGAGAAAATGGAATCAGGTAAAGTGCTCAATTAAAATCTCAAAAGGCAGAAAAAGTGTGGAAAACAAAAATAGGAGCAAGGATAAAAGACAACAAATAGAAAACAGTAACAAAATTAGTATATATTAATCTACCATATCAATAATAACTTTGAGCATCAATGGTCTAAATACACCAACTAAAACATAGAGACTATCAAAATGGATCAAAAAACATGACTTATCTATACATTGTCTCAGAAAACCTGCTTTAAAGATAATGGCCCATTCATATCAAAACTAAAGGAATGGAGAAAGAAATACACTAATCAAAAGAAAGTGGGAATATGTTTTAAATTTCAGATGGAGCAAATTTTGAACAAGGAAAGTTACTGGGAATAAACAGGGAGACTATATAATAATACCCCAAAGAAGACATAGGAATTCTAATGTGTATGTACCTGGTAACAAAGCTTTAAAATACATGAGGTAAAAAATGGAAAAATCTAAAAGGAGAAATAGATGAATCCACTATAACATTTGGAGATTTTAACACACTTTCATCAGAAATAGACAGATCCAACAGTCATATAGTAAATCAGTAAGCATATAGTTGAACTCAACAGCATCATTGATCAACGGTTATAATTGACATCTATAGACTAATTCACCCAACAACAGATGACTACACACTCTTCTCAAGCTCACATGAAACACTTACCAAATAAACCACATTCTGGATCATAAAACACACCTTAACAAATTTAAAAGAATAGAAATCATATAATGTCTTCTTTTAACCACAGTGGAATTAAACTAGAAACCATTAACAGAGAGATAACTGGAAAATTCCCAAAGTATTTGGAAATTAAACAACATACATCTAAATAACACATAAGTCAAAGAAGAAGCCTCAAGATTAAATTAAAAAATATTTTGAACTAAGTGAAAATGAAAATACAACATATCAGTATTTGTGGATGCAGCGAAAGCAGTGCTAAGAGGGAAATTTATAGCATTGAATGCAGGTATCAGAAAATAAGAAAGATTTAAAACCTAAAAACTAAGCTTCAATCTTAGGGAACTAGAAAACAAAGAGCAAAATAATTCAAAATAAGTAGATGAAAATTAATAATAAAAATTAGAGCAGTAATCAATGAAATTGAAAATAGGAAATCAATAGAGAAAATCAATAAAAACCAAAAGCTAGTTCTTCAAAAAAGATAAGTAAAATCAATAAGCGTCTAGCCATGCTAACCAAAAAAAGAGAGAGAGAGAGAGAGAGAGAAGACACAATTGATATCAGAAATGAAAGTGGGGCTTCCCTGGTGGCGCAGTGGTTGAGAGTCCACCTGCCGATGCAGGGGACGCGGGTTCGTGCCCCGGTCCGGGAAGATCCCACATGCCGCGGAGCGGCTGGGCCCGTGAGCCATGGCTGCTGAGCCTGCGCGTCCGGAGCCTGTGCTCCGTGGCGGGAGAGGCTGCAACAGTGAGAGGCCCTAGTACCGCAAAAAAAAAAAAAGAAATAAAAGTGGGAACATCACTATGGATCCCATGGACATTAAAATAAAGATATATTAAAATAAAGATATATTAAAATAAAATAAATTATATTAAAATAAAGATAATAAAGAAACATCATGAACAACTCTATGCCCACAAATTTGATAACCTAGATGAAATGGTCCCATTCTGTGAAAGACACAATCTACCAAAACCCACACAAGGATAAATAGACAACCTGAATAGGCCTATAACTATTAAAGAAATTGAATCAATAATTAACCTTCCAAAATAGAAATCACCAGGACTGGATGAATTTACTGGAAAACTGTACCAGAGATTAAGGAAGAACTTATACTAATTCTCTACAATTTCTTCCAGAAGATAAAAGCAGAAAGAATATTTCCTAACTCTTCTATGAGGCCAGCATTAACCTGATAACAAAACCAGACAAAGGCATTACAAGAAAACTACAGATCAATATGTTTCATGAACATAGATGCAAAAATCCTCAACAAAACACTAGCAAATCAAATCCAACAATGTATAAAAAGAATTATACACGATGACCAAGTGGGGTTTATACCAGCTATGCAAGGTTGGTTCAACATTTCGAAATCAATTGATACAATCCATCAAATTAACAGGCTAAAGAAGAAAAAACTCACATGATCATATCAATAGATGCAGGAAAAACATTTGACAAAATCCAACACCTATTCATGATAAAACTCTTGACAAACAAGGACTAGAAGGGAAACTTCCTCAACTTGATAAAGAATATCTACAAAAAAACCTAACAGCTAACATCATACTTAATGGTGAGGAACTCAAAACTTTTCCACTAAGATCAGGAACAATTCAAATTAAAACAATGAGACAGTACTACCCACCTATCAGAATGGCCAAAATCTGGAACACTGACAATACCAAGGATGTGGAGCAATAGGGACTTTCATTCATTTCTGCTAGGAATGCAAAATGTTACAGGTACTTTGGAAGACAATTTGGTAGTTTCTTAAAAACCTGAACATATTTTACCTACAATCCAGCAACTATTCTCCTTAGTATTTAACCAAATGAATTCAAAGCTTAAATTCACACAGATATTTGCACATGGATATTTGTAGCAGCTTTATTCAGAACTGTCAAAACCTGGAAGCATCATGATGTCCTTCAGTAGGTGAATGGATAAATAAATTGTGGTACATCCAGACAATCAAATATTATTCAGCACTAAAAACAAATGAGCTATCACATCATGAAAGATATGGAGGAAACTTAGAAGTCTATTACTATGTGAAGGAAGCCAATCTGAAAAGGCTACATACTGTATGATTCCAACTATATGACTGACATTCTGGTAAAGGCAAAACTATGCAGATGGTAAAAGATCAGTTGTTACAGGGGTAAGGGAGGAGGGAGGAATGAATAGGGCAAGCTCAGATGCATTTTTAGGGCAGTGAAACTACTCTGTATGATACTATAATGAATACTTGTCATTATACATTTGTCCAAACCCATAAAATGTACAACACCAAGAGTGAACAAGAGTGATAATGATGTGTCAATGTAGCTTCATCAATTGTAACAAATGTTCCACTATGGGGGAGGATGTATGTCGATAGTAGGGGATATTGTGGATACGTAGGGGCAAGGGCTATGTTAAAACTCTCTTTACTTGGTGCTCAATTTTGCTGTGAACCTAAAGCTGCTCTAAAAAGTAAACTTTATTAATTAAAAAAAGGTAGGTTCAGAAAAACTTACACCAATTTTCACACTCACATTTAGAATTTCCCTACACACTAAACTGTGAAAACTAGAGAGAGATGATTTTATTCAATTGCTTTCAGAATCACTGACACCACTTAGGTCTCTTATTTTTTTAAGCCTTGAGGCAATGCTTCTTTTCATGGAAGAAATATAGAGAAATTCTCTTCTTCTCATGCTACTTTCCATTTCATATTTTATATAAGATTTCCATTTTATATTTTTATACAATCCTCTATGATTTTATATTTTTATAGAGAAAAATATTTCATTAAATCTCTTAAAAATAGCTTTTTGGTGTTTATGCTGAGGTTTTAAAAATATGCTAATAATTATTTTATTAATCTCTTTTACTTAGGCTAGCATAAATATGAACATATACGTAATTTCACTTCAATGCTAATACATAATACATTGTGTTTAGATTGGTTAGATATTGAAAAAGAAATTTTCAATGTGATTTTTTTTATTACTGAAGAAGTAATTTATGTACTTGAAGAAAAATGGAGAAAAGTATATGCTATCAGGTACATTTTGTGATTATCTGCAGGTGGTAATGTTTATGAAGAACGAGGCAATTTTTTAAAAAAAAGTGTTCATCCCTGAGCAGATCTTTTTCTGTCATCTTGTCTGTGCCCCCTTCTAACTGCACCTGTTATATTCAGAGATCATGTTGCATACAATGATATAATTATCTGCTTTGGGAGATTATTGATATGTTATGAATGAAAGATAATGGATCAGTCACTATGGGTGATTATAATTTTAAAAAACTGTTACCAATAATATTTGGACAATGAACTCCATGAAGAATGAGTAGAAATTGATTCTCAAGACTTGGGGAGTCCCGAGAGCCAGTGGAAAAAATATTTTAAAAGACTTCTCAAGGTCTCAAAAGCAGAAAGTTTCTACAGACTCACTGAAAATTTTTTAATGTATGTTTTTTTAAAAAGTAACTCCCAATATATTTATAACAATGGCCATCTGACGTTTCAAGACTTCATTCTCTACTAGAGAGTATTTCCTTCATACCAAATTTACTGACCTTACTTCTAATTATTTTCAACCTCATTTTTCTCTGATTTTACTTAATTGCCTATCCTCCAAAGAATTCCTATAAATGGTCCTAAATAACTATCTTTTAGTTTTCTTCCATGATTTCTGACTACTCTTCTATGCATTATTCTCTCTTCTGACTCCGTAGGGATAATGAGCTCCATGCTTTGACTCACCTGCTCAGGCCTCTTGAGAGATGTCTGAATGTCACCATGGTGACGGGGTACCACTCAAGGCCCTGTTGGGAATGGGATAGGGCTCAAGGGCTGAGGCATATGTCTGACAGAATGAGTTTAAGTACTCTTAGTTGGGGGAGAATAAGAGGTAGATAGAGGTACATAAAAAAACTATGTTCTGATGCCAACAGGTCTTGGAAGCCAAATTTAATTTACTATTTCAAGAAACTAAATCTTGGTTTTGCAGCTTCTCTCTATATTCAAGTGTAAGGATAGTCAAAACTAAGGCCCCAGAAATGTTGCTGTGTCATCTCTGTGTTAATGAACCTGGAAGGGTGTGTGCGTGTGCGCGTACGTATGTGATACTATAACACTCTCAAACTAGGCTGAACATTAGGTTCCTAGTCTTCTATTTGTAGAGGTAGTTTGGGAGTAATTAGTGTTAGGGAAATAATTATTAGCAACCTTGTTTTATCAAAGTGCCCTAACAGAGGACAAATAATCCAGCCATTTATTTTTTTTTAATTTTTTTTTTTTATTGCGGTACGCGGGCCTCTCACTGTTGCGGCCTCTCCCCTTGCGGAGCACAGGCTCCGGATGCGCAGGCTCAGCGGCCATGGCTCACGGGCCCAGCCGCTTCGCGGCATGTGGGATCTTCCCGGACCGGGGCACGAACCCGTGTCCCCTGCATCGGCAGGCGGACTCTCAACCACTGCGCCACCAGGAAGCCTAGCCATTTCTTCACTGACTGATTTTAGATCCCTATTGTTCGGAGATGTCCCCACAAATGCTGAACATCTAGGGAAACCTGCTTCCTTAAGAATTCATAATTAATGACGCAGTAGCCAGGGGCTTTCCTGGTGGCGCAGTGGTTGAGAGTCCACCTGCCAATGCAGGGAACATGGGTTCGTGCTCCAGTCCGGGAAGATCCCACATGCTGCGGAGCGGCTGGGCCTGTGAGCCATGGCCGCTGAGCCTGCGCGTCCGGAGCCTGCGCGTCCGGAGCCTGTGCTCCGCAATGGGAGAGACCACAACAGTGAGAGGCCTGTGTACCGCAAAAAAAAAGAAAAATGATGCAGTAGCCACTTCACAACTGTGGGCTGGCATATAGAAAAAATATTTATATCTCAAGATCTTCAATACAAATTTAAATCTAGGTTTTTCATTACAAACTTTTAGAAAGCAAAATTCTAAACCACATCTTTTCTAAAATGTCAAAGATATTCCAATAATGTTCTCAAATGGCTGCAGAAGGGGTAAATAAGAATCGCTTATTGATCAAAGTCAAGAAAAAAGAGAATCACTGGCTCAAAGGCTAAAGTTAAAGAAAGATTTGAGGTTACAAAATGTGTTTTGAGTTTCAAAATGCAGGAAGTAAAGAAATAACAGACCACTTAGGTAGTACTTTGTAATTCTAATTTCAAAGGTTTGGTGTGAGAACTGAAATGAGCATCTTTTTATATAGGAGAAACATTATAACCCAGCATCCTACATAGTTTCCTCCTCATTATTTGGTTCCATGTGCATCACTCTCCAGTTGGACCCTAAGTTGTTCTTGTCCAGCATGGTGCTAGGAACGAAAAAGTTTTCTGCCTCCGGAACATGCCCTCCGCAAATACTTAGGGATTAGGGAAATTTAAGGATAATGACTGGATTGGAATGCAGTTTCCTTGAGTGCTAGAGCAATGGGTCTCAGACTGGAGCCTGCGTCATCTGGAGGACTTGTTAAAACAGAGTTTGCTCGACCCCCATCCAGTTTCTGATTCAGTAGGTCTAGGGATGAAGAACCTGCATTTCTAACAAGCTCCCTGGTGCTCATCTGGGGAGCACAGGTTGAGGGCCTTTGTTCTAGACCAGTGGTCTCAACCGTGGCTGCACATGACAATAAGCTGGGGAGTTTTTTTGACTCCTCATGCCCAGATTATTATCCAGACCAATAACATCAGAATCTATGGTGGTCGTGACCAGGCTTCAGTATTTTTTAAAGCTTCCTAGTAGATTCCAATGTGCAGCCCAGACTGGGAAACACTGTTCAGTCTCATAGTTGTTCTCAGCCCAGGCTGTATATTAGAGTAACTTGAGAAAGCTTTTTTTTTTTTAAATTGAGCTATAATTGACATAGTATAAAAATTACCCACTTCAAAGTGTACAAGTCAGTGATT
Organism: Grampus griseus; assembly: GCF_964374135.1. Lineage (NCBI taxonomy): Eukaryota > Metazoa > Chordata > Mammalia > Artiodactyla > Delphinidae > Grampus > Grampus griseus. The sequence goes on from NC_139019.1 coordinate 87,209,983, forward strand.
CCTATTTATTCACAAAGTTGTACAGCCATCACCACTATCTAGTTCCAGAACCTTTTCATCAACTTCTAGGGAGATTTTTAAACAAAGTTCTGATACCTCGGTTCTACTCTTAGAGATTCTGATTTAACTGGTTTACATGATAAAGGCATCAGTGTTTTTGTAAGTGCCTCAGGCAATTCTAATGTCCAGATAGGGCTGAGAATCACAGTTCCTGAGTTTGATTACTGACCTTTCAAGACTGTTTTAGGAGTTAAGACCTATTCAGGAGCTTTCACTGACCCAGGCAGGGATGTGGTAAGTACAGAGGAACTAGCACACATTTTCTGTCTAAACTCCTGCTTGTCCATTAAATATGGTCAATCACAATACAGGGAAAACATCATCCTTGATTTCTGGCGCTCAGAGCAGAGAGCTGGGTGGCCTTTAACAGATGGATCTGGAGGTGACCCTGGTAGCGAACCTGGCTCCACTGTCTGCGGCATTTCCCTGAAAACCATAGCTCCATTTTAGAGACTTCAAGAGCCTCTAAGGCTCTTTGGGCCCCCAGTAGGGCTCAGAGCTGTTAGTTAAATTTTTAAACATTTGCTTCCATTGGTCTGATGTTTCAGTGACGGGCTTCTGTTGATTAAGGCACAGAAGCCGAGTTAGAGTCCTGGCTCCTGCAATTACTATTGCCTGATGTGGGGTAAAAACAGTTTCCTCATTTTGTAATAATCCCTTCCTCCCAAAGATATTTCTGTTATTAAGGAAAATAGTGTATTGGGAGCATTCACCTCTGCACAATTAATTCAGTAGAAAGATGATGAGGTTTCACATCGTGTGATCTGGATTCAGTCCCTGGCTCTGGCCTTTTAGCTGATGTGATTTGAGCAAAATGTAAGCATTCACACTCTATAAAAGGGGAATCCATCAATGACAACAATAATAATAGTACCTGACTCACCTTTAGTAACACGTTTACATATTTTTGTGACGATAAAATGGTATAGTTCACATGAAAATGTTTTATATACTATGGCATCATATAAATGATTATGCCTTAGGAGGTAACTAGAGACATAGACTTATGAAAGGAGGAAAGAATGCATAATTTATAAATTAAGATGATTCCTTTTGCTATGTAGACAGTTTGAACTATAGGACCTCAGGAACAAAAGGATACTTCTACAGATCATTTAAAAGCAGCTATTGGGCTTCCCTGGTGGCGCAGTGTTGGGAATATGCCTGCCAATGCAGGGGTCACGAGTTCGAGCCCTGGTCCGGGAAGATCCCACATGCCGCGGAGCAACTAAGCCCGTGCGCCACAACTACTGAGCCTAGTGTGCCACAGCTACTGAGCCTGCGTGCCTAGAGCCCTATGCTCTGCAACAAGAGAAGCCACGCAATGAGAAGTCCGTGCACCACAACAAAGAGTAGCCTGCGCTCACCCCAACTAGAGAAAGCTGGTGCGCAGCAATGAAGACCCAACGCAGCCAAAAATAAATAAAATTAAATTATTTAATTAAAAAAAAAAAGATTTAGGGAGAAGGAGATCCTAAGTTGTATCCCATAAGTAGTCATTCTTTCACTTTTCCTGATTCTATCTATCTCCCCCTTTTTTGGGGTCTTTGCCTATACAGAATTGAGTTAATTCTCCTCTTTAGTTCATAACACTTAACTGGTCCATATGAGGCCCCTCTTTTTAATTTATTCTCCTCCTTCATCTCCATCCCTGATCCCATTTCCCATCCTTACATAGTCCCTATTCTTGTGTTTGCAATGTGGATTCTTCCAATCTACCTTCTGAACATTTGTTTATATGTATATCTGTAAAACTATTTTTTAGTATGTATGAAATTTTTGACATTTACACAATTACTATGCTATAAATTTCATTTGTTTCACTTAGCAGTAGGCTTTTATTTCATGTGGTAAGAATACTTACATGAGACCTACCTTCTTAACAAATTATGTGTATAATACATTATTGTTGACTATAGGTACAGTGTTGTACAGTAGATCTCCAGAGCTTATTCATCTTGCTTAACTAAAACTTTATGCCTGTTGATTAATTACTCCCTACTTCCCTCTTCCTTCAGTCCCTGGCAACTACCATTCTACTCTTTGATTCTATGAATTTGACTATTTTAGATACCTCATATAAGTGGAATCATGCAGCTTTTGTCTTTCTATGACTGGCTTATTTCACTTAGCAAAATGTTCTCAAGGGTCGTACATGTTGTCACATATTGCAGAATTTCCTCCTTTTTAAGGGATGAATAGTATTCCATTGTATGTATATGCCATTGTGAGATTGGTCGTCCTACTATATGATCTAACTCATTTTCTTTGACTGTTGCATATCATTCCATCTTAGGCAAGTACTCTATAATACGTACCTATTCCCTTAGAGAGGGATACACAATGCCCCCCAACTCCCACTGCCCAAAAAATGGTGCAGTGCTCCTCCTTGTGTGTCCCCTTGTACATCACTGTACCAGGAGTGGAGTCCCATTTTTCTGTTGGGCTTCTGTCTTTCCTTGAAAATTTTTGAGAATTCCTAATATATTCTGGAAGTTAATGTTTGCCTGTTTATAGATGTTGTGAAGATCTTCCAGTCCATGAGTTACTATTTTTTAATTATTAATTAATTAATTTTATTTTTGGCTGCATTGGGTCTTCATTGCTGTGTGCCAGCTTTCTCTAGTTGTGGCAAGTGGAGGTTACTCTTTGTTGTGAGTTGGGGCTTCTCAATGCGGTTGCTTCTCTTGTTGCAGAGCACGGGCTCTAGGTGCGCAGACTTCAATAGTTGTGGCACGTGGGCTCAGTAGCTGTGGCTCGCAGGCTCTAGAGCACAGGCTCAGTAGTTGTGGTGCAAGGGCTTAGTTGTTCTGTGGCATGTGGAATCTTCCCGGATCAGGGATTGAACCCATGTCCTCTGCATTGGCAGGCAGATTCTTAACCACTGCTCCACCAGGGAAGTGCCCATGAATGAGTTTTTAATATTGTGTATAGTGTTCTTTGTTCAATAGAAACCATGAATTATTTTGATGTAGTCAAATTCCATCCTTACTCTTTTTAGGGATTTTGAGGGTCTATTTTAAGATACCCTTTTCTGCCCTGAGGTCCCAAAGGTTCTCCTGCAGGGACTGTTTCATAACTCTATTATTTCTTTATCATTTGTTCTTTCCCCAAATGATAAAGTTTTTCTTAATATCCATAATATTTCTTAATATCTTTTAGGTCAGGCTCCTTATTTGTTCTTCCTTTTCGAAACTGTCTTAGCTGTTTATGGGCTTGTATTGTTCCATGTTACTCTTAGAAGCACTTTATCCTGTTCTCCCAAAATATTCTGCTGGAATTTTTATTGAAATTGCATTGAATTTATAGATCAATTTGCAGAAATCTATATCTTTGAACTGTAAAGATATCAATCTATTCACATGATGTGACTTTACATTTATTCAAATCTTTGTTCCTCTTTTATTATAATTTTAAAACTTCTCTATAAAGATCTTTATTAGATCAGTTTGTAGACAGTTTTTAGCTTTTGTGTTATTGTAAATGATGTTTTATTTTCTACCGTATTTTCTAATTGGTTATTGCTGGTATAAAAGAATGCTACTTATCTTTGTTTGATATTTTCTTTCTCGAACTTGCTAACCTCGAACTCCTTTATTTATTACTTTTCATAGTTTATTAGTTCTCTTGTATTTTTATATAAATTATATAATCTACAGACAATGGCAATTCTGTCTTCTCCCTTCCAAATTTTATCACTCTTATTTCAATTGATTGTCTGATTGCACTGGCCAAAACCTCCAGTACTATGTTGATCAATAGCATTCAAAGAATTAGCCTTGTCTACTTCCAGACCCAGTCATATTGTGGTTATGAAACTCACTGTCATATCTTCTTGGTTAGAAACGTGGTAGGTTTTTCCATAAGGCTGTTATCTTCCTGTGGTGGGGAAGGGGAATGGGGCAGAACCTGGCTAAAAAAGGAAATATATGAAAAGTCTTAGATAACACTTATAAAGCCAGGGACTCATTATACCAAAAGCTGGGTAATTCTAGTAAAGATGCATTTTGGGTTTATACTTGAGTGATTACTATAATCCAAAAAAAATCCCCTTCCTTTATTTTCTCTCTATTCTCTCATGCCTTAAAATTGCTCTGAAGCCCCTTGTCTTTAAACACCCCCAAACTCTTTCTTGATACGAGCCCACAGGCTTTTCTGTCTCTTCCTCTACAGGTCCTCCTTTCCCGCTTTATTATGTAGCTTACTTTTTCTCCTGGAGAAGACATAACCCTTCCTTTTTGGAAATAGAGTATCCAAATAGCAAGTGGGTGCAGAAAGAGGGCTGTGAACATTCTCATTATTAATTTTTATACTTTCTGCTTACATGACTTGGCACATTGAGGCAGATAATTAGATATCCAGGTAGAAATATTTGAAAACTCTAGTTCCTTTGGCTCTATATCCCCCTGCCCTATCAGTCTGACCACAATTTGTTCAATATGACATCTGCCTCCATCACCATTGTGTCCTATTTATGCAATGAAATGTAGCTTTATCTGTCTATTTATGTAGGCAGCTGTATCACATTTCGGATCCATTTTGAAATTACACTTAACTAAGCTTCTAGTGTTACCGAGTTATTTGTGTAGTTAGTTTTTGGATTTAATTCAAAGATTTTACATTTGTTCTTAAAATTCCATTCTGACGCTCTAACATATGAAGAGTTTTATAAACTGATTTCTGTTATCCAACGTACTACCTATTGCTCCAAGCATCTTGTCATCTGTGGAATTTGACAGGAAGGGCATCAGTGTGCTCATCCAAATCTTTGATAAATATGTCAGAAAGGACAGGGCCAGGGAAGAACCCTAAGGCACACCACTATAAAATGTCCTTCAGCTTGACATGGAATTAGCATTCTTGGACATGACTCTTCAATTATTGATGAAGTCACCTGACTGTACTTGCATTCACTCCACATTTCTGCACATTATCCACAAGGTTTTCATGAGAAACACTGTCAGATTCCTTGCTGAAATACTAACACACTGTGTGTGCAGCATTTCCTTAACCTACCCAATTAGTAAATCCATGTATTATTCAGTTCTATTTTGGCTTCAAGTGACAAAGTTTCAACTTCAACTAGAATAAGCAAAAGAGATAATTCATAATGTACCTAACTGTACATTCTATACCATCAGAGCACTGGCTCTTTCCACCTCTTGGCTCTACCATCCACTGTGTTGGCTCCATTCTTACATTGTCTCTCTACTCTTAGCTTCAAGATGACTACCTGCAACCAGGGAGTTTTAACCCAACAGTTACTCTGACATCCTAGAATTGAGTCTCATTGTCTCAGACAGGATCATGAGCCCATCTCTAAGTCAAACCCAAGGAGATGGAAGGATCTGAGCAGCCAGCCTGGGTCACATGCCCACCCTTGAAGCTAGAGCTGGAGTCTGCTTCACCCAAATTACATAACCTGAGAAAACCTCAAAGATAACAATGATATCAAAGGAAGAAGAATGAATGGATATTTTCTACACCCAATAAAAATGTCTCAGCCCTCAGTGTATGCTCCAAAGTATTTTCTTAGGAGCCTCACAACTCAAGGATTATTCACATTATGTCTACATTTGTATAATCAGTTACTTTATACAAATACACACACACACACACACACACACACACACACACACACATATATGGAATACATATATTCAACTATGTATATATATATATGTCCAGTTGTTACACAGTTGGAAGTAAAGCTCTGTTTGGATAAACAATGTATCATCAGAAGTTTATTTCTACAGGGATGACTAATGAGTGTTCTCCACTCTGCAGCTGGCCGGCTGACTTCAAACCCACTCACCACAGAAATCTGGGAAAGAGTGGTCTACAGATGAGGGGTGAGGGTATCGTGTAGGTATTTGTGGTGAGCTGTCCTGCAATGAAGAGATAATTTCTTGGTCCTGATTTATTTGGATGGCAACAGTAATATATGGTCCAAAATATAGTGGTCTTAAAGCAACAGGAAAGGCCAGGGGTGAAAGCTATAAGAACGAGAACTGTATTTGGCTTTAATATATCTATTACAATTCGGGGCTGAATTGCTTTTTCAGAAATGGATTCTCTAAAGGCACTTGATGATCTGATTGGTTTGTCACCAAAGTACTTTTCTATGTACTTAATTTTATTTGTTCCAACCACATTCAAGTCCATGGAGAAGTCTTACTCACTTGTGCAAATCTGCTAATGAGAGAGTCCAGCAATGAGTGCTAGAGAAGATGCTCTTAGGGAACACTTTAAGGGGATGCTCTTGCAGGGGATAATCTTGGGAACTTTTATTTCATGGAGCTTTTCTAGAATCATTTATAACCAGACTCAAGGACAAAATGAGGACACTTCAGGTCTGACTGCCTGATAAGAGCAGCTTTCTCATGTCTATGCTGTCAGGCATCCCAGAAGGAAAACCAATAGCAACAAAGGCAGGACCCCACTCCTGCTGCTTGAGCACCCAAACAATACAATAAGGCCCTGGCCTGAACTGTATACCTGTATACATTTTGGGTAGTGTCTGCTACCTTTCCTGTTCTTATTTATCAAATGTCCTGTCTTTTGTGTTAGACAAACTTGATATTATCAGAGTCAATATCTAGGCAACAGCAGAATCACCATATCTTACTTACACTGAGAGACAGATACGCTGGCAGCAGAGAAATAACAAGAGGATTGTCAGTTGTCGGGAATATATTAAGCTTTTCCTGAATGTAGTAGATATAAGAATGAAAGCAAAAATCTGTTGGGAATTTGGCTACTATGCTATGAATATTAGTACATTAGGGGATCACCTTCAGAGAATGTAGGGAAACAGTGGATATCTTAGGAATCCAATAGAGAAGACAAATAAGCCTCATGTTTTGACAAGGTAGAGCCAACCACATAACCATAGGAGTGTTGGGGCATCCTAGCACTTTTCAGACTGATCAATAACATTAAACACTGCAGTTAAGTCTGACAAAATGAAACTAGCAAGAACATATCAATGAACACAAAGAACCTGATCATTATCACTCCTAGGGTATAAAGAGCAACAAAATTGTAATTTATCTGAGGGTCCCACCATTAGAAAATAGGACAGAGTCTGAATTTCCTTTCTCATTTTCACAATAAGAAAGTCAATCCGGTGCTCTAGGCACTATTACATTAAATACTGATATGGAGTCACTGCATAGTAAGTTTTCCTTCTAAGAAATTGATTAATCCTTAATGAAGAATAGGGAGACAAAGCCCAACCTAAATGGGTAATTCGTTCAAATACAGTTGACTTTTGTCTTTAGAGTCATTCTTTTCCCATATTACATAACGAATGATTTTCTTTGGAATTTAATTTTTCGGACAGTAACACATACATACCTAATAAACCTTTCTAGATTATAAATGGACATTCTTGGAAAGTTTTCATTTGGTACAAATGAAAATGAACTAAAGCTAGCAGGGAACTGCCTTAAAACCTACGTTTCATGTCAGGCCCAACAATCAATAGTGCCCACTAAGGATAAAAATATATATATATGTGGTTGGCTGCAAGGCTTCTGCTCCTGCTGCTTTCTGAACCCTTTGAGGCTATCAACATTCTCTGTGCTTCTAGGGAGAAGTGGAAGGTACAGACTTCTGGAACTAAGAGGGCCCTGAGATGTCCATCTGCATCAGAGCTACACAGAGCCATGGAGGTGCGTCACTGTCAATTCAAGGGTTCAGTTCCATTCACTTCAGCTCAAAAGTTTTCTGCTGAGCACTTAAGTACAGAGGTGTAATGAGAGCTAGAGATAGGAAAGGTGCAAAAGACACAATTCCAGTCCTCAAGTTGCATATCATCTAGGACTTATTCAAAGCACCCACCCATGAGCTAAATAGTCAGGATCAATGTGTGATGATAATATTTACCAAGCTACATGCAGAGGTGCTAAGTGGGTGGAGTTATTTTTTGGACTGAAGTGTAAAGAAAATGACAGGGTCATTTTGGCCTTAGGATGCACTCACCTATGGTGATGCACTCACCTATGGTATCACTGGAACAGTGTCCCAACTGAGATGTGCCTTAGGAGCTTTGGATGAAGAAACCCAATGGGGAATGCTCTTGGTAAGTTAAAAAGGTGTGTTTTCTGGAACTGAGTGTGTATCTTTCTGGAGATCCCAGCAGAGCACTGCTCAGAGGATGGCCAATGAGATGTTCCATACAACTTGCAGATGACCTCTAACCAAATAACCAGAAACTGGAGGGGGCCGTCCAGTCATTTCAGTCATTATTTTGCTGTTCCCCATTCCAGGATCACACAGAATCGGGAGCTTGCCTGGATCCCAGAAAAAAAGGGATCAGACTGCTAACTGTCTATTCCAATCTGAAGATGCTGACCATATTCCAGTCTGAAGATGATGACCATTCTTATTTACTGAGCCCATAATGGCCCCTTAAAGTTTTGTGGCTCTGCTGTTTTGAGACACAGTGACATATAGAAATCTTTGCTAAGGCTTTGAACATGGTCTTACCCCCTGGGTAGAACCTAAAGCCAATGTTTGTGAAGTTGTGCCTTTTGCGGGGGACATTGCCACAAAGGACACACTCAGTTCTCTATCTCAGCAAACTTTACGCCCTTTTCTCAATCTTAAGTAATCACTCTCTCTCTCTCCTGTGGCTACCTTCAAAGTCTTCAGGGAACTCAGGTTTTAAGAATGTGCCTTGCAAGGTATCAGTTAATACAAATTTCCCTCCAAGGAAGAAGACAGCCAAAAAGCTGGGCTGCCTTTGTGGAATGGGGTAGGGAAAAATAGATGGGGAGAGCTCCTATTAACTAATATTTCAAGGTGTTTTCCTGCCACACCTGGATATTTGGAATTTTTCTTATAGACAATGATGCTTTAAGTGGTAAAATGATTCTTCTGAGAGCAGGAGGCAGCATGGATTGGAGAGGGGAAGGCATTATTGGGAAACCAGTTAGAAGTATATTGTCAAAATCTAGACATGATGTGAAAGATCCTGGACCTTAGTAATGGCAGTGGCCATGCGAAGCAGGACAGACATTAGAGGCATATAGAGAAGACTTTAATCACTGACTAGATACAGAAACTGTATGAGAAGGAGTCAAAGACAAATGTGAGCTTTCAAGTCTCAGGGAGTGGAAGATATTGACTTGGAGGGATAGGAAGAGGAAACAGGGGACATGGAGATGTGAAAGTGTTAGCAAGATAGTCAGTGACATGAGATATTCAACCAGATGAGCAAGTTGTGAGGTTGAAATTCTGAAAATGAATTAAGGGCTACGGAAGAAAATTTGGGACTCACTTGAAAAAGGAAATAGTTGAAAATGTGAACATGAATGAGAACTCTGACAGAAAAGTAAAAAGGAAACCAAGACAAAGCTGGGCCCTGGAGTTTGCTGGTGTCTGGCACAGGCAGCTAAAATCCAGAAAACTGTCTCATGAAAAGGAAGAGAATCTCTTCAGAGATCTGACCCTGAAGCCTCAGGGTCAAGTCAGGGTCAATGAAACTAGACGTTTTAGAAAGAACAGGAAGAACGGGAATAGCCAACTCAATATCAAGTTGGGAAACTAATATTAAAAAGTTATTGGAGTAGATTTCTAGCATCTTTGTGAGAAAAGATTTAGTCATTTCGTGGGAAGACAAACAAGGAGTTCAGGAAAAACTAGGTGGTGAAGAAAAGGAGACAGGGCTTATAGACCCAGTCAAGAAATCTGGCTGTGAAAATATGGTGACAAATAGAACAATAGCTAGAGGGTATTGCAGAATAAAAGGAAGAGTTGTTTCCTCTTTCCACATACCTCAAGAAAATATCTTTTCTGAGGGCCAGAAGTATCAGCCAGATACTGTTGAAGGAAATAACCAGGTTTTATAAGAGTTTGCCATTTGTAATAGTTATAGTGGAAGCTGTTTGCCTAGATTATTTGGCTTAGGCTCTACCATGACTCAATAAATGATTAAATGTCCATTTTTGTGGCTTTCTGAAAGAGACATTGACCACCATGGCACGGTCAGCAAGTGACAGTGGGTTCTTTATTCTCTGTTGTCATCACAGTCACTAAAGTTGACCACTCCTGCCCAGTGGCTGTCAGTTCACTGCAGAAGATACAGGAAAGAGAGCAAGAAGTTGCAAAGGAAATGTATACTTCAGTCCCACACAGAGATCTAAAGGGCTGGATCTAGACTTGTTCTCTTTTCAGAACTTGGAATTAGAAATAGGCAGAGATGGAGTCTCGGAGAACAGTGCCTCTGGCATTATGACTCACTATTTAAAGATTTCATTAGGAGGGGAAGTACATGTCCTTCAGTCAGTCATCAGGAAATCACGACTGTCCGCTTATTCTACCAAATCCTGCAGAATTTAGCTGGAGAGGGTAAGAATCTGGAGGTGGAAACTTCGACACTGTAAAGATTTCCTTGCCTAAATCCAATCTTTTCTATTTCAAGTCATGAAAACACATATTTTTAGATGGATTGATAGACATACACACATACAGAGTGCATATATATTATCTTTTCATAAACATTTACCTGTGAATGTCTGTAACTTAGGGTACCTTTAAATAAAATCCCAACTGAATTAACCTAAAATACGATGTTCTATATACCAGTTCCCAAAAGAAGATGAATCCTAAGAAGGACTACTTAAATTCATTCCAGAGAAAATAGGGAATAAATGAGAATACCAGGTAGAGTTAGAGGGTTATTATGATGAACTGATTTCTATATAATATGATGGAAGATTAGAGCTCATAGGGTTCTGCATTTTAAAATAAATCACTGCATGGAGGCAGAGGAAACATCACTAAGAATTTTGTTCTGATGTCTGGTTAACACTTTCCTCTCTTTAGAGATTTCAATATTTCAGAGGGAAAGCACAGTTTAAGCAGTCCTTTCACCCATTCAACAAAAAAGGCATTGAGGGCCTCCCATGAGCTAGGCACAATGTTAGGCTCCAGGACAAGAAGGTGAACAAAAAAGACCTTTCTCATTCCTGGGGCTGAGAGGATAGTGGGGAGAGGGGGAGAGCAGTAAACAATACTGGCACTGATGAATGTGTAATTACAAACTGAGATAAGTGCTTTAAAAGAAAAGAATGGAGCCCTCTACAAAGCAAAGAACAAAGGACTCAAGGTGGAAGCGGGGTGCAGGGACTCGGAAAGGCTTCCCTGAGAAAGGGCTATCTGAGCTGAGAACCAGGTTGAGTTAAAGCTAACCAAGGAAGGGGTCGGGGAAAGCAGCCGATACCCAGAGAAGAGCATGCGCAAAGGTCGATCCCGCCCCCAAGCTCAACCCTCACAGGGGTCTGGCTGTGCGGCTCCTAGTTAAGGGTTTAGTCTTTATTCTGAGAACAGTGGGATGCCATTCAAGGGTTTTAAGCAGGTTGGTGACATGATCAGATTTGTGTTTTGAAAGAGCACTCCGGCTGCAACGTTGAAAACAAATTGGAAAGACATTGTCTAAAAGCCATTGTTTCACAAAGTAAATGCTAAGGCCTGCAGCTGTCACAATCACTTTCTTGTGGTCACCTGACCCCACTAATATTTTTCTGCCCCCCTGTGGACATTTGGAAGCTATTTGAGGCTGAGGATTAAGAATTTATTGATCCCAGATTATTATACGATTATGTCAACATTTGGGCTAGAGACACAACACCTTTCTGTCTGCTCAAAATTTTGATTAGCATGACTAATCACCATTCTTGTCCGTGATCGAACAAACAAGGCCTAACAAACAAACTTCCGCATTTTACAGTCAGGCACAGTATCATATTACCCTTCTCCTCCTTCCACCTCCATCGTTGTAAACGCTCATCATCTTTCTAGTGGCCCTGTCTGTGTTTTTTTTTTTTTTTTTTGCGGTACGCGGGCCTCTCACTGTTGTGGCCTCTCCCGTTGCAGAGCACAGGCTCCGGACGCGCAGGCTCAGCAGCCATGGCTCACGAGCCCAGCTGCTCCGCGGCATGTGGGATCTTCCCAGACTGGGGCACGAACCCGTGTCCCCTGCATCAGCAGGCGGACTCTCAACCACTGTGCCACCAGGGAAGCCCCCTGTCTGTGTTTTGACACTCCATGTATCTCACCCTGTCTCTGACTTCCCTGGTTTCTCATCATGAGCCCCTGGTCAGTCGCTTCAACAGTGCTCTTGCTGTGGTGCATGACTGAGGACAGCAGAGAAGGCACCGTCAAGAGAAAGAAAGAGTCTTGGGTACCAGGTGGGTTCCAGTCATCCTGAGTTGTTTGTAACTTTATTGTAGAAAGTTCTGATTGCATAGGCCAATTTACCAAATTTCAACTAACCAAAAACCATGAGTGTGCAATTGCCCTCACCAGAACCCTGCATTGCCCTCAGGTTGCCTCAGCAGTAGTCCTGGAGCCCAAGGAGGGCTGAGCTGCAGTACAGGCTGGTGGTCTCGGCTGACATACACAGAGGAAAGCAGGGGCAGGGAGCCAGGCCAGTCCTGATGGCCCCAGCCTGGAGAACCCACCTTTCGCCATGCCGGCTATGAAATGTTGCTGTAGAGCTGATGTGCTTAGGGAGTATCCAAAACCTCCCCTCCACCGTGTGAAAAACTCTCTTCAACATTCCAGGCAAGTGGCCATCCCTTGGTGTCAATAACATGGCTTTAGTTGTTGTATCTTCCTTATATGGAGCCTAAGCAGACTCCTCCCTTAACTTCCACTAACTTAAACTAACTGTGGTCCCTGCCACAACATAAAAGGCAAATCCTTCCTTGACAAGGTGGCCCTTTAGTACTTTAAGTGTGTCATTATGTCTCCTCAATCTTCTCCATGCTGAAGCTCCCTATTTTCTTGCATGGGTGCTTCTCTGGTGAGGTTTCTAGGGCCCTGTTGTCCTGGCTGTACTTCTCTGGACTTGCTAGGAATTTGAAAAATACCATTCTTGAGAAATGTGTAATTGGCTGGTTAAACAAGCTGGGCTCAATCAACTTTATTCTTGTATCCATTCTTTTCAAACCAGTTCTTTTTCCATCTGTGTACAAAATTTGAAACAGACCCCATAGATTTTCCACTATGGGAAATATTATTAGTCCCTTTGTTTGGGCACTAAAAATCTAATAACTCTGTCCCAGTCTAATCCACCCCAGTTTAGTCAAAATTCCAAATACATGTCCAGTTTAGGGCTTACCCCCCTACTCCTGCTCAGATCTGACCCAGTCTTTGAAGCCTGGAGTTGGGAGCAGTGTGGTTGCCTGCTTTACTGTTTCATAGCTCTTCCTCTTCTTCTCACCAGCTGCTGTTCCCAACCACGCCAGGGCTGGGCTGGGGTAGAGGAGACTAGGGGAAACTGGCTGGTACAGTTAGGTCTGTTGATGTCCTCTAGGCATAAGACATATGCAAAGCTGATTCTCTTATGTGGCACTTTTGCCTGTTCCTCAGAGATGCTCTGCTGGTGACATCTAAGCCACTGCTTCTCAAAGTGTGGTCCACAAATGAAAAATTTATTATCACCTGGGCGTTTGTTAGAAATACACATTTTGGAGCCCTTCCATCCTAAGGAATCAGAAACCCTAGGAGTATGGCCCAGGAATCTGTGTTTTAACAAGCCCTCTGGGTGATTCTAATGCAGGCTAAAGTTTGAGAAACATCGATCTAAACAATGGTTCCTCCCCTCTGGCTGGTCACTTACAACTTTGTTCACACCCTGGGTTCCTGGGCACATTGCACCTCCAGGCCTGTGTTCTCCTGCTGAACTGAGCCCACAAACCAACCCCGGGAAACTACCCTTTCCCTGTAGCTAAAGGCGGCACATTTCCCTCCCAACATTATCTTCTCATTGCTGTACTCCTCAGGGGTCCCTGCACCTAGATTGTCCATCTTAGACTTATGGGGACATGTAGATGTGAATGTCTCTGTGCCCCAAACTTCAGGAAGTAAGTGCCAAGCTCTTAGGATGTTCTCTTGAAGCCTCCCTCTCTTGGCCTAATGAGAAGAGTATGCTCCTCTCTTTACCTCCTATTGAAGTGGGTGATGAGCTCTTGCTGACCAAACTGGACTTATGATCTGTTAACATGTTCCATGAAATTGATCTAGCACACCCCTTTGGGACATGGGAGGACTTTGATCACTCTTGTACTATGCATGTCCTTTGGGGCCTACTGCAAAAATCCAAGACAACAGTAGAGTTAATATTTGACATCTTTTTGGACATGGCAACCAAAACGCAGTCCAATTGGGTGGTTGTACTTTTAGTAACGCAGTCCAAGCTCACACTGGTCACATCCCAGCATTGACATATAAGGAATATATTGTCAATTTCCTTAAATAATTTTCACTCATGTTCCTCTTAATTCATGTCTCCCAAAATTTATTCTTAGTTAGGTCTTTGTGTCAGTTTTAAAATTGATTTATGTTTCTCTTTATATTTAGCATGGTTATGTGCCACTCACGCCTTCTTGTATTCATACATTGCTGAGCTCATGGGACTTTTCAGACATTAACTTGCCTAGTATCTAGACTATCTGTCCAACTATGTTACCTACTTTTAAGTGAAATAATCACTGTTCCCATTATTCCTAGCATTTTTCCTTCTTGTTCATCAGAATTAAGAACAAATTGCTAATTTCCTGATCAATTCCTTTACATCTGAGAGATGAAATCATCAACAAGGCAAATGAAGAACTTATCAGATGTCCTGCTGTCATTGCATTAAATATCCTACAGATGCTCATTCTGTATATGAGCTGTTCACCTTTCCTAGTTGGGCACTCACTGCTGCTTCGTAACTGATTTCTTAACTGCTCTTTATTGCGTCTCCATGGAGCTTACACTAACTCTTCTTTACCCCTTAAAATCCAGGCACCATTTCTTCCCATCACTACTCATAGATGACCCCTCATCCATTTAACGAAAGAACTAATGTCAGACAATATGAGCTCCCTCAACTTCCCGCCTCTTGATCTCAAAATCTCCCATAATTTGATTCTTTTACTTTCTCCCTGTTATTATCTCAGAAAACATACCTCTTATGCTTGCCAAGACCATGCCTCCATCTTTGTCATCTTTTCTCATCCTCTTTGGGACTTTCATTTCTTCTGCCTCCTTAACGTGTCTCTCTCCACTAGCCCCCTGACATTGGCCAAAACAACAAAAGTTTTAGTCCCATATCCTACAAACCAACCAACAAGAAAACACCCCTAGATGCTCAAGTTGCCATCATGTTGTTTTCCTTTACTTCACTCCTGTTGACCAATCTCAGCTCGCTTTTCTCCATTCTCCTGATAACTTTCCATTCAGAGTTAGTCAATGATCTCCTAACCATCAAATTCAAAAGCTTTTTCTTATTTTTCTTCTTCTTGGAACCATAGACTTTTCATATTACACTTTATAGTCTTGACTCTCCACTGGGCACATGATAAGTCCTCAATCCAGATCAGTCTCGATTGTTGTAATCTCATCAGCTTCAAAACTGATCTCCCTACTGAAAATCTCATTGTATATTCCGTTGTCAGAATTACTTTTGTAAAGGAAATTCAGCTTTGCTTAAATCTCTTAAATAATCTGGCCCCAATATCCATCTCCAGCCTTATTGCCTAATGTTTCTTGACACACCAACCAAAGTGGATGACACAGAATGGAACCATTTCCTTCTTCTCCAAACAAAACGTTTTTTATTTCTTCAGGCTTTTGATTATGTTTTTCCACTTTGAACTTCTCCTCCTTCCCAGTTCTTTGTCATAGTACTTATGCTTTAAAATCTATCACAAATGCTACCTCTTCTGTGAAGACTTGCCTGATTCTGTTAGATGAGTGACTTCTTTTCCTCTAAATTTCTATAGGGAATTGGCATCCCTCATGTTATACATTCAAATATACGAATATGGATAATCACTAAATTTAGAGAGCATAACTTCTTTCTAAAATGACTACATCTTTCTTACACAAGGAAAACAATATAAAACCAATCCAGGGCTTCCCTGGTGGCGCAGTGGTTGAGAGTCCGCCTGCCGATGCAGGGGACATGGGTTCGTGCCCCGGTCCGGGAAGATCCCACGTGTCGCGGAGCGACTGGGCCCGTGAGCCATGGCCGCTGAGCCTGCGCGTCCAGAGCCTGTGCTCCACAACAGGAGAGGCCACAACAGTGAGAGGCCCGCCTACCGGAAAAAAAAAAAAATTAAATTAAAAAAAACAAAAACAAAAAACAAAACCAATCCACCTTTCTTGTCTTGCATTAGTTTAGACAAAACACCATCTGAGAACTGGGAAAACCATAATTTTCTTTAATGTTTTGCCTGTAATTTGTAAAACAACAGAAAATATTCCTGTGGACATGTTTAAAATTTTTCCCAGATGCCATAATCTCAGTACTGTATGGCAATGTCTTCATGACACCCACTGAACATCCAGATGCTGAAAGAGTCTGGAGGACAGGAACTAAAATGATTAGCAATTGTGGAAATAGGCCCTTTGTGGAAATAATTTATATATGAAGAAGAAGAAGGAAGAGGACAAAGAGGAGGAGGGGGGTGAATTATTTGACTCAGAGAAGAAAAGGTAGGGGCAGGAAATGTTAGTTATTAGTCCCTGAGTGTCTAAAAAAACTATTATATGAGAGACAGTGAGGAGCTTTTTCGTGTTCCTACTCAGAGGAGGACAAATGCTTTGGGCTATTGCATGAGAGATTACAAAGAGACAGTGGGATAAGTTTCCAGACTCTAAAGTTGATAAAATTGTGGGGTGTGATAACATGTTGTCAAAGAAAGGGAGGACATCTTTCTACACTGGGGTCAGGGTGGTACCTTGGTTGAAAGAAAAGATACTGGAGATAGGGTTTTTATTCCCATGAGGTCATACATGTAGAGAAAGAAATGATTCTATCACACAGTGTATGAGAAAGCTCTTTCAGAAAACCTAAGTTAGGAATCTAATTTATACCCAAGGAAGGAAGAAAGGTTCTGAGAATATGGCCCTGAGGGTAGATGCAGTCTTTGAAATGACATTCTGTTTACTTCTCATGGATCACCCACTCCCTAGCATTGTGACTCTGGGAAGGTTATTCGACTGCTCTAAGAATCAGTTTTCTCATCTGTAAAGTGGGGATAATAGCTGTGCCTCCTTCACAGAGATGAGAGTATTCTCTGAGATGATGATCAATAAATGTTATTCTTTTAATTGTATTAGATATGTAGCACCTTCTAGGTACTACGTTAGGCATATTCCCAATCATTATCTCCTTTACAGAGCAATCATCCAAGCCCTATATAAAACAGATGATATGACGACTTTTCACCAGAGTTATGTTCTTTAATTAAAAATGAAAGCCCTAGGTATCAAAGACCAGCCTGCTGAGTTTCTTTACCTTTCCCAACCACGAGACATTTCCCTGATGTCTGCAGCACGTCTTTGACGTCTGGGACAGAAGACCAATTTGCCTTTACCCCCACATGGCTCCACCTGTCACCATTATTATGTGATCTTTATAAAATTAAACAGAGAATGTACCAACCTTTTTTTTTTTTGCTATGCTTTCTACCAAAACCATTAAGCTTACAAATATGGTGTCTGTTTAATAAGATGAATGGATACCAGAAAGAAAATTCCTATAGTTAATTTTATATCTTCAAAACAGTATTTATACCCACTAAAGTATGCGTGATCAATTTGAGCTATAATGTATTTCTCATCATCTGATGAACTTGTGATAGAGGGTCTCTTTTTAGCCAGTGGTTATTATAGAAAGCATATTTTCCTCTGGGTCATTGTTTCTTTCTTCCTCTGCCACTTACCTTCACAAAAAGCCATTTTCTCAAGGATTCCAGGGTGTGAATCCTTTAACTCTTCTCTGTTTCTATCAAGGGAAGAGATCACCATTCTGATCTGGGCAGAGGTTACTGTGTATCAATATAGACAACTGGTAAGCTTTCAATTGCCCATTTGAGAGTCAATTAAGAAGCACAGAATGCTAAAGTTACCTATGTAGTTGTAGTAGAGTGTGTGTGTGCGTGTGTGTATACATATGTATTCCCTTTTTTTAAGGAGAGTTTGGATACTCAGGAGCAAGGATAATGAGACGTATGCTCCATTCTTAGCAAAATAAAGAGTTCAGTACAAAGCATTATATGTAGCTTAATGCAAAAATATATTAATGACTATCTCTATGCTAATAGTGAAATTTAAAAATCCAAACTGCACAGTTGAATTTATATGGCTGAGTCAGAAAGAGTCATCATAATTGGAATTCGGCAACATGTTTGGATGATAGAAATCAGTGGAGCATGACAATTTTTACTTTGAGTTATACATAAAGATAGCTTAGGACTGGAATGAGACATGCATGATGTATAAAGGAATCCTTAGACACTATGAAAGTAGTTCGCCACTGTGAAGAGAAAATGGGAAGGTTAAATTACTTTGGCTATAAAACCCCATGTAGGGCTTCCCTGGTGGCACAGTGGTTGAGAGTCCGCCTGCCAATGCAGGGAACACGGGTTCGTGCCTCGGTCCGGGAAGATCCCACATGCCGCGGAGCGGCTGGGCCCGTGAGCCATGGCCGCTGAGCCTGTGCATCCAGAGCCTGTGCTCCGCAACGGGAGAGGCCACAGCAGTGAGAGGCCCATGTACCTCAAAAAAAAAAAAAAAAAAAAGAGGAAAAAAAACACCCCATGTAATGCAAAAACCAACTGAACCAACTGTGCTTTCCAGATGTCTTAAGAACTGCATAATTGCAGAAGTTGGAGGAGTATATGAAGATGATTTCAGGGTATGTCTGATACTTTATTACAGAAACAGCAACAATAATGATAAAAGTTTTAAATGATCCCAAGATGAACAAAGGAAATACTACTGCACAGGTTTAATAAGACATCCTTTTATAGAAGATGCCTAAAGTGTCAGCCTTTAGAGTAAGAACCACTTGAGTTTGAGCCCCAGTGTCACCACTTACTCTCTGTTGGACCTTGAAAAAGTCCTTTACCTCACTGAGCTTTAGTTTGCTCATCTGTAAAAGCTGACCAAACAGGGCTAATGTGAGGTTTAAATGAGATATGAATAAATTTCTTAGCATAGAGTCAGGGGCAAGGATTAAGGGCTCAATAAATGTCAGCTATGGTGTTGATAATGATGAAGAAGAGGAGGAAGGAGAGAACGAAGAGGAAAATCAGCTAGATTGTCTATCTATAAATGCTTGTTAAAAGAGACTCCCAAGAAGAAACAATTGTCTGATGATGAAATGAGAGAATCCTCTCCTTCTAGGGGAAAGTTATATTATAGTAAATCATTTAGGTGCATTCCTATCTGTCCTTGTAGAAGAATATTCACTGTAAAATTGAAATGGGTTCATATGACTTCTGTCAGATGGAAAGAGGAATTTTTTTACCTAGAATTAAGAACAAACCTTAAATATGCTATTAAAAAATCTGTCCTTTGGCTAAATCCCTATATAGCTAAGAGTTTATGAAAGACAGCAGTTTGTTTGTTTGTTTGTTTTTGCAGTATGCGGGCCTCTCACTGCTGTGGCCCCTCCCGTTGCGGAACACAAGCTCCGGACACGCAGGCTCAGCGGCCATGGTTCACGGGCCCAGCCGCTCCGTGGCATGTGGGATCCTCCCGGACTGGGGCACAAACCCGTGTCCCCTGAACTGGCAGGCGGACTCTCAACCACTGCGCCACCAGGGATGCCCGAGAGCAGTTTCTTCACTGTCCCTGAGTCTGCAGGTACAGTGGGGGTAGAACGTGGCACATCAAAAGTTAAGGCGCAATGAGCAGCAGTTCTTGAAATTGACAAGCCAATCCTAATATTTATATGAAAATGTAAAAGACTTCAAATATTTGGAGCAATCTTGAAAAAGAATAACAAAGTTGGAGAACTTACACTACCTGATTTCAATATTCTGGGAAGCTACAGTAATCAAAGCAGTGTGATTGTGGATTCACAGAGCAATGGAACAGAATACAGAGCAAGACACTCCCACTCGGGTGGTCATTTGATTTTTGGCAAAGGTGCCAAAGTAATCCAATAGGAAAAAGAAATTTTTGTCAATAAGTCGTACAATGAATAAAAGGAAATAAGTATCAATAAATTGGATATCCATATTGAAAAAAGTGAACTTTGGCCTCTACCTCACATATACACATACATTAATTCAAGATGGATAATAGACCTAAACATGAAAGCTAACACCATAAAATTTTAGTAGAAAACATAAAAGAATGTCTTCATGATTTGGGGGTAGGCTAAGGTTTTTTCTGTATGTGTAATGGGACAAAGAAACACTAACCATAAAAAATGTTTTGATAAATTAGTCTTCATTAAATGAAAAGCTTCTTTCATCAAAAGACACTACTAAGAAAATGAATAGGCAAAATGAAGACTGGGAGAAAATATTTGTAAAATAGATATCCGACAAAAGACTGGTATCCAGGATCTAAAGAACTCAGGGACTTCCCTGGTGGCGCAGTGGTTCAGAATCTGCCTGCCAATGCAGGGGACATAGGTTCGATCCCTGGTCTGGGAAGATCCCTCATGCTGGGGAGCAACTAAGCCCGTGTGCCACAACTACTGAGCCTACGCTCTAGAACCCGTGCGCCACAACGACTGAGTCCGCGTGCCACAACTGCTGAAGCCCGTGTGCCTAGAGCCCGTGCTCCGCAACGAGAGAAGCCACCGCAATGAGAAGCCCGCACACTGCAACAAAGAGTAGCCTCCACTCGACACAACTAAAGAAAGCCTGTGCACAGCAACGAAGACCCAACACAACCAAAACTAAATAAATAAGTAAATAAGAGCAATCATTTAAAAAAAAAATAAAGAACTTTTACAACTCAGTAATATAAAGTCAAATAACTCAGAAATAAAGGGGGCAAAAGATTTGAAGATGCTTTCCAAAAGAAGATGTATGAATGGACAAGTGTACAAGAAGATGTTTAACAACATTAGTCGTCAGGGAAATGTAAATTAAAACTACATGAATACCAGTATGTATCCACGAGGAAGGCTAAAATAAAAAAAACCTGACAACATCGAAATTTGATGAGGATGTAGAGTGATTAAAACTTGAAAATATTATTGGTAGGAGTGAAAAATAGTACAATCTAAAGTTAGTACAATCTACTTTATGACCCAGAAACTCTACTCCTAGGTATTTATCCAGGATAAATTAAAACATGTGTCTACAAAGGCTTGTACAATAATGTTCATAGCAGATTTATTCATTATAGCTAAAAACTAAAGATAGTCCATCAACAGGATAATGTAGAAACAAATTCTGCTCTATTTATGCAATGGAATACTGCGATAAAACGGGGAAAAGCCATACTGATTACAGACAACGATATGAACAAATCTCAAAAACAATACTGAGGGGGAAAAAGAAATTTTAGAACAGGCAAAAGTAATTTACGGCAGAAAATGTCAGAACAGTGAGTGCCTGAGGGGGGCGAATAATTGACTGGGAAGGAGCATGTGGGAGCTTTCTGGAGTGTTGGTGATGTTCTATATAGGGGTTTGGGTTATACAAGTGTCAAAACTCATGGAATGTTTCTTTAAGATTTGTGCATTTCATTACATATAAATTTTACCTCAAATAAAAACAAGACCATAAACAAATATTTAACCCTAATTAATAATATGCATACTGAAATGCTTGGGGGAAAGTGTACTGACATTTGAACTGGCTTTGAAAAGCCTCAAAAAATAAGATGGGTCGATAGATGCATTGAGGGATGGATAGATGGACTGTTACGTGATATGTGATAAATCATGTGATTGATATGTGATGAAATAGGTATAGTAAAATGTTAATGGCACAGTCTACGTGGAGGGTATGTGGGTGTTCACTGTAAAATTCTCTCAACTTTTCTGGATTTTTGAACAGTTTTGTAATAAAATGTTAGAAAAAGAAGTTAAGGTTGAATGGGTAGTTGATGGGTTGATCTGGGTCTGACCAAGACCCAGATGAGTGAGTCTGGTCCTCTCCTGTGGAGTATAGAATAGAAGAGCCAGGAAGGTTTTAAGCAGGGCAGTGCTATCATCAGATTTACATTTCAGAACGACCTCTCTGCCTGAAGTGTACAGGGTGAATTGCAGGCAGAGGGAGAGGAACTAACTGCAGTCTAGGAGACCAGTTAGGAAACTATTCCAGTCGCACATGTGAGATATTTAACAGGGTAAGGTCTATAGAATTACAGTAGGTGATAGTTAGGTAGTGGGGGAGAGGGCCAGGAAGGAGTCCAAAAGGGCACCCGGGTTTCTGGCATTGTTCACAGAAAGAATGGCCTGACAACCTCTGGAGGAAATGGAGATGAAGCAAATGAGGGGTTGAAGGTGGTGGGTGAGAAAAGGTATTTCATTCCATATCAGACATGCTGACTTTGAGGTTCTCTGTGGTTCTCTGAGATGAAGATGTCCAGGTGGCATTAGTAATAAGGGTCTGGAGCTCAGAGAAGAAGTCTAGGTTGGAGATATGGATTTTGAAATCATCAGCTAAATGATGGCAGTTGAAGCCATGCCAATGGATGAGATGGTCCGGGGGGAGAACATAAATGAAAGAGCCCTGGGGTTACTCACTCTTTAGGGTTTGGCTGAGGAAAAGGAGGCGGGCAAGGAAGGCCAAGGAGGAACAATGTAGAGCAATGTTTGTGGATCTCAAAAGGACTAAGGGCAAAATTCATAGAGAGGAGGTACACATAACTCTGTTCGGGCTTTTGGAATGGGAAGAAGAGGACGCAGCAAAGTTTTCACAAAGGAAATACCAGTGGGACAAGACTTTAAAGGGTGAATAGGAGTTTTCCATGTGAACAAGGGAGGTAAAAGAAAGGCAAAAGGAACAAAATGATAGGCCAGAAGTTTCAAGGACTATTTAGGGAATTTCAGGCCATGTTTTGTGGGGTTTTTTGTTTGTTTGTTTTTTGACCCTAGGTTGGGGGTTACAGTTTGGCTTTTTCACCAAATATCAGCCTGTTGGAATACAGTGTTGGGTTAGGGAAGGACGATTTCTGTACTTCTCCCTGATATAAACTACTAGTTTTCAACAGTAGTGCACACCAGCATCCCCTGGACAGCTTGTTAAAACAGATTGCTGGGCTCCACCCCAGAGTTTCTGATACAGTAGGTATGGGTGGGCCTGATAATTTGAATTTCTAATAAGATCCCAGGTGATGTCAATGCTGCTGCTCCAGGGACCACACTTTGAGAACCACTGAGAATGCAGAGAAGAGGTGCCACACTACCCCCTAGAATCAGCTTCTGAGGGCAGGCTTTCCCTGTCAGAGGGGACCAGTTATATTGGCAATAAGGGACTGTTCACATCACACAGTCTTCACATCTTTCTCACTTTCTTGGTAGACAGCTCCTTCCTGTTTAATCTTCAACTTATAAAAATTCTGGAAAATTTCAAGGCTGGGTTCTTTTCAACAAAGCAGACTCATGCTCGTGTGAGTCCCAGGGCCTCCTCTGTCCACTCACCCTGGTGACACACAAAAAAGAAAATGACTGCCGTGCCTTTCTCCCCAGTCTTGGCTGCCTCGTGGAACTGATTTACATCAGTTCATCCTTTTCCCCTCCTAAGCCAGCCCAGTTATTACTGGAAGATAAAATAAGCAAGCATAAACGATGATAATGTATCAAACTCCCCACAATAGCTCCTGGTCTTGTGGTGACCCTAGTGACACCACGGCCTCTCCTAGAAACTGGTGACACGTTTTCATTTAAAATTTATCTCTTCTACAGTTCTGCGACATTTCAACAACACAATCTAATGCAACATCCCCAAATTAATCAGGAATTGTAGTCCCTCCACACCCTCCCCTCCCAGATTGTAGGGTTTTATGGCATTTGAATTTAGGATGCCTATTACTTTGTGAGAATGAGCTGCTTTTAACTCTCCTCCTTCCCCCCCAAACCTTGAGATTACGGGGGTCTTGCGTATATCTCTGTGCCACCATGGTGTAGGAATAGCATAGTTGATATGTCTGCAAGGTGAGTGCCAATTTACTACCCCAAGCCTCCCTGAGATTGGTGGAGAAGAGCTGGGCTGTTCCTCTGCCCACAAGAGGAACACAAAAGGGATGAGCAGGGAACAGAGGATCAAACGATCAAATTAATCTGTAGCAAGGAGGACATAGCGTGACCTGTGGGGCCCATGACAAAGGCCATGGTGAGAGGGAAACTGAGCTTGTTAGATGACTGATCATAATCCAGAGAGGTGTTTACATCAGGTAAGAAAGTTTAAATAGGGAGAATTATACATAATGGTAGAGACAGGGCCAAACTAGAATATACTTGCGAGATACTTCAGAGTTTTAGAAGGCGTTCAAATCAACTTAGCCAAAGAAGAGATAAAGTGATGCAGTCCCAGGAGATTCTAAGGGCGACATTATCACCAAAATACGAGGCTCCTATAGTCTAATCCATTCCTCTACCAAACTAGGTTCAGTTTATGATAAAGATATTAAAATGGGGGGAGGGTGTAGGATTCAGAGCATCAAAGAGCCCTTACACAGTGTGTGATCTAATAGAAAAAAAACAATGCAGCTGAGCCTCAAAACCAGACAATCCAGGGGGATGTGACACTGAATATTTAAAAGTCTGTCATGTGAAAGGGGACGAAACTTGTATGGATGGGTAGATGTTACAGGGAAAAGATTTTAGAGCAAGAAATATAATAAGGAATTTTCTGGAAGGTAGAACAGCTTGAGGAGTTGGGAGCATGGGGTTTGGAGCAAAGCTGCTTAGGTTTGAAGGTCCTGTAGTAACCTTCTGATTGAGTTACCCTCTTGGTACCTCAGTTCTCTAATCAGCACAATGGCTTTAAGAATAGTATCTTCTAAGAGTATTGTTGGGAGATTAAAGAGTTAATAGCTCTAAAATGCTTACACAGTGTCTGGCACATGCCAAGGGTTATCGTTGCTGTTATTCTTGTTACTGATAGAGCTACTGATGGAAGAATGGCTTTGAGGGATGGTGTGTACCCTCCGAGTTGTCGTCTGAGCAGAGATGTTCAGGTAGGCAGGAAATCAGAGAGGAAGCAGTGGTAGGAGGGCAATGGCACCAGATTGATGGTTTCAGCGATAGGCAGACACGGGACTTCAGAACAACTACAAAGGATTAATTCTCCACCATCTCTATTTCCACTCGCAACAGCATCGTGACTACTTCTGAAGGTTGTTTTTGCTTTAGTAAAAGCATGAGAACTCACTCCCACAAATACTTCCACAATTATAATATCTTTAAAACTGTCTATAGATGATATTTACATTTTCACAAACTAATAAAAGTCAGTCTTGAGAAAAAGTGAGCATTTTGAATCAGGTAAGATGCAGGGACATTCATTCATCCTTTCATTCAATATTTACCAAGTAATTCATACATCGGGCACTGTGCTAGCATCGGGGATACATATATTAGTAGTGATAAGCTACATTCCCTTGCCTTCAAGGAGTTTACGATTTAGTCACATTGGTCAGAAATAAGATACAAGAGGTTAAGAACCACTATGTGAAATAAACCTAAGAGAAGCCTTTCAATACTGAGTGAGAGTCTACAAATCTACAATTCTTGCCCCAGTAAGTAGCAGCAGCAACAGTCCTGTGGACAAATTTAGTACAGAGAACAGATAAAAACCAAAGCCAAAACCCAAAATCCCAACACACAGACACACACCCCGCCGCCCAACCCACAGACAGCAGCCTAGAATCCGCCTTGAGGCTGTATAAGCATGTTGAGTTAAAGGCACTGAGGGTCACTTTGCTTTTGAGAAGTAAAGCATAAGGGCAAGAAAGAGCAATCCCTTTGTGATGAAGCAGAGAAATGACTTCTTCAGAAAGAAAACAGAAATTCTTTAAAGTAAAATATAATCTAAAAAATAAAAATCTACCTGGCTATAGCCATTGAGGTGTTAAATACATACATTAAATTCCAATGGGATGGGGTAGATAAATACACAGTACAAAAGAGAGATTTCTGAGAACCTTTATGAAAACTACATATTATAGTTTAGAAGCTGGATGAAAAAAATCTGTTGCTAAAGATAAATTTAACAAAGAATAGAGAATTTAAGACATACAGTTTCAACAAAAGAAGTTTAAGGTAAAACAAAAATTTCTCCTGCAATCATTTTTAGCAAAATCTTGATGGAGACTAAAGTCTCTTCCAGGAAGTCATTACGTAGCACTTAAGACATGTAAGTGTTTCAACTCTCCAAAGCCAGATGGTATTCATTGTGGGGTCCCAGGAGGACTCACTTGTGAATGGCCACGGTATTGGTCAGAACGTAAAATACAGCCTCAATGTTACATACTTACCTAAACATCAGGCTCCACTGGGATTTTTTTCTTGAATAAAGGTTTGAGAATTGGGTCCCATCATCTATTAGTGCAGAGGAATTATTTCTGGAAATTAGAAAGGTGTTTTGTCCTCCAGAGATACAAGACATTTAAAAACTCTGAACCTCTTGAATTCTAAAACACTTTCTTCAAAGATTAATTGAATCACTATGCTGTTATAATCATGATATATTCTGAAGTAAAAAATAAAATCAATATTCAATTTAAATTCTTTCTGGGGAAGGAAAACAAAATGGGGAGAAAAATAATCCAACATTAATTTCTAAAAGTGATTTATATTTTTCTGTTTTTTCCCCCAAATTTTGTCTCTTGAATATGTATCATTTCCATAACCAGGAAAGATGGTTGAAACAAAGAACTATAATATACCAATATTAAGACATTTCTTAAAATATTTATCTTAAAGAGTGCAATTAATTCTGGTAGCTCTACTCAAAAAGATTTAGGATAGCCAAGCATAATAAGAGTTAAGGTGTCCACTCTGGATTAAGACTCCAAATAGAGAGTGCAAGATGGATGGTCCAATACATGGTATGAAACTGAACAGTCTAACATTATTTTATTCTAGAATACAGAAAAATTATTAGAGACTTTGTTGAGCTATTTAAGCCCTCAGTGTAATATGAGCAACTCCCCATTTTAACCTATGTGCTAAGGGGAAAAGAGGGACGCTGTATGAAACTAATAACCAGGAGAATTAGTAAAAATATGAATTAAGTTTTCACTCTATATAGAGCTCAAGTATAGAATATTGTGTCAAAGATTATAGTGGGAAAATCATGGAGGTATATATTTTACAATCATTAGTTATATTTGTCTCCACAAGTATAAAAATATTATTCTATCAAGTAGGTAATATAAAGCTATCAGAAGCAATAGGACATCAGTTGATTACCTACAAAAGAGATCACATTTATTTCCCTTGCTCAGTAGTATCACACATACCCATTGGTTATTGTACTATGGGGTCAATGGCCAGCTTATTTTAGTATTAGCAGATGTTAGCTACTAATGAAACAGGACACTTGGTGAGGGGGACCAAATATTTGATCATTTATGGGAGATCTTTATTTCTCTTGCAAGATTTTTCTTTAAGAGAAGCTCTTGGTCCTTAGTCAGGAAGACTAGTATATTTCCCAGGGAACTGAAAGCTCTGTGTAGAATAACCTCTATTATGCATGAGATACCATCTGTCTCTGGGTCAAAGAGATGATATACTGTGTTGCAGGACACTGGTTCCTTTTTGCTCCCATTAGATTAAGTCAGACACTTGGCTTCAAGGGACCGTCTGCACCAGTCCCATACCCCGAAGTTTACCCATGGCCTAATGTCAATCAACAGTCTGGAGGGCAGAAGCTCTTCCTATGTAGCAACAATACTTCATTTTAACTGACAGCTGACATTCTCCTTGATAGCAATTAGCACATTGAAAACTCCCAACAATTAACCTTGGCGGGAAAATAAATAATTACGATTAACGTCTTTACCAGGGTCAAAGACTATCATTTCATTATGCTCATACCCTTGTTAGTACATAGATTTTCTAGTAATTTGCTGATCATGTATGGACTTCAGTCTCAGTGTACGTATTTAAAATTTGTAGAAGTTGATCCTATAAAAAACACTATCCTGTGACCGCTTTAATAGAGTTAAAATGCCTAAGCAGCCCTGCCGATACAATTCTTCCTTTGCATATCTGACTTCTAAAAAGCACACATTCTCTTTGTAGTGTTCAAGCAAGTAGCCTTGAGCTGGAAGCAAGAGTGAAGGTCAAATAAGAGAGGAAGTCTTAACTAAATCAGATACATTTCATTTTGCACAAGAATTTTCTATCACTTACCTCTATCAAAAATCAGCCTATCTTTCCAGTTTACTTTTTACCAGGAGTAAAAATTAGTTTGCAAATTGTAAATGTAGGGGGGAGAGATAATTTAGCACACTGTTTTATCACTGTCAACCCAGTGGTTTTCATAACTGAATCCCACATATTCTGAGAACGTCATGACTGCCTTGCAGTGTTTATAAAGCGGCGTGGAACAAGCCCATCTCCACCAAAGGTCAGAGAGAGAAACCGAATGACCCAGGGAAGGACAGAGTGTGACCTGTTTGTGACTAAACTCTGAACAAGAGCAACTGAGTTAGTACAGTAGGCAGAATGAGAGCGAAGGAAGATACACACTGGGGGCTCAGCCATATTTCCTGAGGTTTTTCAGCCCCCCTGCCCCTGCACACCCTGATGACGCCAAGGCTGATAACTGCTCTTTTTAGATCAGGGCATAAATGCCCTTTCCTCAGTATAGTCATTAAAGCCAGGAGAAGGTGAGGATCTTACTTAGTGATGCCAGGATGCACTTCTGTTTGTTTATTCCTTTCTACTTAAGGACAGAAAGAGGCAAGGGGAGTTTACCCTGGGTTTCAACATCTGTCCACATCCCTACAGAAATTTTCAGCAGCTGAAGTCAATCAGTTTCCACAAAGTGCTAAGCAACCGTACCAAGTGCTCCCAACTAACATTACCTCCGGATGTGCATGACCAGGCATATTTCAACGTGCTCTGCCAGGCGGTGTTAGTAATGTGAGCAATACGCAGCTCCCTTTACTTGCTGACTGGCTTAAAAAGAGAAAATTAAATACATTTCTCATAAGGATATTTTGTGGAATTTTTCCACATCATTAAATAAAATGTAGCCCTGGTTTAAAGGCATTTCCTGAGAGAAAACATTTCTTAACCTAAACTAACTGAACGATGTGAAACAATCTGCCTGTATACACCATGATATTGTTTTCCTGATTACATGTAATGGCTCTCCTATCATCCTGCAGGCTTACCCGTATCATCGAATGTTTCATGGCCCTCCGAAAAAATTGACTGCAAACTTTTTAAAGCTGTTCTAGGGAAATGGGTGGTTATTCAATTTTCTCCTCGTAGTTACAAAAGACTGGATGGTATAAGAGATGACGTTTCGGAAATAATTAAGCAAAACAACGACTTGCTTTCTTCAGCTAGGTCCGTGTTTCCTTCACAACTTCGGCACAACAAGCTATAACATTGCTTTCTTATTGCTAGAATAAGGAAGATGAGCTCAAATGTGACAGACAGCAAGAAGCAGATGCTATAAAGAAATACAGAATCAAATGGAAAGCTTTCTTGTTTGCCATCAGAATGCATATTTTTCACTTTCTTCCCAAGGATGGACTGCACATCCCTAGTGATGACTTAAATTCATTCACAGTTTGGGTTTGCAACACCGTTTAATTACTTTAGATCCCCAGTGAGGTAAATTACCGCTCCTAACTCAGTCAGTTTTGGTTCCTGCATAGGGACTGAGGTGCTGTACAAGATTTCTGTTGCTTTTTATTTTCCATTGGAATAGCCACATGAGATGTTCTGATTTTTCAACAGACCCTCCTGGCCTCTTTGTCTCAGTCAGAAGTTTTCTATTAAAAAGAAAGAAAAAAAAAATGTTCCTTACAAGAAGATACCACACATCTTCTGTTTAACCCCAGGAGTCCTCTCTCCAATTTGAAAGTCAACATCAGACAGAGAGGTAACGCTTTTTTGTTTTGTTTCAATCCGAACTCTCACAGTTGTTCAAACTGAATCAAGAAGCAGGAGTTTCAAACTAAGTGGTGAGCTAAAATAAAACTGGGAGACATTCGTTCTAAAGGTTGTATGGGAGAAGTGCCGAGTACACCCTGAGAGAAAAATAAAGGAGGGGGTAAGTTCTCCATAAAGAGGTTATGGCTACACAAGAATCCACAAAGCAATGTGTAGGAAGAGAATGTACATACCGCCCGCAGCATAATCCAAGTTGCTGTAATACAGCTTGGTGAAACATTTCAGCACTGGGGTTTTTGAAAAAACTCGGTGAGTGAGATGCCTTCAGAAATAAAAACAAAGTTGGGTTCCAAGAATCTTAGCGATTCTTGTCCCCATCTGGCAACACGGACAAATGTGCATGTGTGAGTGCGTGTGCGCCCACCCCACACACACACGTGATAGGACAAGGCTGCTGTGTCTAAAGAGAAACATAGAACAATTTTCTCTTCGGGATGCTGGATCAAATTCCCAGTCTCCTAACTAGGTTAGGACTTTGTCCCTGCTTTGAGCCTTGCCTTGTGGCAGAGAATAACCTCCTGCTCCATTTCTATTCCCTGCAAAAATAAAACCTTCAAGAAGAAAGAATGTCCTATTGTTGGAGCAGAATTATTCCTCCAGCTTCTCAAAGAGGAGGTATTTTTGGCATCTGGGAAGAGATTGTGTCCAGAGGGGCTTCTTAGTTTTACAGCTGGGTCCACTCAAACCAGTCCAACAAGCCAGCATTACATAGAGGAGCCCAGCCAAACACAGACACTTCAATCACGCTCAATTCACTTGGGTTCTGGTAAATGAAATAAAACCCCAAAGCTTGGCTTTTTATTTTTCTTAGGGCAAAGTCCATTTAGAATTGATATAATCGCTTGCTATGGTTACATATGCCACATTTATTTTTAAATAGCTCCACATCCCAAGGGCTCCTGATTTCCATCCACACGGCAGGTAGAGAGGCTGCAGGAAAATCATTTTCAACACAGTCTACATTTTACCAGGTTCCAAAAAAGCACATCTGGAGATGCACACCTAAGTTGGTGAGAAGCTGGGCTGCCTGGTAAATATGCCCTGCATTTTGGGTCCTGCTAAAGGATGCCCAGCCAGAGACATGGCTGGGGATGAAATCCATCCCATAATCTGCTAGCCAAGCTGAACATCCTGTCATGGGGCTGCAACTGCCTAGAGGAAGAGGCCTTTTTTTCCCCTACCCTGTGTAAATATGTCATCCACTCATAACTCTTGTGCATGTGGGGCTGTGTCTGCAAGTCACCTAATAGGCGACTGGGGGCCCTGATTAAGAAGTCCTGTGTTTGCTCTCGAATACCAGTGGAGGTGGATCTATAGAAGGCCGTTCCTCTGCTATACGAGGGCTCAGGGGCCAGACTTTCACAGCCCCTGCCAAGAAGCTGACTAAGATGCGGACCAACACCGGGATAAGACTCAAGTTCTCTCTGACTCGGGTTCCTCTGCTTCCTGGCTGAATGGTATTTTGTGCTTCTCCTGAGGAAGGTGACGACATTTGCCTACTCTTATCCAGGGCTGGTGCTTTACTTCTCTTCCTTATCAGTTCCTTGCAGTCAGGGACTGGGTCTCACTCATCTTTGGATGCTAAATAGAGTCCAGCTGAGTCTTGATGGTTAATATCTTGTTTAATCCAGAAAAATTGCAAACTGTGACCTGTAGACCAGCCTGGCTGCTCGTGTATCAAGAATTGTGTATCAAGAATTGTGTATCATCTGGCACAGATAGAGTTTAGCAAGTTATAAATTAGGTTTCATGTTTTACATACATTCTTACATTTACAAATGGAGGGGCTTACATTAAAATCTGCATTTCTGGTTTCTTTGGAAAAACTGGGGATGCTGGCATCACTGGCTTTGCTTTGTCTCGTGACAGCATTCAGCCAGAGCAGAGGAGCTGCTAGGCTTTTTGATCTGGCGTGTTCTCTAGGTCACAGAGTCACCATGGTGCCTTATTCCTTCCTGTGAACTATCTGCCTTGCTCTTCTACGAATACGGTTTAATTGAATAGGAGTCCATTGGAATAATGATCCAATAATCTCCCTTATTATATTCAGTTACCGGATCCAATGCTGTAGCATGGAGTTTGTCAACTTTTTTCTCCCTTATCATCCATGGTAGATGACTTGCACATGTGCAACACACTCTCAAGGGTGCTGTCAGTGTTATTCTAGCTGTAACAAGACTGTGAGATGGTTGCTATGGCCTGGAAAACTCTCTTCTTAGAAAGAGAAAGCAAATGCTTTGCAGGCTTCAGAAAAGCTATTACTGGTAACAAATTTCTTGTGACATCTCACAACTGATCATGATACACTTGTGTGGAGTGAGAGTGCAGTTGCGAATAGCTTTGAAGCTGAAAAAGGAAAAGCATAAATAAGTTTAGAGAATTGTGTTTATAAAGCACGATAGAAAAGCATCAACAAGACCTCCCAGTAAATAATTTTAGGACAGAGTAAATACTAGGTTTACTAACTTCAATTCAGTTTCCCACACATATATTTATGACCAGGGCCAGCCCACTTCATGGGAGAAATTGGCAGCCACCTTCTTCTTGTGATCGGGCTGGTAAGGAATCTCTACTATTACACTCATTTCTAGGATTTAGGTAAAGACAGGGTATTGTCTCTAGGAGACTCTTGAAGACAGAGAAGATCAACAGATTCTCTCAGATGCTCTCCTAGAACTTGAATTAGGGTCGGTGTCTTAGATTTGTGGTTTGTACAAAGAGAGTAGCAGGAAACCTGGATCTGTCTCAAGAGAAGGCATGGAGGCTGAGAGCTCAGCAGCAATCGGGAGGGAGAAGCAATAGGTCTGGACAGGGGGTGACAGAACCAGATGAAGGATTGACAGAGAGCCCTGGGGTGCTGAGTGCTGACTTAGGGAAAGAGACCCAGGAGATGAGCTTTTGAGAAAGAAGAATGGAGTAATGGCAAAATCCACGGGGATGGATTACTCCAGAAGTTCTTTCCAAAGCTGGCTTTGCTGGTGATTTTGAAATTCACCAGTGTCATACGGGCTCATTTAAGGCATGGTTGATGGATTGCCTTCACCTGGGGGGCAAGTGGAACGTCAGAGGCTAGTCCCTAATGCAGAGTGTGGTTTTTGTCTTAATCACCAATCTTTCTTTTTTCAGGATTTTTAATAGGGAGACTGGCATTTTGCCTGAGAGCAATAGGGTCTTAAGATAAAGTATTGGACGTCTGATGTTTCTAGAAATTAGATTGTTAACAGGCACAGTAAATGGATCAGGTGGTTCATTTTTCTTTGCAGGCTGGATTATGTACAGGTTGGCCTGGGCAAATTAGGGACCATCTATTGAGAATTAAGTATTTATTACTCTGCCCAGGCTCTGATTTCTTCAAATTCAAAGATGAAGAATTTTGAACGAAAAAGAGGTTTTCAGAAGCTTCTAAAAAGGTGGTGTAGACTAATGGTTTTAGTCATAGCTCTTTAAGTTGTTTTTACCACCTCTCAGAGGGACTTAAATTTCAGCTGTCTGAGGCTGGCTAATTACTGAGGTAAAGTCAAAAGTTGTTCTGTGCTCAGAGAGGACAGGGGAATAAAAGCAGTGAACCACAAAACTGTGTCAGGAAAGTTTACTTTTCATGGTCATTGAATTAACGAAGGAACACGGCAGCTCTGGTCCGTCTCTGTCTGTCTTCGTGTCACCCTGGGCCTCGGTGCCACAAACGGAGAGACTCTTGTCAGACCCAAGCACCTTTTCCACCAGAGGGGAGCTGGCAAAAACAGAATGCTCCTTGATTAGGAAAAAAAAAGGTTGGATATTGCTAATTCTCACTTTCCACTCACTTGCTTAAAATGTGACAATTGTGTTTCTGGGGTGTCCTTTGAGAGACACAAGGATGAGAAGTGGAGTCGGGGGCAGAAAACACAATGCCTGCCTTTTTTCCCTCTGGAGACAGAGAGAGAGCAGAATGATTTGCAGGTGGCCCCATCTGCAGCCACAAGGAATGCAACGACTTGGAAAAGAGCTCTACTTTTTTTTTTTTTTTTAATTGCAAAAAAAGAATGAGAAGAAAATGCTAATAGTTGCAGCTAGAAAATATGCCTGGCAGTATGGCCTTTATCATCTGCTTTTGAAGTAGGGGTTGAGAAAGAGATGAAGCCAGGGAGAGTACCCAGAGGGCTGATCAGGCATTCAGAGCGCTGTGGGCACCAGGACACATTTGGCACCTGAGGGAGAAACTTTTCTGTAAAGTCATTTCAAACTTGCTCGGTGATTTGGTGAGAATAATTTACACGGTCTTCTAAATGGTATATTCCTGTTTCATCTCCAGACAAGAGCGCAAGAGATGTTTATAAAGACCTTAGCCTCTGTTTAGGGATGTCTAAATGCATTCTGGTAATTAACTTAACTTTGATCCAATGCAGTGCTTTTTCTTGGTAAAATAAATAAATCAGTGAAGGTTCTGGAACACTCTCCCCATTGAGACCCCTATCATTAATATCAAACTGAATTATTTCAATGGATATTGTTAAGTCTGTTTTTTTTTAAATCTCCTATCTGGTTTTCCTATTAATAAATAATATTAACTATCTATTAATAAGAGTTCAAAGTGAAAAACTTTAATTTATTAGTGCAATGCTTATCTGTTCTCATAAAACAAAACCTAAAAGTGTTCTATATAAGACTGTCCACATGTTGGTAATATTCTTGTCATAATCTGCATCTCAGTTCCTCACTATATTGTTAGGACGGCTTAGTCACATGGCACAAGCAATAAAGAGAAGAGACCACAGTTCAGCTTCCATAACAATGAATGGATTACGTACATTCAACTCCTCTTGCCATTTTTATGTATCTCTCTTCCCTGAAACCCAGAAGGGAAAGAGTGAGGTAGAATTACTATTTAGCTGAAAAGAATCACAGGCTAATATGTACTAGATATACTGTCACCCTCCTCTTGTCCCTGTGTCCTGGTATTTCCTCAGTTGTGGTGTCTGTGAAATGGACTGGTCCAATATCAGACCTGGAGTTATGAAAGGAAGTATGATTCTTTTCATAAAGAGAGAAACAGATATATTTAATCATTTCATATGAACATTGAATTTCATCAATATAGAGCATCCGGTACCAGTCCGCAGCCTGGGGGTTGAGGACCCCGAGTTAGACTATCCAGTGACATTGGCCCCTAACGAAAAGACTGTGGAATCCTTGAGAAAGGCAAGGTATTGTCATGCTTGATATAGGATACTGCACCCCACAATTCTTCCCAGCCACACTCCTGCAACTCGAAGGTTGCAAATTCAGGTGCCTACTTGGCCAGGAGAGGAAACTGAGTGACTGAAGTGGGAAGGTGTGAGAAATGAATAGGGAAAGATGGGAACCATGGTAAACAGGAAAGAATGTCTCATGGTGTGAGGGTGGAGTTACCACTCAGACTAGTACTTAATGGAAATGAAGCCTAGGGTTACCCTTTTCATTTTTTAAATGAGAAATAAGAAACCTAAATTTGCATGTGAATTTGCCCAATTTTTTAAGGTTGGCAATTTATTAAAAAATTTAACAGCGCTGAACTATCCTTGCCTATTGGCTGCCTTAGAGGACACTCTTATTTTTCTTGCATAAAAGCCCCCTCACTGAAGATGACCATTGCTTTAACTTTACCTGCAAGCCCTAGCTTCTCTAAACTCTGGAACAGACCTCCCCCTGCCCATCTGTTTCTCAGAAGGAAGCTCGTGTGACACAGCTGGCTGGTACAGACCCTGACATAACATCACAGCATATCCAGGGCAAAAGATGAGCAGGGCCTTGGGGCAGGCATAGAACGAGGACAGTCCCATTTTTGCCATAGACAGAAAGTGGCATTTTGACCTCCTAGTTCTGCTACTATGATAATATAAGGGGACACCCGAGGCTGCAGGGTTAGGATGGTACCCACTGCCACAAAATGGCCCTGTCTCTGGTGGAATTCTCCTTCCTGTGAGGGAGCACTTAGGCCAGGGAAGTTGTGGTTAAGAGATCTGAAAATGGTCTAAATATCCTTTTAAAAAAATCCTCTAAGATGGTCTAAAACCTTTTCCCCCATTCTAAAATACTCTTTCTGAAACCCAGCCCAACTCCCTTTATTTGTGTTAGCATATTTGCCCTTGAGTGTGCCTGGGTGAGTTTACTCTGTCACCTAAGAAGCAAAAGAAAGCAAATTCAATTTTATGTAAGTAGTGAAAGAAAAATACCATCAAGAATCTTCAGAGCAGCAATTGTAGATGTTTTGCACCAGGGGAATTGAGAATGTGCTTTGTGAAAATGACAAAAGGTTGCTAACAAGAGTCAACAAACCAGTTTGGGAACTGATGTCCCATAAAAATGATGGCCACTTGACAAGGTATGGGAGCCATAAAGGGCACTGGTACACAGCAGAGACCTCAGGTCCTATCTTTACGATGAGGCAGACATCAGTTCACTCAAAATGGCTCACAACTGATGTCTTTGCTATTCTCCTACCGAAAGCAGTGTCTCATTATTTGAATATTGAAACATGGAATCAAACAAACCTATCAATCTATTTCTCCTAGTTATTTGCATTTCAAATTAGTGAGGTCTTTTAAAATATTCATGTTCTTTGACTCCGTAACACCACTTGCAGGAATTTACTCCAAGGAAACAATTCTACACAATAGCAAAAAACAGAAAACAAGCTAAATATTCAGTAATAGTGGAATGGTTAGTAAACCACAGTCTATGATCTCAGTGAAATGTTATACAACCATTGCAATGATTATAAGGACTATGCAATAACATAGAAAATACTTATGTTAAAATGTTGTCAGAAAGGCAAGATGTAAAATTCTAAACAAGCATGATTTTATATTATACAAACCAGCCAACTAGAGAGCAACAAAATCCTTTGTACAGGAAATACAGGATTACAGGAAAATTCATTGAAAAGTTAACAGTAGCACTGTCTGGGTGATATCAGTTTTTCTCTTCTTTCCTTAATTTTCTGTATTTTCTAAAATGAGCATATATTACTTGTGTAATGAAAAAAAGTATACATTTAAAAATGGGGCTCACTCCCAACGCTTTAGAAAATGATAGCTAGGGACTTCCCTGGTGGCACGGTGGTTAAGAATCTGCCTGCCAATGCCGGGGACACGGGTTCAATCCCTGGCCCAGGAAGATCCCACATGCCGCGGAGCAACCAAGCCCGTGTACCACAACTCCTGAGCCCGTGCGCCACAACTACTGAAGCCCGCACACTCTAGGGCCCTCGTGCCGCAACTACTGAGCCCGCGTGCTGCAACTACTGAAGGCCGCGTGCCTAGAGACTGTGCTCCACAATAAGAGAAGCCACCGCGACGAGAAGCCCACGTGCCGCAACGAAGAGTAGCCCCCACTCGCCGCAACTAGAGAAAGCCTGGGTGCAGCAATGAAGACCCAAACGCAGCCAAAAAAAAAAAATAAGAAAAAGAAAATGACAGCTAACACAAAATGAAGCAGTCTCTTCAACAAAGTGGACGTAGGGTTATCATTAGCAGGATTTTCTAAAGCGAAAATATTCATCCAGCGCAATAATGATCCAAAAGCACTGCTTGTGAGGAGGGGAAATAACTCCAACATTTCCCTCAAATAACGCTGCCAACACTGCACAGAATCAAGTTAATTATTCCAAGGATGGGTTACAACCCAAAGCAAGAGATTTTCTTATTTTTATCATAATCTCAGTGAAACCTTGTACATGTGGTACCATCAGTGAGAAAATTAACCTTATTAAAATCCAGCTAC
Organism: Grampus griseus; assembly: GCF_964374135.1. Taxonomy (NCBI): domain Eukaryota; kingdom Metazoa; phylum Chordata; class Mammalia; order Artiodactyla; family Delphinidae; genus Grampus; species Grampus griseus. Next base: position 87,247,685 of record NC_139019.1, read on the forward strand.
AGTATTAAATAAGGGATTTCCATGGAAGCAGATTCAGAAAGTTGAATGAATGTAATGTGAAGTGGAATTTCCTTTCATTTTGTACCCCCTCCCCACATAAAGCTCTGCCCTTCAATTTCATCAAGTGATCCTTTGTTCTGACATTCTGGGCAGGAAGTATGGAGAGAACTGATCAACTTTCCTAACACCTCTTGTGAGTTTTGAATATGCACGTGTTCGAATACATCAAACACATCTGCTTCAAGACAGTCCATGCTAAATAACCTCACCATGTGTAATTCATACACCACACCAGCTCCCTTCCTCTTGTCTCTCCTTCATGTAATAGCAACTCACACAGACACACACTAGAGTTTTCCCAGCCTGATATTTAAAATGGAGGAAAACAAATTTGCAACAGGAACGTGAAAAGCACTATGTTGCTACGTCCAAATAACCATCAAGAGAGAAATAAATCAAATTCAGCAAGTGAGAGGAGAGATGGGAAAGGGAGAGGACTGAGAGGAGAGGAGCGAAATTTAGGCTGGAAATTCCATTGTGTGGTTTTCAAAGGCTTTTCTGAGCTTTCTCTTTCTATTATCACCTTACAAATAGCCTATTGAGTAGAAAAGGATGCAAATATTTGTTTTGGGTTTCTTGCTACCTTCTTTTAGAAGATGGAGAAAAATGTTAAAGAGGATATTTTATTATTCTTGTATCGTTTTTGCTTTATTTCACTGAAGTGGCCAAAAGACACAAAGTGAACATACAAAAACAAGCATTACTATTGATGCCACATTGACTTACTTTTTCATCCTGTTTTCTTCGTGTGTGTGGCTCAGGCTACTAGAAGAAATGTATTGATTGGTCGACAATTACTCCTAAGATCCTTCCGTAGGGATGTGTATGAATTAAGTTTGTATGTTTTGAGAATTAAGTTTGAAGTAGACAAAGTTTATATTAGCTTTCCCTAGTCATTATCATCTTTCCTTTCATTTGTACAAATTAAATACTACATGCTTTCCCCTGGCCTCTTTCCTAGTTTGCTTGGTTGTATCTGAAAAGTCTTCAAATTTGCCACAGCTTATCCTCAGGGGAACAGAATCACCGGCATTGACATCTGCAACAAGGCTTCAAATTTGGTTCTGAAAGTAATCTGGGCAGAATTATTTTCTGTCTTTGAGCATTAGTTTACTTATTTGAGTCTGTTCAAAAAAAAGGTTAATAGTACAGAGCTTGATTGAATGGAATTCCCAAGATGTTAAGTTAAACATCATTTATGGAAAACCGCATTTAGTTCATAAGCCCATCAGCAACACTCAACAAGGACATGAGGATGCATGTCCTACCACTAAATGCTGCCTCACAAATCCAGCAAGTCCTGTCCTTTCCTAACTGGTTTTCGATTCACAAAGGGATCTGACCTTTACCCTATGGTTTCTTATTTCCTTTAAAAGTCAGAAAAAAGTTATGAAAGAGTTTACTAAAATGTCTTATAAAAGACTGTCCATTCCTCAAAAGCTGGCTCTTGCCTCTCAGCTTTTCTCTTCATCCATTTCCACTGGGATTTGAAACATTACTTTAGTTCCCAAGTCAGGGAGGACATTTCTCTTTATTTCCCACATATTCCTCTGACCGGAGCATATATTTAAAATAGCAGTAGCTTGCAAAATGGAATAAACAATTCCACAGGTGTTCCAGTGCCCACTCAGACTTATCAGGAGGTGTGGAGATGGCCTCTGAATGGCTGGGAGACTGGCACAGTGGTGCTAGAATTAACCAATGTAAGAGTTCCTCAGTGAGTTGTTTCTCAATTAAAAAAATAAAACAAAAATAGGGCCCCAAAGCTACTGTGCCCTGTGTTAAGAACATTATGCATTACCTATTCCAATCTGAACGATTCCCTGGCCGCTATGAACCCTTCGTTTCTCCTCCCAGTCGCTCTGTCCCAGGAGGAATTTTGCTGTGTGACCCTAGCTGCCAGCCCAAATCCTTACTGGTCTCAGGTCCTTAGTGATTCCACTAACATCCACCCTGAAAACTTTGACACTTCCTTTTATAGTGACATAGGACAGCCCATCTCTTTGTGATTGTCCTAATGAAAATGGAATTCAGCTAGTGCGCACGCACACACACGCACACGCACACACGCACACACACCCCATACACATACAAATTCTTCTCTTGCTTCCAAACCCAAATGCTTTTACTTTCCTTTGATTTTCAGCATGCCTCTTTGGGAGTGAAGAGCTTCATTGTTCGAGGCAAGTTTCAGTGAATGGGTCATTTCCTGGCCTTCTGCATTGCGAACACACTCATGATAACAATTAATGAGAGGAAGGGTTTTTATGATAGCGTCCAGCTTCCGGTTTTCAGCTCTTAGATTCTCCCTATATGCGCACGGATCCTATTACCTCTGGGAGAGCTCTTATTAATCTCAGTGTCAGAGCTGTTTCAACAAATCTACTGTAATAATGAAAAGTCATCTTATCACACTTTGCTCTCAGTAAATTTACCATTCTTTGATAAGGTTGCAAACAACTGGGAAGTAATTGATCTGTAATTAGCGTGGCAACTGCTGAAGAGAGTCTGGGCTGGGGTTTCAACATTTATCTGCCCAGCACAGCACATCCTTCTCCCCAATGCTAAATTATTTAGCATTCCTTTCAAATACAAATGGTCTCAATGGGTTTTCCATTATTTTAAGAACTTTCTGAAGAGGAGGCTAACATTTAAATTTGTGATTATCTGTCACCAGTGCAGTGCTTAGAGGAGCTGGGAGTGGAGAGGGATCATTTTTCACACATGACTTGCCTGCTGAAGCCAGCCTGTGCTATGAATGGAGAAGGACGGGGGCTCTTTGATCTGAACCAAACTTGCGCAATTTATCTTTCAAATGCACTAAAGCTTTTGATAAATGTCAATTTGACAATTAAATTCTTCAAGGGCCACAATATATCACCATCACAGTGTCTATTTTTGAGGGTTGGTCAGCCATGACATCTTTCAGCAGACTGCAGCAAGCAGAAGTCAGAGGAGGAATGATAGCTCTCAGCCTTTGCTCTTCTACACGTGGTATTTTTATCTCTTGCTGAGTAAAAGAGCTGTGATCTTTTCCTTCAAGACAGGGCACAGTTTAGGGTTTGCCTTGCAACCCAAAGGGATTGTGTTTGAGATCTGTCCTCTGTCATTTCTCTGATAGTTCAGGGGAGAAATTTTTCTTGTCATTTGCCCTTTTTGACAGTCTATTTGCTACATTAATATATATATATATATGTATAGTCTACTATATTAATATATATATATGAATATATATGTATTTCTCTTCTCAAAGGTATTTTCCTTTGTGTTTTGCAAGAGACAAGACAAGGCAAGCCTGCCGTTCTCAAAAGTCTCAAAGTTGGTAGGAGGGCAGAAGTAGGATCACTGAGTTAGGACTTTGGTTTTATGTAAAACCCAGTTTAATGACAAAAGTCATTGTTAAGTCAAAGAGTGTAGATCGTAGTTGCAGGTTGAAGGGAATGGAGAAAATAAACGGTAGGCATGAGGGTTTGAGGTGAGATTTCACCTTCAAGGCCCTTTCAATCTTTTAGGGTACAGGAACTACAAAGTTATTTCATGCCTAAGCCTAGATCTTTCTATGCTTCTTTGAGAACTAAAATAGCTATCAGATCATGAAGAAGGACTGGTCCCTGCCTTCTCAGGGTTGATGTTCAAAAGCACTTATCCTCTTTGCTCTTTTTGCTCCATGAAAACTCAACCCTTACTGGAAGAATAACAACTGTAATGTGACATTTTGAAATGTTTCACATGAAAGATTATTGCGAACTCCATGGTTACGAAGGAGTTTCTGAAGTGCTGACAAAGGAAGACGCTTTGGATGGAGCAACAATGCCTCTGTGATCACCTTTTAAGCTCTTCCGTCATCACAGATAGTGCTGCCATGGCCCAGTGTGGTCCCACCACCCAGACATTTGGCACGGATATGATTCTATCTTTTGCAAAACTGACATTTCAGTATGATTGTGAAGAAGACGAAACCTCCCTCATCAGTTGGCTGACGTGCTGAAAATACAGACATAAGATGCTGCTCTGATGTCTGTGTGGTACCTTTTCTCAAGAACTGAGGAGAATTGCTATAATCCTTACTATCTCTAAGAAAAAGTAAAAAAGAACCAACTGACTGAGTGTCTTGAGGGCATCTCACTGTTTCCAACACAGATTAATTTTTTGGATGGGCTATCATGCACTATTGTCAATCAAACCCTCCTAGAATCATAATGTGACATCAGCCCTCAGTACAGCTAGAGTCATGAGTGCTGAAAGTTAGCTACAAAAGAAATGGAGGTCACGTCCCTGACCTTCAAAATGTATGCAGTCTCTAACTTCTTTTTAAGGACTGAGAATAACAATTATTCTGTAGTTGGAGCTACCAGAGGATATTTGTCATATGCTTAAGGTTATTTCATGATGGCAAAACTGGATGTAATGACAGGAAAAAAAAAGTTATTTTGGTCAACGCCATTTCAAAGTACAGTTCTAAATAGCACCAACAACTCTAGTTGAAATTTAGCAAGTGATCATTTAGCTTTTCTATGGCAGCCGTGTAATATTTAGTTCTTTGTTCTGCTGTGCCTATTATTGTAAGGTACACACATGCCCTGCAAGTAAAATTCTCTTTTTCGTTTTTCTCGTATTTTCTCCAACCGTATCTTATTGGATACACTTAATAGATCAGTAAGTAGGTAAACCTCTACTGATGGATAAACAATTATCCATTTTAAGTACTGATATTCAGACATTCCATATATCATAATGCATTTTTTAAGAGATGGGCAACGTCCTTTGGAACGATATTGCTGATGTAATAAACTTCTAAACTTTCATTCTCTATGTAAATTGTCTACTGAAATATCACTAAATTAATCATCGACATTAAACATATGAAATCAGATTAAAAAATTAATCCATAATTGAAAATTTCATCATTTACCCCCAAATAGCGCTTGGTAAGTGTCTCATGTTATCTAACACTCTCCCCTGCATCATTGGATGAACTGCTTCCAGAACTGCCCAGATTTTGTCCTTTTCACTGACTTTTGATACATCACACACTGTAGTAGGCGGAGTCTGAGGCAGAAGCACAAATATAGGCCAAGATATCACATCTAAATATTTAAAAGTTACACATTATGTCTACAAATTTTAAAACTTATACATTAAAACTAGCACTCAATAAAATATGTTTATTCTTCTACTTTGGTAAATATATGTTCATAATAACAAAATTGAGTAATATGTTAAAAAAAGTAGAGTTTTTATATGACTGAAAGTCAGCAAAATATAAAATGACAGAATTCAGTTACTTTTACACATGTCTGGATGTTTTGGTGATGTACTGCTGATGTTTGGATGGATAATAAAATAAGACATATATAATTCATAAGTTATTATATATATATGTATCCCCTAAAATTCTTTTTCTTGCCTTCCTTTCAACAAAATTATATTGCTTTATTTATTTAAAAAAATTGTATTTAGGTGAAATTCACATAACATAAAAGTTACCATTTTAAAGTGAACAATCAATGGCACTTAGTGTATTCACCATGTTGTGGAATCTAGTTCCAAAACATTTTCATGACCCCAAACAGAAACCCCACTCCCTAAGTACTAACTCACCGTTTGTCACTCCTCCAACACCTGGCAACCATGAACAAAATTATATTGTAATGATTAAGATTTTTTTCATACATTTTTGTTCTACTGCCAAAAATCATCATGTGTTAAATGTGAAAGGTACTAGTAATCAAATATATGAAATTCAAATACATTTTTTATCAAACACTTAAATCACTGGGTGGGAAGGAGGGGACTCTGCCCTGCAGATGCTGGACCTGCTGGCACCACGGGTGTGGCTGCCCTGCTGTACCTGTGACATTGGGGCAAAGAGGAAGCAGCTATTTCTATGCTTTAGTGCTCAGAACAGTGGGTGCCAAGAATGGTTTGTAGCTGGACATTGCAAAAAAAGCCAAAAAACCAAAAAAAATCCCACTTAAATCAAACATAAAAATTATTATTGGGTTGGCCAAAAAGTGCCTTCAGTTTTTAAGTAAAAATAAGAAACATTTTTCATTTTCACCAAGAACTTTATTGAAAAACATATTCACCATTTTGTTCCACTACCTTCTGCCTTTTTTCAGGCAACTTCATAATTCCATCTTCCCAAAACTTTTAATCTTTTTGAGCAAAGAAGTGCTCCAGGTGCCTTTTACAGTCTTCCAGGGAATTGAAATTTTTTCCATTAAGAGAATTTTGTAAAGACAGAAACAAATGGAAATCTGAAGGTGCAATGTCTGGTGAATATGGCAGGTGAATCAGAACTTCCCAGCCAAGCTGTAACAGTTTTTGTCTGGTCATCAAAGAAACATGCGGTCTTGGGTTATCCTGATGGAAGATTATGCATTTTCTGTTGACTAATTCTGGACGCTTTTTGTTGAGTGCTGCTTTCAGTTGGTCTAACTGGGAGCAGTACTTGTTGGAATTTATCGTTTGGCTTTCCAGAAGGAGCTCATAATAGAAGACTCCCTTCTGATCCCACCATATACACAACATCACCTTCTTTGGATGAAGACCGTCCTTTGGTGTGGTTGGTGGTGGTTCATTTTGCCTGCCCCATGGTCTCTTCCATTCCACCTTGTTGTACAGTATCCACTTTTCATCACCCGTCATAATTTGTTTTGAAAATAGAACGTTTTCATTACGTTTCTGTAGAGAATTGCACATGGAAATATGGTCATGGTCAAGAAGGTTTAGCTTCACTTATGCGGAACCCAAACATCAAAGCAATTAACATAACCAAGCTGGTGCAAATGATTTTCAACACCTGATTTGGATATTTTGAGTATGTTGGCTGTCTCCCACGTGGTATATGATTGCTCTCAATTAATGTCTCAATTGGATCACTATCAACTTCCACTGGTCTACCTGACCACGGAGCATAGTCCAGTGACAAATCTCCAGCATGAAACTTCAAAAACCACTTTTGACAAGTTCGATCAGTCACAGCACCTTCTTCATACACTGCACAAATCTTTTTTTGCATTTCAGCTTCCTTTTTTACCTTTCTTGAAATGATAGAGCATAATATACCGAAAACGTTGCTTTTTTTCTTCCATCTTAATATTAAAATGGCTACAAAAAATTCACCAATTTTGATGGTTTTTTTTAATGCAAGCTGATGTGACAGCTGTCACAATACAATCTAACAAAATTGTTTCGAAAGAAGTTAAAGACAACTAAGCACTACTAGAGCCAGCTTACAGAAAAAACCGAACAAACTTTTTGGCCAATCCAATAGTTTTCATATATTTTTCAAGAATGTTATTTTTCTTCTACAATATTAAAATTACATATTAAAATTAAAAGGCAAAATATAAACTACAATTACTGACTATATGAATTTTTCATAAACTTTCAAAAGTAAAGTTGACTTTTTAATGTACTTTTAAAAAGTTGTATTATTTTTACAAAAATATACACAATTTTAACGTTCAGTGTTCATTTACAGTGTAAGATACCTACGTATATACAAATTTAATAGTAACATTAATTATTTTATATTGCAAAAATTTCCTCAGCTACCACACTTTCAAAACTGTTGCAAATACCATGCTAAATTGTGGGTACCTCCAGAACAATGAAAAAGGACATGACTAGACAAAAAAAAGAAAAAAAAAGGAAATTTCATACCAGTATGCTGCTAAACCAGCATAGGGAGAGAGGGGATTAGGACTAATTAATTACTAATTAGTACTAGTAGTGTCCTGATTAGTAGTATTTACCAATTTCATTTAAGGCTACCAGTGATTTAAAATCTGGCTTGCAAAATTCCTGCCTTTTTAACTACTGGCTCTTGGAAGCTGGTATGAGCTAGCTCCAGTATACCACCGTTAGCACCTTGGGAAATGATACTTCACTAGGCAGGATTTGTAACATTTATGCCCTCTGAGAGTAAGAATTTGACAAGTTACTTAATATGTCTTTTCTCATAACCAAGCATCCTCAGCTTAACGCTCCCCACTCTCGGAAGCAGTCTCCATCCGTGATGTAGAGAGAAGCACAACCTCCAAAGTTTCAGGTCACTTGGACATAGTTCCCTTTTGTTTCAAAAACATAGGGCAAGAGATGTGGTGAAGTGTTTCTCTGGGGCCTGAATGGTGTTAATGAAAAGATGGATGTTTAGGAATTCTAGTCACTCTGTGCCAATGCTGAGCATCAGATTCAGAGAGAAAGAGACTCCTGTGTATTATTTAATCAGTTTTATGTGTTTGCAAAATTCAGAGTCCTTTAAATTACAGGGCCCCAGGGTCCCTTAATGGTGAAACTGCTTATCAATCAGATCAACTATACTACTTACGTTTGTTAGATCTATCTCTTTTTTAGGTTCTGACCTACTTGATCTGTCTTACACTCAGAGAGGTAAATTAAAATCTTCCACCTCTAGGACTTCTATTTCTCTGTACATATCCTTGTGATTTTGATATACATTTGTCTCATGATTAATGATGTTGAACATACATAAAGGTGCCATCTGTTTATCTTCTTTGGAGAAATGTCTATTCAAATCCTTTACCCATTTAAAAATTGAGTTATTTGTCTTTCTACTGTTAAGTTGTAATAATTTTTATATATTCTATCCAAGTCCTTTATCACATATATGATTTACAAATATTTTTCCCATATTGTGGTTATTTTTTCACTTTATTGATAGCATCCTTTGAATCACAAAAGGTTTTAATTTTAATGAAGCCCAAATTATCTAACTTATTTATATTTTTTCTTTCCTTGCTTGTATCATTAGGTCATATCTAAGAAACCATTGCCTAACCCAAGGTCGTGAATATTTACTCCAACGTTTTCTTCCACATTTTATAGTTTTAGCTCTTATATTTAGATATATGACCCATCTTCAGTTAATTTTTGTATATAGTGTAAGGAAGGAGTCCAACTTATTCTTTTGCATATGGAATATACAGTTGTCTCAGCATTGTTTGTTCAGAGGATTATTCTTTTCCCCATTGAACATTCATGACACCCTTGTCAAAAATAATCTGACCATAAATGTAAGAGTTTGTTATGGAATCTCATTTGTATTCCATGAGTTTGTATGTCTATCCTTATGCCAGAATCACACTGTCTTGATCACTATGGCATTACAGTAAGTTTTGAAATTATGATGTATGAGTCCTCCAACTTTATTCTTACTTTTTAAAATTATATTGGCTATTCTGGGTAACTTGCACTTCCGTATGAATTTTAGGATTGGTTTATCAATTCCTTCAATAAAAGTATCTGAAATTTTGATAAGAATTGCATTGAATGTGTAGATGAATTGGGTGATTATTGCCATTTTATCACTATTAGGTCTCCTGATTCATAGACATGAGACATCATTCCACTTATTTAGGTCTTTAATTTCTTTCAACAATGTTTTGTAGCTTTCAGTGTTCAAAAAACTTTCTCTTCTTTTGTTTAATTTATTGCTACGTTTTTCTTTTTGGTGCTACTGTAAATGGAAGGCTGGAAGTCCAAGATCAAGGTTTTGGCAGGTTTGGTTTCTCCTAAAACTTCCCTTCAAGCCTTGCAGATGAACTTCTTTCACTGTGTTCTCACATGGACTCTCCTCTGTGTGTATACACCCCTGGTGTCTCTTCTACCTCTTACAAGGACAACAGTCCTATTGGGTAAGGGCCCCTCCCTTATGATCTCATTTAACCTTAATCACCTCTTTAAAGACCTATCTCCAAATACAGTCACTTGGGGGATTAGGGCTTCAACATATTAACTCTGGAGAGGATACAGATAATGATCGATAACTTTTGCTTTTGTTTTCTGCCATTTTAAAAAACAGAATCTTTGTATCGATGCTGGGCCTATTCCTTATTTCTTATCACTGAATGAGTTGTATTTTTCCAGACCAGCTATTTGCTTGTATAGCTTCCTCTGTTTCTCTGAATCAAAATCAGCCCAGCAGAAGGCTATACAAAGCTGCCACCCATCATTCGAAACAAAGTATATATAGCTTGTCTGTTTCTGAGTCTCACCTTTAGAAAATGTATTTAAAATTGAGGTATAATTTATAAACAGTGAATTGCAAAATCTAAAGTGTTCAAGATGATGAGTTGACCACTGTTCATACCTTGTAACCCTCACCCATATCACGTTATGGGACATTTCATCACACAATAAAGTTTCTTCCCTGTCAATCACTACCCCTTCCCACCTTCATTTTCTTGCATGTCAAATGCTATTCTGATTTTTATCACCATAGATTAATTTTGCTTGTCCTATGATTTCATATAAATGTAATCATACACTATGTACTCTTGTATATGGCATCTTTCACTCAGCATAAGTTGTTTGAGATTAATTCATGTTGTTGGGTAAAACAGTAGATTATTCTTTTTTACTGGTAAATAGTGTTTCATTATAAGACTATACCACAAGTTGTCTATTTATTCTCTTGTTGGTGGACATTTAGGTTGTTCCTAATTTTGACTGTTATGCCTAAAGATGGTATGAAATCTCTTGTACATGTATTTTTATAGACAAATGTATTCATTAATCTTGGGTAAATACCTGGGAGTGGAATGCTGCATCATAGGCAGATGTATTTTTAACTTTATACATCAATCAAAGTTGTTGTACAATTTTATATCTGTACTGGAAATGTATGAGAATTCTAGTTGGCCCACATTCTCACCAATACTTCATTTTATCAAGCCATTTTAATTTCATCCATTTTCACGGTTGTAGTAGTATCTGTGGTGTTAATTGGCATTTCCATGATAACTATCAATGTTGTACTACATTTTGTGTACACTTTGATCAATCATATATCTTCCTTTGCAGAGGATCTTTTGCCCTTTGTAGTAAAAAAGTTAGTCTTCACAAAGAGAAGGTTTGGCCTTTGCCTTTGCTTCTGGAAGATAATCTATATCATACCTGATAGGAGTGTCTTTATTAAGGGCAGAGGCTGGCCACCAAAAGATCAATCATATGAATAGAGGGTGGGTACTTTAGGTCACATGGAGTCAGTTGACCTAGAGGCTGAGATCAACCAGATGGGCAATCAATCAATCATGCCAATGTAGTGAAGCCCCAATAAAAACTATGGACCTCAGAGTTTAGATGAGCTTCCCAAGTTGGCAATACTCTATGTGTACTGTTACACATCAATGCTGGGAGGGTAATGCGTCCTGGGGACAACAGAAGCTTCACATTTGGAACCAACCCCAACTATGCCTTAGGAGTCTCTTCCTTTGACTGATTTTCTGAAAAATTTTTTTCTCTCTAATAAACTGTAACCATGAACATAAATAGCTTTCAGTGAGTTCTGTGAGTACTTCCAGAGAATTATTGAACCTGAAAGTGGTTTTGAGAACCCCTCTTCTCAGAAGTGAGGGTGGTCTTGTGGAGAACTGTGCCCTTAGGCCCTGTAATTTAGCTAACTCTGGGTATGCCCCCTTTTATTGAATTATAGATGTTTTTACATATTCTGAATACAAGCACTTTGCCAGATATATATATAAGGCAAATATTTTCTCCCTGTGTGTGGAGTGCCTCTTTACTTGTTTAACAGTATCTTTCAATGAGCAGAAGTTTCAGCTCTGAAGAAGTAAAATTCATTATTTGCTTCTTTTATAGTAAGTGCTATCTATGTGCTAAGAAATCTTTCCTGGCCCTGGTGTCATAAAGATATTCTATGTTTTTTCTAGAAGTTTTATGCCTCTTATATGTATTTTAGAATTTGTTGATTATATGTGTCTCCTATCTTCTCACTGAAAATGATGTTTACAGAAATTTCTTCATTTTCTTTTGCTTTCGTACAGAGCAAAGGGGAGATCATGCTGACCTGTACTGCTCTGGTCATACCAGGAGTCTACATCAATGTAATTTGAATTTAGAAAACCAATCCCAATATCCCATTAATTTTATATATTTGGAATCTGCTCCATTACGAAAAGTCATGAATTTATAGCTCATTTAAAAGTAAACTTTGCTCCAGGAGATTGTAGGACCAATCCCAGATAAGCCAAGTATATGATATTGAAAGAACACCTCAATCCTGAGGGGGGAAGAGGAGGAGATTAATGACACGTGCTTTTGAGACAGGGACCCAATGCCCCATGCACAAATATTACCAGCTGGTGTGTGAGTAAAGGAGGAACAATGGAAGAAACAGAACAAAAGAAACCATGGTAAATTCTTCAATCTAAATGTTTGGTTTTTTCCTTAAAATAATATTTAGAAAATCTGTAATTCCTCTCTCTATAATAAACTCAAAAGTCCCTCCCGCAACCTTGATGACTTTTACAAATGCTGGTCTGGTCCAGTTGAAGGAATGAGAACTACATGCACTTTGCGTAGAAAAGAAATATTTGGTAAACACAATCTTGAATAAGATTGGTAAACTGAAGTCATAAATACAAATATGTTGCTGTCTAGGCCTACTTACCACTAGTAAAATATAAATGGGCTCAGAATTTCAGTGTTGCAAGAGATTAGATGATGAGTTAGTAAGCTTAGTAGAAGGAATGCATATGACAGTGGATTTAACTATTACTGAGTATCCTAGACTTAGTTGAGATCATGTCAGAGCGTTTACTACTGTGACACTATAATAAGACAGCATTGCTAGGAAAAATCTTTTGTATAAACATTTTGCTGCAGTATCAACCAAATGTGTACCTGCATGCATGTGTATACACATGAATGCATATTATTTGTAAAATATGCACATGGTTTTCTCGTTCATCATTTCCTGTCTAATAATACAGGGCAAGAACAACGTCTATATGAGTTAAGACTAAGTAATTCTCTAATTTTGTTTGTTTCCTTTTGAGTTTTTTATGGTAAAGGTGACTAGTTTAAGAAATTAAGATGTTATATGAGCTTTTTGGTGCCATTTGTAAAACTTATGACATTTAACTCAGACTCTTTATAAAACCCTACTCGCCCTTCTAATATGACAGTCTGAAAAGTTTTAAAAATAGGATATAGTCTGGAGCTTGCCCTCTTGTAATGGCTCTGAAGGTGTTTTGCAGCCTCCCTCTGTTTAGAAGGCAAACTTAATTTTTGTCATTGGCTATAAAATAGTAATTTCCTTTCACAGATGGCTGCTGAACTCACTACACCCAACGAAAGAATATTCAACTGGTTCTTGCTAATGTAAGTTCATGAAAAAACTGAAGCAGAACTCCTTGGAAAATAGAAAATGTTCTTTCCTTTTCTCTGTTTCCACAAAATGACAAGAGTATCAATGAACTGACAAATGAGCAGAGTGCCAATTTCATCTGAGGATTTCACTATTTCAGAAATACAGGTGCAGATTAATATGTCTTTAGATTCATATTTTGAGATGAAATTTTAACACTGCAATATCCTTGATATATAATAAAATATAAATAATATTCAGCTGTTATGTTCCATGCTGAAATTATCCCACCGATTCTCATCATTTATCATTCCTTTCTAACTAAAGAAACCTATAACTCTTAAACTGATGAGTTCTCTTTCATTTACTTTGAGACTGTGATTGTAGCAGGATTAATACATTCACTTCTTGCCTCAGTTCAGTAGCTATCTATAACCTCCATTTGACATAGTTTTAATTCCCTCCCTAATTTCAATAAAAAGTTTCTTTAGAAATAATAAAAACAAAATAAGTGTATTATATTCACATTCATTGATTATATTCTGGAAGGTTTACCTATTAAAGCCACCAGGTCATTTGTACTTTTAATAGAACTGCATTCTGCTGATAGCGTTTTCCTTCTAGTTTCATTTTGCTCTGGAAAAACCCTGTAGCAGGTTTTTCCAAAGTGTGTTTCTTGAAGTATCAGAGTCCTGCAGGTTATTGTAGTTCTTCAGCCAAAATAAAGGGAGGTAAGATTTAATGAGCCAGTGTATTTGGGAACTTCTGGGTTAAAACAAGGGAAGGCGTTTTCACCTCTTTACTACAGAATTCTCAGGGTTTTTGAAATGCTGGTATGTACTGTGACTTTCTAAAAATGCCATGAATTCTCAAACTTTTCTCAAATATTGGAAACCATGAAATCATTCAAAAATATATGTTTTTAGGGCTTCCCTGGTGGCGCAGTGGTTGAGAGTCCGCCTGCCGATACAGGGGACACGTGTTCGTGCCCCGGTCCGGGAGGATCCCACGTGCCGCGGAGCGTTTGGGCCCGTGAGCCATGACCGCTGAGCCTGCGTGTCTGGAGCCTGTGCTCCGCAATGGGAGCGGGCCCAACAGTGAGAGGCCCGCATACAGACAGAAATAAATAAATAAATAAATAAATAAATAAATAAATAAATAAATGTTTTTAAAATGAAAACAGGTTGTATCAAGTTAATATCCCAATTCCCTTTCCATCAAGATACTGAAATCAATCTTAAATCAATTAAAGAATAAAGAAATAAATTACAGAATATACAGTAGAATACTGTACAGCCATCAGAAATAATTCTTTAAAATATATATATATATATTTTGGTTTTCTTTTGTGTTTTTGTTTTTGCGGTACGCTGGCCTCTCACTGTTGTGGCCTCTCCCGCTGCGGAGCACAGGCTCCGGACGCGCAGGCTCAGCGGCCATGGCTCACGGGCCCAGACGCTCCGCGGCATGTGGGATCCTCCCGGACCGGGGCACGAACACGTGTCCCCTGCATCGGCAGGCGGACTCTCAGCCGCTGCGCCACCAGGGAAGCCCCTTTAAAATATTTTTTAATGGTACTGGGACATGCTAATGACATAATAATATTGAATAAAAATAACATACAACTATAGAGAATTTGGCAATATTACTGGATGTTATAGAAAATTACCAGAAAAATAGTAGAAAATTAGTGAAAGGAAATACACAGGAAAAAAATGGCCATGGTTTTCTGGCTTATTTTTTTCCTTGCATTTTTCTACAAATTTTACTTTTTAAATATTAACATGTATTAACTTTATAATACGAAGAAAGTGAAAACTTTCCCCTGCATTTCATTTTCTCTACTATTGTCAGCCCATCATTATTTCTCTGCTTTAGCTGACTCTTTACTTTCTCTTTACCTCAAATCAATCCTCTGTATCAGGAGTCAGCAATTGGGATGCTGCCTGTTTTTTGTCAATAAAGTCTTATTGGAACATGGTCATGCCCACTTGTTTATATATTGTCTGTGGCTGCTTTTGCTCTGTGGCAGAGTTGAGTAGTTAAGACACAGACTGTACAGCTTGCAAAGCCTAAAATATTTACTTTGTCACCAGGCTAGGACCAGAGAGGCAAATAGGGCCCCCAGGATGCACTCACTCTCAGGAGAGAGGCACTTACTCTTGGGGCAATGATGGGTTCAAATGTGTACGGCACTCACCTGTCCAGTAGACGCTTGTGTCAGTTTGGCCTGGGAGGAACAGATGCAATAAAAGAATTGGATGTGCAAGAGATTTATTGGAGGAAATGCCTATGGAGAGGAAGAGGAAGAAGCAGCAGGAGGAGGTGTGTGCTCGGGGAGAGGAGTCATCAGACCCACATGCAGGTCTGGCCACTGTGACAGGAGAGAGGGACAGAAGATCCTATAGGAGGAGCCTCACAGTGCAGAGCTGTTCTGTTTCAGCACTGGCCCACACGGAGCCGAAGAGCAAGACTGACGGTAGAGGAGTCCCACAGTGAGCAGGAGTGGCCTGAATCTAACATCCCTGCTTCAGCAGGAACGTCCAGGTGGGTCCACAGGTGCCACTGCTGGAGGCTGCCACCTGAATACATGTATCACAGAAAGTCCTCTTGAAGAGACATTTGAGCGGTACATCTCCATCCACCACAGGGCTTATAATATTTGCCTCTGTGATTTGAGGTGTGTGGTGAACACTGTGGTTATTTTCTCCAAACCATCACACCTCTGATTTTCGGCTTGGGAGAGATTGATTCCATTTTGGACTAAGGCAATCAGGGGTCGGTCATTCTGGGCCATAGTGGTGCATGGATGTTTCAATCAGAATGAACTTTAGGACTTTTATTAAGTGGGTGGAGTTTGTAGCAGGTTCTCTCTCCTTGGATATGAACAAGGAAGCATGTAATCATGGCTGTTGCTGGGTTAGTCAAGAATGCTTTCAGCTAAAAGTATCCAAAATACCTGATTGGAGTAGTCTGTTACAGTTAAAGAACAAGCGGATCAGAGATGCAAGGTTGCTGGCATTAGTTCAATGGTTTTGAGGGAATATCCACTTGGCCTCATCACTGCAGCAGCTCCATCCTCACGCATTCATATTCAGCGGCAGGGGGTAAAGTGGCAAAAGGCACCTGGCATTATTTCTCCTCACGTGCCTTCCGGCCCTCCTCCCATCAGGGATGAATAAGTATCATTCTCAGACACCTCAGAACCATGACTGGGTTAAACACTGACATCTAATGCAGACCGTGGACCCATGTTCCCTGAATCAGGGAATCTCTACACATAAAACAAAAGTAGGGTTCCACCTAGTGTGCAGGTTCCAAGGAGGTGGAAAAATAGCTTCTGGAAGGGCAACACACAGAACTAGCACTTAGTTATCTTACAAGGCCAGCCTGAGGATGAAGCTGACACACAGAGGTAGAGCTGGGAAAACAGAGAAGTGGAGCCAGAGCCCCCATCAAACCACACAATGATGTTCACTCTATGTCATGAATTTTCTGTTATGTGAACCAATGTAACCCTTTGGCGGTCCAGTAAGTTTTAATTGGTTTCCTCGTTCCTGCCTCTGAAGAATTCTAGTTAACTGAAGGAAACAAAGGTCTCTTTGTCTTTAGACTTTCTAAAGTTGAAAATAAAGCGGGTTGGGTTGTATTTGTTAAGATGCTTTGAGTTATAAGTTGCAAACAAACAAAAAAATTCCTAACTCAAAGTGACTAAATGGTAATGAAACACATGATCTCTTCTAGCAGGAAATCTAAAAGTAGGGCAGCATGCAAGAATTCAGCAGCTCAAGAACATCATCAAGAAATGAGATTCTTTCTGTCTCTCCACTCTGCAATCAGCATCAACTTCAGCCTAAGGCAAAGATGGCTGTCACTGGCAATGGAAGCTACATCTAAGAGGAGAGAGAAAAAGCACAGAACCCAAGGTTTCTCTTCAGTTTGATAGGATCCACCTGGACCAACAACACATGAAAAAAATGGAGAAGCAGCAGGGATGAGATTTGGGAATAGCTGATAATGTACGTATATACATGTGCATGCACACACACATAGACACATATCTATGTAGCTAGTGGCCTATTTCTTCAGTTTAGAATAAATATAGTCTTAAGTACCACTTTCATCATCATAATTACATAAACTAATAACTGCTAAGTGTTTACCATATGCCAGGCGTTCTTCTAAATATCTGTACATGCACCATCCATTAAATCCTCACTGTAACTGCCCTTTGAGGCTATTTTCATCATCCCTGCTGTATAGAGGAAGCAACTGAAGGCACAGAAATGTTAAGTAATTTGGACAAAGTCACACAGCTAGTAAGTGGCAGAGCTGATATTTGATTGCAGGAAATTTGAGTACAAGTTTTAGTTTCAAACAGTCCTGGATTTGGGTCCTTGGCTCTGTTATTTTCTGGCTGTGCAACCTTGCGCAAGTCACTTCCACCTCTTCAAGCTTCACGTTCCTCCTCCATGCAATGAATCAGATGATAGATCATGATCCACATCATGGATATGCTCATCACTGTGCTGGAGTTCTCCAAGACCACCCTACGATTCTTCATTAAAAGGACTCAGAACTCAGAAAAGCTGTTTTACTTATGGTTATAGCTCATTACAGTGAACAGATACACATTAAAATCAGGAAAAGGAGTACAGTGCAGACATAAGCTTCCAGTTATCCTCTCTCAGTTGGAATCTCCAGACAATGCTTAATCCTCCCAGCAATGACGTGGAGCAATATGCACAGAGTACTGCCAACCAGGGAAGCTCATCTGAGCCTTGGTGTCCAGGGCTGCTGTTGCAGGTTGGTAATGTAGGCCTGGAGTACCCACATGGCTGACCATAGTCACTCAGGCTCAGGCTCCAGCCCAAGGACAAACTGATGGAGTGTGGCCCAAGGCTGCCACCATCAATCACATCATTAACATAAACTCTCTGGGGTGACCCAAGGCCCTAGCTATGCAAAGTCACTCTTATCAAGTAGGATATTCTGAGGATTTAGAGGTTATCTCCCAAAAGCCAGAGAAGGGCCAGTCCTTTCTTTGGGATACGAAAGATTTGAACAACCCAGGCCTGCTAGTTAACCCTTTACTGCATAATCAGATCACATGAAATTTGTAAAATGTAATCAGTAACATTTGTCTCCTGGCAATCACTCGGTTCTCTCCTTTTACCCCCATCTCCATAGCCAGAAAGCAGCATTTAGCAATTAAAGACTTGAGAGGATCTATCCAGTTTCAACTCATTGATTACCCTTATTCAGAGATTAATACTATTCCTGGTCCCACAACTCATAAACATCAATAAATTGCAATATTTTGAAATCTCAGAACCAAGCACTTTTAAAAGGGAAGATTCCTCAAAAGTCATAGCCCTGGGCAGAGTTCGCAGCTCCCCACAACTGGGGCACCTGCCAGATGCTGGTGGGGGACCCCGACGAGCCCAAGGAGATGGGAAGAACCCCCAAGTGAACCAGTAGGACATGGGGGGACTAAGGGGGGAGGAGAAGTGGAGATCAGATAGGACTGGCGCCCCTGAGGGGTGGCTGAGAGGGGGGAGGGGTTCCCACACCTGGAGGGACCCTCAGGGGCTCAGATCGGGGTTGGGGGAACAGGCCCAGCGTTTCTCCTGCCCAATCAGCTGGGGAAGTCTGCCCAGCTCTTGGGCCAGGTCCTACACCCTCAGAGGTCCCCTCCAGGCTGGGTTGGTCCTGGGGGCGTAGGAGGTAGGCCTGGGAGATTCAGGAGAGGCAGGCAGGAGGGGCCTTCCAGGACCAGAGGAGCAAGAGAGGAGTGGAGGGTGTTTACCCCACCCACTTGAGCCCAGGAAGCCTGTTGGGCTCCCAAGTGGGGTACCCTGCCCTCTGAGACCAGAGGTGGGAGGCACATCTGGGCCCCTTCTGTTCTGTTGAACCTAAGCCCACCCCCACACCTCTTGGGCCTTTTCCAGGCCTGTGGGTCCTAAGTATAGGCCCCTCCCACCACCCAAACCTCACTCCTGCTTAGGCCCCAGCCTCCACAGCCAGGGCCTTTTCCACCTTTTTTTTTTCCTCCTCCTCTTTTTTACTACTGTAGCTCTGCTTTACCTTCCGGTTGTTGTTTCATCTGTTTTTAGTTTTATATTTTTTCTAACATAGCTGTTACTTTCCTAGTCTAATTTTATTTTTCACTTTGTTACTGTCCTTTTTTTTTGCTGCCCTGAGCAGCTTGCGAGATCTTGGTTCATGAGCCAGGGGTCAGGCCAAAGCTCTTGCAGTGGGAGCTCTGAGTCCAAATCACTGCACTAACAGAGAACCTCAGAACCCAGAATATTTATCGGAGTGAGGTCTCCCAGAGGTCCTCATCTCAGCACCAAGACCCAGCTCTACCCAACAGCCTACAAACTCCAGTGTTGGAAGCCTCAGGCCAAACAACCAGTAAGACAGGAACACAACCCCACTCATAAAAAAAGAAAAAAAAAAAAAAAGAGACAGCAAAAAAATATGTCACAGATGAAGGAGCAAGGTAAAAACCTACAAGACCAAATAAATGAAGGGGAAATAGGCAACCTACCTGAAAAAGCATTCAGAGTAATGACAGTAAAGATGATCCAGAATCTCAGAAATAGAATGGAGGCACGAATTGAAAAAATATGAGAGACATTTAACAAAGATCTAGAAGAACTAAAGAATGAACAGAGATGAACAACACAATAACTGAAATGAAAAATACAATAGAAGGAATCAATAACAGAATAACTGAGGCGGAAGAATGAATAATTGAGCTGGAAGACAAAATTGTGGAAATAACTGCTGAGGAGCAGAATAAAGAAAAAAGAATGAAAAGAATTGAAGACAATCTCAGAGACCTCTGGGACAACACTAAACACACCAACAGCAAATTATAGAGGTCCCAGAAGAAGAAGAGAAAAAGAAAGGATCTGAGAAGATATTTGAAGACATTATACTGGAAAAATTCCTGAATATGGGAAAGGGAATAGTCACCCAAGTCTAGGAAGCACAGAGAGTCCCAAATGGGATAAACCATAGGAGAAACACACCAAGACACATATTAATCAAACTAACAAAAATTAAATTCAAAGAAAAAATACTAAAAGCAGCAAGGGGGCTTCCCTGGTCGTGCAGTGATTGAGAGTCCACCTGCCGATGCAGGGGACACGGGTTCATGCCCCGGTCCAGGAAGATCCCACATGCCGCAGAGCGGCTAGGCCCGTGAGCCATGGCTGCTGAGCCTGCGCATCTGGAGGCTGTGCTCCGCAATGGGAGAGGCCACAACAGTGAGAGGCCCGCGTACCTCAAAAAAAAAAAAAAAGCAGCAAGGGAAGGACTTCCCTGGTGGCACAGTGGTAAAGAATCGGCCTGCCAATGCGGGGGACAGGGGTTCAATCCCTGGTCCGGGAAGATCCCACATGCCATGGAGCAACTAGGCCCATGTGCCACAACTACTGAGCCAGTGCTCTAGAGCCCACGAGCCCCAGCTACTGAGCCCATGTGCCACAACTACTAAATCCCATGCACCTAGAGCCTGTGCTCTACAACAAGAGAAGCCACCACAATGAGAAGCCTGCGCACTGAAACAAAGAGTAGCCCCCACTCACTGCAACCAGAGAAAAGCCCATGCACAGTAACAAAGACCCAACACAGCCAAAAAAAAGGCAGCAAGGGAAAAACAAAAAATAACAGACAAGGGAATCCCCATAAGGTTATCAGCTTATTTTTCAGCAGAAACTCTGCAGGCAAGAAGGGAGTGTCAGGATATACTAAAAGTGATGAAAGAGAAAAACCTACAGCCAAAATTACTCTACCCATCAAGGATCTCATTCAGATTGGATGGAGAAGTCAGAAGCTCTTCAGACAAGCAAAAGCTAACAGAATTCAGCACCACTGAACCAGCTTTAATACAAAGGGTAAAAAAAACTTCTCTAGGCAGGAAACACAAGGGAAAAAAAGACTCACAAAAAGAAACCCAAAAAAATTAAGAAAATAGTAATAGGAACATACATATTGATAATAACCTTGAATGTAAATGGATTAAATGTCCCAACCAATGTAAACTGATACAGCCACTATGGAGAACAGTATGGAGGTTCCTTAAAAAACTACAAATAGAGCTACCATATGACCCAGCAATCACACTACTGGGCATATACCCTGAGAGAAACATAATTCAAAAAGAGTCATGTACCAAAATGTTCATTGCAGCTCTATTTACAATAGCCAGGACATGGAAGCAACCTAAGTGTCCATGATCGGATGAATGGATAAAGAAGATGTGGCACATATATATATATACAATGGAATATTACTCAGCCATAAACAGAAAAGGAATTGAGATACTTGTAGTGAGGTGGATGGACCTAGAATCTGTCATACAGAGTGAAGTAAGTCAGAAAGAGAAAAACAAATACCATATACTAACACATATATATGGACTCTAAGGGAAAAAAAAAAAAAGGTCATGAAGAACCTAGGGGTAAGATGGGAATAAAGACATAGACCTACTAGAGAATGGACTTGAGGATATGGGGAGAGGGAGGGTAAGCTGTGACAAAGTGAGAGAGTGGCATGGACATATATACACTACCAAACGTAAAATAGATAGCTAGTGGGAAGCAGCCGCATAGCACAGGGAGATCAGCTCGGTGCTTTGTGACCACCTAGAGGGGTGGGATAGGGAGGGTGGGAGGGAGGGAGATGCAAGAGGGAAGAGATATGGGAACATATGTACATGTATAACTGATTCACTTTGTTATAAAGCAGAAACTAACACACCATTGTAAAGCAATTATACTCCAATAAAGATGTTAAATAAAAAGAAATGCCCCAACCAAATGACACAGACTGGCTAAATGGATACAAAAAGAAGACCCATATATGTGCTGTCTACAAGAGACCCACTTCAGACCTAGGGACACATACAGACTGAAAGTGAGGGGATGGAAATAGATATTCCATGCAAATGGAAATCAAAAGAAAGCTGGAGTAGCAATTCTCATATCAAACAAAATAGACTTTAAAATAAAGACTACTACAAGAGACAAAGAAGGAAACTACATAAGGATCAAGGGATCAATCCAAGAAGAGACATAACAATTGTAAATATTTTTGCACCCAACATAGGAGCACCTCAATACACAAGGCAAATGCTAACAGCCATAAAAGGGGAAATCAACAGTAACACAATAATAGTAAGGGACTTTAATACCCCACTTTCACCAATGGACAGATCATCCAAAAATGAAAATAAATAAGGAAACACAAGCTTTAAATGACACATTAAACAAGATGGACTTGATTGATATTTATAGGACATTCCATCCAAAAACAACAGAATACACTCTCTTCTCAAGTGCTCATGGAACATTCCCCAGGATAGACCATATCTTGGGTCACAAATCAAGCCTTGATAAATTTAAGAAAATTGAAATCGTATCAGGTATCTTTTCCGACCACAACGCTATGAGACTAGATATCAATTACAGGAAAAAAAAATGTAAAAACAACAAATACATGGAAGCTAAACAGTGCACTGCTAAATAAACAAGAGATCACTGAAGAAATCAAAGAAGAAATTAAAAAGATACATAGAAACAAATGACAGCAAAAACACAAGGACCCAAAATCTATGAAACGCAGCAAAAGCAGTTCTAAAAGGGAAGTTTATAGCAATTCAATCTCACCTCAAGAAACAGGAAAAATCTCAAATAAACAATCTAATCCTACACCTAAAGCAACCAGAGAAAGAAGAACAAAGAAAACCCAAAGTTAGTAGAAGGAAAGAAATCATAAAGATCAGAGCAGAAATAAATGAAATAGAAACAAAGAAAACAATAGCAAAAATTAATAAAACTAAAAGCTAGTTCTTGAGAAGATAAACAAAATTGATAAATCCTTAGCCAGATTCATCAAGAAAAGAACGGAGAGGACACAAATCAATAAAATTCGAAATGCAAAAGTAGAAATCACAACTGACACCACAGAAATACAAAGGATTATAGGAGACTACTACAAACAATTTATGCCAATAAAATGGACAACCATGAAGAAATGGACAAATTCTTGGAAATGTACAATTTTCCAAGACTGAACCAAGAAGAACTAGAAAATATAAACAGACCTACCACAGGAAATGAAATTGAAACTGTAATTAAAAATCTTCCACCAAACAAAAGCCCAGGACCAGGTGAATTCTATCAAACATTTAGAGAAGAGCTAACACCAATCCTTCTGAAACTCTTCCAAAAAAATTGCAGAGGGAGGAACACTCCCAAATTCATTCTATGAAGCCACCATCACCCTGATACCAAAACCAGAAAAAGATATCACAAAAAAGGAAAATTATAGACCAATATCACGGATGAACATAGATGTAAAAATCCTCAACAAAATACTAGCAAACAGAATCCAACAACATATTAATAGGATCATACACCATGATCAGGTGGAATTTATCCCAAAGATGCAAGGATTCTTCAATATACACAAATCAATCAATGTGATACACCACATTAACAAATTAAGGAATAAAAACCATATGATCATCTCAATAGATGCAGAAAAAGCTTTTGACAAAATCCAACACCCATTTATGATAAAAACCCTCTAGAAAGTAGGCATAGAGGGAACTTACCTCAACATAACGAAGGCCATATATGACAAACGCACGGCCAGCATCCTTCTCAATGGTGAAAAACTGAAAGCATTTCCACTAAGATCAGGAACAAGACAAGGATGTCCACTCTCGCTGCTCTTATTCAACATAGTTTTGGAACTCCTAGCCACAGCAACCAGAGAAGAAAAAGCAATAAAGGAACCCAAATCTGAAAAGAAGAAGTAAAACAGTCACTGTTTGCAGATGGCATGATACTATACATAGAAAATCCTAAAGATGCCATGAGAAAACTACTAGAACTAATCAATGAATTTGGTAAGGTTGCAGGATACAAAATTAATGCACAGAAACCTCTGGCATTCCTCTACACTAACAACAAAAAATCTGAAAGAGAAATTAAGGAAACAATCTCATTTACCATCACAACAAAAAGAATAAAATACCTAGGAAAAAACCTACCCAAGGAGGTGAAAGACTTGTACTCAGAAAACTGTAAAACACTGATGAAAGAAGTCAAAGATGACATAAACAGATGGAGAAATATACCATGCTCTGGAAGAATCAATATTGTGAAAAAGACTATACTACCCAAAGCAATCGACAGAATCAATGCAATCCCTATCAAACTACCAATGGCAGTCTTCACAGAATTAGAACAAAAAAGTTTACAGTTTGTATGGAAACACAAAAGACCCCGAATAGCCAAAGCAATCTTGAGAAAGAAAAGCGGAGCTGGAGTAATCAGGCTCCCTGACTTCAGACTATACTACAAAGCTACAGTAATCAAGACAGTATGGTACTGGCACAAAAATAGAAATATAGATCAATGGTACAGGATAGAAAGCCCAGAGGTAAACCCACGCACCTATGGTCAACTTATCTATGACAAAGGAGGCAAGGATATACAATGGAGAAAAGACAGTCTCTTCAATAAGTGGTGCTGGGAAAACTGGACAGGTACATGTAAAAGAAAGAAATTAGAACACTCCCTAACACCATACACAAAAATAAATGCAAAATGGATTAAAGACCTAAATGTAAGGCCAGGCACTATAAAACTCTTAGAGGAAAACATAGGCAGAACACTTTTTGACATAAATCACAGCAAGATCTTTTTTGACCCACCTCCTAGAGTAATGGAAATAAAAACAAAACTAAACAATGGGACCTAATGAAACTTAAAAGCTTTTACACAGCAAAGGAAACCATAAACAAGACAAAAAGACAGCCCTCAGAATGGGAGAAAATATTTGCAAGTGAAACCACGGACAAAGGATTAATCTCCAAAATATGCAAATAGCTCATGGAGTTCAATATCAAAAAAACAAACAATTCAATTACAAAATGCGTGGAAGACCTAAACAGACATTTCACCAAAGGAGACATACAGATGGTCAAGAGGCACATGAAAAGATGCTCAACATCACTAATTATTAGAGAAATGCAAATCAAAACTACAATGAGGTATCACCTCACACTGGTCAGAATGGCCATCATCAAAAAATCTAGAGACAGGGGCTTCCCTGGTGGTGCAGTGGTTGGGAGTCCGCCTGCCGATGCAGGGGACATGGGTTCGTGCCCCGGTCCGGGAGGATCCCACGTGCTGCGGAGCGGCTGGGCCCGTGGGCCATGGCTGCTGGGCCTGCGTGTCTGGAGCCTGTGCTCCGCAGCGGGAGAGGCCACAGCAGTGAGAGGCCCGCGTACTGCAAAAAAAAAAAAAAAAACTAGAGACAATAAATGCTGGAAAGGGTGTAGAGAAAAGGGAACCCTCCTGCACTGCTGGTGGGAATGTAAATTCATAAAACCACTATGGAAAATAGTATGGAAGTTCCTTAAAAAACTAAAAATAGAACTACCATATGACCCAGCAATCCCACTACTGGGCATATACCCTCAGAAAACTATAATTCAAAAAGAGACATGTACCCCAATGTTCACTGCAGCACTATTTACAATAGCCAGGACATGGAAGCACCCTAAGTGTCCATCGACAGATGAGTGGATAAAGAAGATGTGGTACATATATAGAATGGAATATTACTCAGCCATAAAAAGAAATGCAATTGAGTTATTTGTAGTGAGGTGGATGGACCTAGAGTCTCTCATACAGAGTGAAGTAAGTCAGAAAGAGAAAAATACATACCGTATTCCAACACATATATATGGAATCTAAAAAAAAAAAAAAGGTACTGATGAACCTAGTGGCAGGGCAAGAATAAAGACATAGACATAGGGAATGGACTTGAGCACACAGGGTGGGGGGGTTGGGTAGGCGGAAGCTGGGGCAAAGTGAGAGTAGAATCGACATATATACACTACCCTATGTAAAATAGTTAGCTAGTGGGAAGCAGCAGCATAGCACATGGAGATCAGCTCAGTGCTTTGCAATGACCTAGAAAGGTGGGATAGGGAGGGTGGGAGGGAGGCTGAAGAGGGAGAGGATATGGGGTTATATGTATGCGTATGGCTGATTCATTTTGTTGTACAAAAGAAACTAACACAGTGTTGTGAAGCTTTTATACTCCAATAAAGATTAAAAAAAAAAGTCACAGCACTTATCATAGCAAGAAATGTCAATGGTTTGGGGTTACACTTTATGATGCTACATCAGACTGGTTCCTTTTGAAGTCAGATTATCTCTTTCATTGTATTCAGAAATATGTGGACAGATCAAGGTAGTTATTTTTCTGTTTGCACTTCTATGCCAGTACTCTCAAAGGTTTTTTGACTGCACACCTACTTCTAAAATAACTTTGGTCTCTCCCCTCCAATTTATGTGTATTAATTATAAATTACATGCACCTATACTACTGTACTAATATAATACATGTATGATAACAATTATACTCTCAATAAAAATCTTAAGAGGATGAAACTGAAAAGTAAATGTAAATAGAAGTTCTAATACTGTCTTCCTTTACTTGAGTGGATCATCTTGTGAAACCCTTGGGGTACATGTCTCCAACGTGGATATCGTTATTCTCCACATGGGAACCACACCACAATTCCTTTATGTCACGCTATCCTGGTTAGCCTGGGCCTCTCTGAGGTCCTCACTTTAGTATTATGGCAACAGCATTGAATTATGGAGAATATTACTTGATAAGGGAGGAGAAAGAATCGATATGTAGGAAATAACCCAAAGCAATGGAATGCTAAACTGTGTGTCAAGGGGATTAGAGGTTGAAGGCAATCTCCAGGTGTTGGATTTATTGGACTAGGGTAGTCAGGAAGGGTCCACGAAAGAGGGAGAATATGACTGGCTTTTAAGATGGATGGAACTGGGTTGGAAGATGGAAGCATAAAGTGAGCAAAGCCCTGGAGGAAGGATTAAATGTGATCAAAACTGGGGAGAATGTGAGACCAGCCCAGCTGGAAGACACAACCCAGGCCAACCTTGAAGCTCTTGAGCCTTTCTCCCATTAGGCCACTAAAGTGATTCAATCTGGTTCCTTTCCTAATTCTCAGGAGCTCCAGAGGCTGAAAGCTGTCCTCTCGAGCCTCATCTGTCAAGGTAACTAAGGACTGTCCATAGTTCTCAGAGGTCAGCTCCTTGCAAACTCCTTTCTGAGCTTTGTAGCCTCTGGCTGGCTTTCAGGCTCTCCCCTGAGAAGTCATCAAACCCAGGCTTCCTCTAGGTAGAACTAAGCTGTAGGTGATGGAAAGGGAGTTTTTGACAGGATTAGGACCTCCCTGCATGGTAAGCAATTTGTGTTTTCAAATTAAAAGTCCTGACAGTAAGCTACGTAGTGTCTTGTGCTGTGTGCAGTTTTCATTTAAAACGTGTGTGGGGCTAAGGTTGAAATAAGATTTCACTGATACATCAACTCTCTCAGTCAGGTTCACTTGGGATCATGTCTCGAGAACGTGCCCTCTCCTGTGAGTGGGTCTGAAGGAAGATCACTGAGAAGAGAGCGAGGATGGTGGGTGGTGTGGCAGGAAGCATGAGTTAATGGAGTTAAAAATTAATCGGTGTGTGTGTGGTAACAGGAAAAATGAAAGGAACAGATGTTGAGAAGAGGCCAGTTGCCAGCACACAGGGATGGATGGTCTGTCTCTCTGCCAGGGCTCAATCCGAGCTCCAGGGAGAAATGGTTTTGCTGCCTCAAGGTCTTAATGGAACATTAGTCAGGGCTGTGGGGACTACGTCTTTGCCAAGGAGACGTCATCTCAGACCAGAATTCAGAGAGGCAGGGGAAGTGTGGGACTCTGCCCCTTATATGCTGTTTCAGACAGACAACTTCCAGGCTTGTGTGCTCTCGTAGCACCTTCACGAAAGCAAAACTCAAGGAGCCTGTGGTTTTCTCTCAACACTCATTCTGAGTGATCGCTGACACATTATAAGCCACTGAATCTCCAGATTCAATCCAGCCACAAAACAGGACTCGGGCTGCGCCGGTTATCCTTTACAGAATTACAGCCTGTTAGGACACTGGGGCTTCTGCAGAGATAGGTTTCCATGCATAATTCTGTTCATTCATTAAGTCACAACAAAGATACAGTGAGTGCTCCTACTGTACTTTGTGGCTACGTACCAGAAATATATCAGTGAACAGAACAAACATTTCTGCCCTCATGGAGCTTACATTCCAGTGGGAGAAGATAATCAATAAACAATATTCATAACAAGTAAATTATATATTATGATGGAAGGGACGTGTGCTATGGATGGAAAGAAAAAGTAAAACAGAGTAAAAGGGATAGGGAATGCCAGGGCTGGAAGTGAATGACAATTTTAAATTGACTAGTCAGGGCAAGCTTCTTCATTAAAGGGGGTATATGGATATTAGGGGGAAGAGTATTTAAGGTAGTGGCAACAGCCAGTGTAAAAGCCCAACGTTGGGAGGTACATGAGCAGAATGAGCAAAGGAGAGAATAGTAGCAAATTAGGTCAGAGAAGAATGGGGCCAGAGCACCAAGGACCTTGTAGACCATTGTAAGGGCTTTGGCTTTTAGTCCAAGTGAAATGGGAGCCATTGCAGCGTTTTGAGCAGAGGAAGGACATGATCTGACATGTTTTGAAATGATGTCTCTGATTGCAGTGTTAAGATAAGGGGCAGTTATAGACACAGGCAGATGCTTTAGGAGGTTACTGCAGTGATGCAAGGAAGAGATGATGATGGCTTGGACCAAGGTAGGAAGGTAGGAAGAAACAATTGGATTCGAGACATATTCTTTTGAGACTGTCCTCCTCTTATGTTTGAGCGTCCTAAAGTATAAGCTACTGCATGGCCTTCACCATGTGTGAGTGACTCACTCTATCTTGAATTTCCCAAACATGCTTTTTCATATAACACTCGTTATGATTAATCTTGGAAAATGTTGTTTTAATGTCTAAGCCTCGGGGTGAAGATGGGTAACTGGCATCCACAGGCTACATCTGGTATAAAGCTTTTTGTTTCTGTAAAAACTGAACTAGCATTCTAAGAACAAGAGATTCACATAAAAATCTGAATTCCCAGTTAGCTTCATTTAAAAAATCAGGAAGTTGGGCTGCCCTGGTAGCACAGTGGTTGAGAGTCTGCCTGCCAATGCAGGGGACACGGGTTCGTGCCCTGGTCCAGGAAGATCCCACATGCCGCGGAGTGGCTGGGCCCGTGAGCCATGGCCACTGAGCCTGCGCGTCCAGAGCCTGTGCTCCGCAACGGGAGAGGCCACAGCAGTGAGAGGCCCGCATACCACAAAAAAAACAAAAACAAAAACAAGCAAAACAACAAAAAAATCAGGAAGTTGGCAATACATTTTCTTATGGCAACCATCACCTGGAATTGAGTAACTATTCCCATTGTGTCCTTCAATTCCCCGCAGTCCCTACTTGGCCTCTTTCATATGTTGACATTACTTGCTTAGACCATGTAAGCATTGGGGTTTATGAAATGGCCCTAGTCCAGGGGGAGTTCTGAGGAAGAGAAGGAGGAAGAACAGGGCTATGGGTCAAGACCACAGAAACTACTGGGCCATTAGTCTCGGACTGTGGGACACTCAAGCAGACGAAGAAGTTTAAAGCTCTTCTGTCTAAACAAATACCCTCTTTAGATTTTCTCTATGGGCATGTTTGTCTCTCTTCCTCAGTGGCTCTGTCCCCTCTCACACAATGGTGTGATGAATGAAACCAGGCCTCTTCCAGCTTGTGGGAAGACTGCTTCTCTCCTGTAGAGAGCCCAGTGGGTCCAAGGAGGGCTTCAGGTACTAGGACCCATGGAGTGGGTGGCAGAGGCCACATGCTCTAGTCTTTAGGGGGAAGACTGCTCTCTCTTGCTTTTGTATCTACCATTTTCTGCCTTTTCTTGCCTTCTGACTAGTAAGAATTGGAGGGGCAACACTAGTAAGAAGTTCTAAGTGACAGACTTGAGCCACCGGCCTTGGGCAACCCCCCTGCCCAGCTCTCCAGGGCCAGGGGCTCCATGGAGGCTGTGGGACCAATTTTCTCTAGTCATGAAACATGTGCATCTGCTTAGTTTCCCTTGTAAACCTAGAGCGTCTGTAAACAAGAGTTCAAAGACATGGTGACTTGAGGCTCTCGCCACCTTTCTTTACATAAGAGGTATGTGGCCCTCAACTGAGAGTGCTTAGTCAATGCGAAATATTTCAAAAGGCCTTATTTCTGAATTTATTAGGAAAATGCAAGGAAAGACTCATTCTTTCCCCTCTCCTCTTGTTATGGATCCTGAGGATGGAGCAAAAAGGTCTACCTTACCCATTTTACAAAACAAACTCAAGCACACGCTGTCTTCCATGATCCTTACCAAAATCATCCACACTCTTGATGAGGCCTGAAATTCCAATAGTCTTTCATTCCACAGTTAAAAATAAGACTCAAAATGCAAACTGCAGAAACACCATCCTCTAGTACTGCTGCTCCTATTAAGGTCTCAGGGAAGCATGGAGAAGGCACAGGTGATAAGAGAAAGAATCCAGGTGTGTTTACCCTTCATCACATAATGAGAATCAAGCAATTTCTTGGTCTAGGCTGGACTCAGAGGAGGACATATTCACAAAAGTTTTATAGCATCTCATCTTTTCCTAAGTCCCATCCTCCCATCACCACGGCAACCCACATGTTACAAAGGCAGGTGAAGAAGTTTGTGAATCTTAGCTCCTTGACCTTCAGGCCTCTTTAAGTTTTATTCTGTGCTTTTGAAGAGCATAAGTTACCTAACTTGTACATTGCAGGGAAGAGGATTTCTATGGAGGATGTAAGAAATAGAATTTCTAAATGTTTAGCTGGAAATAGCAGGAGAGCCTTCACACTAATGACTGGCCACTCAAGGCTATTGCACCAAGAGAAGAAGAT
The DNA here is from genome assembly GCF_964374135.1 of Grampus griseus. Taxonomy (NCBI): domain Eukaryota; kingdom Metazoa; phylum Chordata; class Mammalia; order Artiodactyla; family Delphinidae; genus Grampus; species Grampus griseus. Next base: position 87,278,789 of record NC_139019.1, read on the forward strand.
GTCAGGCCCCTAACTGAGAATGGCTGCGGGGAGAGAACTAAAATGCTTATGACTCATCTAAGTTCGCTCCAGTCTTGTTCAAATGTTAGACCTTCTTATCATTAAAGTTTACCTTTGCGGGCTAAACTTATTGCACATAAGCAGAAATACATGAGAAAAGTGATGCGTGCACACACACACACACACACACACACACACGTACAATCTAATTCTCACTAAGGTAGAAATGACTGACTCGAGATCATTCCAGGAGAACCCAGTTTTTTTTTTTTTTTTTTTTGGCGGTACGCGGGCCTCTCACTGCTGTGGCCTCTCCCTGTTGTGGCCTCTCCCGTTGCGGAGCACAGGCTCCGGACGCGCAGGCTCAGCGGCCATGGCTCACGGGCCCAGCCGCTCCGCGGCATGTGGGATCTTCCCGGACCGGGGCATGAACCCGTGTCCCCTACATCGGCAGGCAGACTCTCAACCACTGAGCCACCAGGGAAGCCCGAGAACCCAGTTTTAAACAGAGGAAAGAGAACACCAAATCTAAGAGCAGAGGTGAACACAATGGAGCAAAGAAAATCAACTAACTAGAAAAGTTAGTAGGCGATAGGTACAGAAGAATGCTGGAGTATAGCATTTAAACAGTTTGCTTTTAGATGTATGAATTACACCTGAGTCTAGAGTGCAATGGGAAGGTCAAGCTGTAGGGATGGTCTTTGCTCTCACAAAGGAGTTTACATAGTGAGTTTGATAGGGTTTTAAATTCTAATGCATGTCTTGATTCTGGGTGAAATTTCACAATTTCACCGTTCTGGTTCAAATGGGTCTCAGCATTAAATCATTCCTGGTATGAGGCAAGTCCATTCAATGTGGTTCCCAGATGCCCCTTAACAAGCTCTAATTTGAGCCAGGTGCTCAGGCACGTTCACCTCCCTGTACTCAACTAAGTCTGAGCTGTTGCCTGAATGGCATGTCCATTTTTCTAAGCCCGAAGAAGCATACGGTCAATGCATTATTGCTAACGGTAATTAGTGGCCCTGCTGAGGTCTGGTGCTTTCTCCCGGCTCCTGCACAGAGCCACATTTGTTGCTGCCCACAGCCAAAGAACTGCTTCTTTTTTTTTCAATCGTTTGAAATCTGAAGAGGGATTTAGACCTCAGGATGTGAATGACAAAATGCACGTTGTACCCTTGTAAGTGGTTGGAGCCCCTGAGATTCTAGTGTTCTCATCACTGACACAAGGACACAACATGCCAAACGAGGAGAAAGACTCTGCTTCAGCAGAGAGGCGATTCCCGTGGACAGCCTGCTGTTCTCCAATAATAGCTCCGAAACGGAGAAACAGGAAAACAAGATCAGCCATTCCGGAAATCAAAAAGAGATGGAGTGGAGGGTGAGGAGGGATGAGACAGCAAACATATGGAAGAGTTTTCAGTTATGGAGGAAGGAAGCCAAACACGGGGGCCATTATTTCAATTTTCTTCAGTTTTCAGCCTTAAGAGATGCCCAGGAAATACTTTATGCTAATTCTCTTTTCTTAAAAAGCTGAAAAATCTTTCAAAACTAGAGAGAAGTAATTGTGGCTTACAGCTGGTTTGGTGGTTTTTTTCCCTGTCCTTCAAAATAACCTGCCTTTTTTTCTACTTGGGAGTTAACTAGTTCAAATTCGATTCATGAGTGACAATTTCACTAAAATAATCTGAAACTATTTGCTATGAGGAAATTCTTATGAAGCTAAAGACTGCATGGGAGCCGTTTATACAACACTGGATTCATTCACTTTAGAAATCCTGAACACATAGAGGATACCTTCTATTAAGAGGATCACTCTGGACTTTCATAAATTTCCACAGTGCTTCTTGGCCTATCTTCACCTTTTTGTCAGTAGCATTCTCTGTAGAGAAGCAATTTAGCGGAAAACAATAAACAGATCAGAATTTAAAGCAACTCTTTTATTTGTATAAGCCTTACATGGTTTCTGACTATTTCAATCAACATAGCCTAAAATTTTCATGGGGATAAACATCCTTTTGTAATATTTTTCTGACAAAAATTTTCATACTTTTCAAAAATTACATTAATTAATACTCATAGCCATCAAGGTGAAAATTGTACTAGTTCTATTACGGAGTCATTTTAATCACTTAATAAACATAAGGTGCTGATTGTTTCCTTGGATAGCAAGACAAGCCAATCAAAATAACAGAGTAGAAAATAATCTCAGGCAAATAGACCCCATCATCTCTTCATACACGAGTTTGTGAGTGTATGTTTGTGCATGCAAGGTACATTTTAAAGTAAGTTTTAATTCTCCCAAAATGTCACTTTTGAAACAAAGCAAGATTAAAGGTGAAAATTTGAGAAATTAAATCTTAGCAATAGTTCTATCTTTAGTAATAGTACCACCTTTTAAAACACAGTGTTGCTTGGAAAAGAGTTCGCCTAACCTCATCTTCATCTTAAAATTTAGGTATTTAAATTAAATATGCCTATTCCTTGGTACATATACCAGGATCACAAAAGCCATCGTATCATTTGCCACAATCAAGAAATAAATATATCATTATCACAAGTAATAAGGAAAACTGAGATGCTTACAGTCCCTTGGCAATGAAATCCCTTGTATGCGCCAGTTCCTTGTGGTATCGGAGTAAATCCTTTTAGAGAAATCTGTGGAGAACCACACCAATCCCCATAACCAGTGTCAAGGGAGCAGGTAGTGGAGCCATGGGGGCAGAGGTGCGGTTGGGAAAGGACGTCTGTTGCGGGAAACTAAGCAGAAGTTCTGGCTCCTCTTACAAAAGTGGACAACCCGACAACAAAGAGCACGCGTTCCTACCAGGAAATGCTGGGCTGGAGCCCTGCCCCCTTTAGACTTTTAGACAGTGTGCGCATTCTGTCTGCAGCGTTTCTCACACCTTGCCTGTTGCAGTCACTTGTGTTACCTTCCTCACAGCTGTAGGCACTTGAGTTGACTCTGACTTTATGGAACACGTGACCCAATACCCTTCACCTGGCAAAATTCTACCTGGCCTTAGGCGCCCTCATCTAGGAGCCTTCCCTGCTCCTCTGAAGACGAGCCTGGTGTCTGCCATTGCGCTTTTCACAGGGCCCTGTACCCTTCTCTGCCATTGGGCTTTTCATGTCACCTGAAGAGGACAGCTTAGTGTGTTTGCCACCCCAAGGTTTGTATATAGCCCCTACTCTCCGCCAGGTCCTGGAAGGATGCTGGAATAAGCATAACGTATTCTCCAAAAACATGAAAAGATAGAAGATGGGATAGGATAAGGGCTATATTCATTGTTCACTTAAGGAGATCAAGAAGGGCTTCGTGCAGTAATTGACATTGAAAGTGCTTTGTGGAGGTTTTCACAGGAAAAATGAGGCAAGGGCTGTGTTCCAAAAGGAGGAGACAGAAATTGGAGGAGCATTTAAGGATCAGTGAGTTTATAGGGTGTGTCTGAGGCACAGGGAAGACCGGCAAGCAGGGTGGAGGAGTAGGCACTCGTATAAATAAATGAGAGCTCTTTGGGTTGCAGAGTGACATAATCAGTGCTGGACTGCGGTGACAAAGCAGGAGGAACCGGAGAGGAGAGACATAATGTGAAAAGGAGCAAGCATTTGTTGAGTGTGCCAGACCTGAGCTACATGCTTTTTATCTATGGTTTCTCTTATCCTCACAGCCCTGTGAAGAGGTTGCTAGGATTTTTGTTGTAATTTCAGAGGGGAAAGCTCAGACACAGCTGGTTAAGTAAATTGCCAAGCTCTCAATTTCTGTACCCTTAACATCTTGCCCAGTGTTTGTTGTATGAGTACAGAAAAAAAGAAACAAATGGGGACTTCTCTGGTGGCGCAGTGGTTGAGAATCCGCCTGCCAATGCAGGGGACACGGGTTCGTGCCCCGGTCCGGGAAGATCCCACATGCCGCAGAGCCACTAAGCCCGTGCGCCACAACTACTGAGCCTGCGCTCTAGAGCCCGTGGGCCACAACTACTGAGCCCTCATGTTGCAACTACTGAAGCCCGTGTGCCTAGAGCCCGTGCTCTACAACAGGAGAAGCCACCGCAATAAGAGGCCAGCGCACTGCAGCGAAGAGTAGCCCCCGCTCACCCCAACTAGAGAAAGCCCCTGTGCAGCAACAAAGACCCAACACAGCCAAAAATAAAATTAAATAAATAAATTTAGAAGAAAGAAACGAATGAACAAACAAATGGATGGAGCTGGCACTGAATCAGTTCTGCCTCATGCTAAGCCCATTTCTTGCCTTCCACTGGCTGGAAGATATTCAGTAGGCAAGAACAGGCTCAGTAAAGGTCAGACCTTGGGTTGTGGTGCTGAGGGTGGATGGCGCAGCCAGCAGGAGAGGGGGCGGTGTGCTACAGACACAGCGTGGAGACGTCATTTCTAGGGAGGCCAAGCACCTGATTTTCCTGGTAAAACTGGGACAATACCAGACCAGGACTGTTAGTTCTCCTAACTGGGAGCCCAGAGGTAAGAGTCCTATATTCCAAGGCAGAGGTTCCAGGACACCCAATGGAAAAGAAATAATGCTATAAGTGGACAGTGGTGGCTCTAAAACCACCAGCAGGCATCAGCGTCCCCTGGAGGGCTTGTTGAAACACAGAGTGCTTGATCCCACCGCCAGAGTTTCTGACTCGGTGGTGTGGGGTGGAAACTGAGGATGTGCATCTCTAACAGGTGATGCTACTGCTGCTGGCCTGGAATCACACTTTGAGAGATGCTGCTTTCCAGTTTGCAAAGCTCTTCTGCAGCCTCAGCTCATTTGCTTCTCATGATGACCTTGCGGGGTGGGCTGGGACCACCGGGAAGGTCCGAGGATGACTGCTGGCCCGTGGAGCTGTCCGGTCTCAGACCAGAGAAAATTAGAAACAAATGTCAGACTAGACACTGCCTTGGAGTCAAGTCCCTGGGGGTTTCTGTGTACTTTCTTGTCAAAAGCAACCCTGTTGCTCTTATACCATATACATCCTTGCACCCCCAGAGAGCTTTTATGCACAGTGAATGCTATCCTGAAGTCCCAGAATTCATGAAGTCGGTCTCTTATAACTAGACAGAATCAGGAATGTCTTTCCTTTTCCTGCCATATGCTGTGCATTTCTTACCCTGTGATCCCGAGCAAATGGTTTCTTCTTTAAAAAATGTTATTTTATTGAAGTAGAGTTGATTTACGATGTTTTGTTAATTTCTGTTGTACAGCAAAGTAATTCAGTTATATATATATTCACTTTTATATATATGTGTATTCTTTTTCATATTCTTTTCCACTGTGGTTTATTACAGGATATTGAATATAGTTCCTGCTTCCCAAAAGTGCTCTTCCAGAAGCTGCCCTCTTCTGGTGTTTACAGAGATGCCCGGCTATAGGAAAGGAGCTATTCATTTGTAATTAACCGTTTTCCAAAAGCACCCCTAAATCTTTATCTGACAGTCTCTGGATTCAGCCAAAAGTTGCTTGCATTAGTTTTTAATGCTTAACTATTGAAGATGGTATATAGGCTACCAACTTTTACAAAAGAGATCAGAGGAAAAAAGCTTATTTTTATGTATTGCTTACAATTTACAAAGTCTTTCATAGGTCATGTCATGCTCAATCCATACAAAATCCCTCTGGGTATATTTCACGTTTCATAGATGAAGAGGATAAAGTGATGTATCTTAGGGTTGACAGCTAAGAAGAAATACAGTTAGGACACATTCTCACTTCTACCCATTGTCTATCTCTACCATTCATAAAGGCAGAAAGTCAAACCAGCTGCATTCTTTCATATGTACATCATGAACATGCATCATTCTTTCATATGAATGTCAAGTCTGTGAGATATCCAGATCCTAGCCAGACCTTCAAACCCATATCCCCATAGTGAGCACCCCCTTCTTTCCTATAGTTCTTCATCCACTTTGTATCATAAATTTCATATGTACGTGTTTATTTTCTCTAATTAGATGGTAAGTCCTAGCAGACAGAGTCTTGCATTCCTTCCATTCTTCCTAAGACCCTAGAACAATGCTATATACATAGCAGGAGCTCAGCGAGCATGTGCTGAACGCTCAGTGACTATCAAATAAGAACCTGGCCTTCGTGCAGCTCTATAAATACCAGACAGAGTGAGATGTGTTTTAGTTTCCTATTGCTGCTATAACATATGACCGCAAATCTAGTGGCTGAAAACAACACAGAGTGATTATCTTACGGTTATGGAGGCCCGAAGTTGGAAATGGGTTTCATGGGGCTGAAACCAAGGCGTTGGCAGGACTGCATGCCTTCTGGAAGCTCTAGGGAAGAATCCCTTTCCTGCCTTTTTCCAGCTTCTTGGGACTGCCTGCGTTCCTTGCTACACCATGACCTCTCTCTTCCATTTTCAAAGCCAGCAGAGGGGGTTGAGCCCTCACACTGTGTCCCTCTGACCTTCTCTTCTACCTCCCTCTTCCACTTTCGATGACCCTCGTTGATTAGCAATCTTAATTTCAGCTGCAACCTTAATTTCCCTTTGCAGTGTAACATAATATTCACAGGTTTCAGGGATTAGGCTGTAGACCTCTTGGGAGGAGAAGGAGAGCCTTATTCTGCCCACCACACTGAGGGAGGAAGAGAGTAAAAGGTGTCCAGAAATTGGTAAAATCCAAACAAACATAACTCACTAAAAGTGCCTGCTACCCCTGCCTACTGTTTGAGCACTTACGAGGCATCTAGCTCTTACATATATGAGCGCCTTGTGTATATTTTGTGCATCATTTAATCCTCACATCCATCTAGTGATACTGGTATTAGGCCCATTTTCAGACTAGGAAACAGAGGCAAAGAGAAATCACGCAAATTGCTTATAATCCACACAAGAGCTCAGGAAGGGAGCCAAGATGGCGCTATGCTCTTCACACCACTGCACACCCAGCCTCCTGGGGTCCATCTCAGCTCTGCTCTGCAGGCCACACATGGCCTTGCATTTTCCTCAGCTCCCTTTCTGTAACTCCCAGCCCAGAACCTGCTTAACTACACAACAAGAGGTAGGGTAAAACAAGACCTGGCAAAGCTCTCCAGCAGGTAACTCTTAGGGGATTTGTTTTTCCTCTTATTCTTGTTGTTCAAGGAGACATGATAATTAAAATGTCAGAGCTCTTCATGCTTCCCTGATCAAGATAACTACTTTACCACAGGTGATAGAAAGGCAAGGAGGAAAATGTCTGCTGTGGGGGAAGGTAGGTGATGATTCTGACAGGGGGCAAAGCTGGGGAAACTGATCCCACTGAGCTCGGGGGGGAGTTGATTGCAGCTTCGGCTGAACCAGGATGAGTGCTCACCCATGGGGTCTTCAGGGAGCTTCCCACCCCCGGCCTCCTCCCCAAATCCCCATCCCCACGGCTCGAAGGGAGCCAGTTCCCAGCGGATCCATCCAAAAGCTTGCTAATTCTATCCAACCTCTCCAATTCAGTTAATTCCCAGTTTTAGTGACAGAAGCAGCAGCTGTCAAGCTCGGCAGCTGTGTTCTTTGTCTCTCCAGCTCTACCTCTCCCCCTTCTCTCTCCAAGTTAACTGAGTGGATCACATACAACCTTCTAGGGGGAAAACAGAATAAAAGTCCTGGATAAGATGAGAGAAGAAAGGAGAAACAAACCTGTAGGTGCTTGAAATTGTCAGGTCAGCTGGAGACAATGGAGAGAATTCTTTCCCAGCCTGACGTCTCAGCTTAACACTGAACAGTCTCCTCAATGCTCATGTGCTCTCTAGAACAGACAGGGAAGTAGCTTTTAAGTTCTAATCTGTTGCAGGCCAGTGCATGGATCTACTGTGCGTGACTAGGGAGCAAGCTCACACCACACGTGACTCACCCCCAAGAGCAACAGTACCCGGGCTGCCCTGCACCCTGTTCAAGAGACCCCATGCACGGATGTTGCAATAATGACAAGCTGCCATTAAAAATTCCTATACACTTCAATTTGTGTATTTATCTCATTGACTAAGCTGCAGTGTCCTAGAGGCCTCATGGAGAAAGTATGATCTGCACAAGGATTTAAGTTATGTTAGTTAGCCTTGTGAATTTCTGGGGGAAGCATACTTCAGGCAGAGGGAACAGCTAGAATAAAGGTGGGAGACAGGATGGGTAGAGTTGAAGGAATGAGGGGAGAATTTAAAAAAGAGGAGATCCAGCAGGTAAGGGAGGGTAGTACGTCATGTTGGGCACTGCAGGTTGTTCAAAGATTTTGAATTTTTTCTTACTCTGAGTGAAATGGTGTGTGTTGTAGGATTTTGAGCAAAGAACTGGCATGATCCAGCTGCAGTATTAGGGGGGCAAACCTAGATGCAGGGAGAACAGCAGGTGTCACAATAAATCAGGCAAGAGATTGGAGGACTGACTACAGAGGCTGGGTGAAGATAGAGGATGGACAGGGTACAAGAGAAGAGGAGCCAGGGATGGTGTCATTGTTTTTGGCCTGAGCCACAGGAAGGGTGGAGTTGCCATCACTGGGTTGGGGAGGGCATCACGCAAAGTAGATCTGGTGAAGGAGAATCCAGACTTTAATATTCAGCACGTTGAGATATTGAAATATCTAAAAGACCTCCAAACTGAGAAGAGAGATGCTGAACAGCAGTTGGAGATACAAGTCTGGAGTGTGGGAGAGACGTCTGGGCTGGAAATAGAAATGAGGGAGCTGTATTTCAAGCCATGGGGTTCAATGAGATTTCCAATGGAGTAAATTTAGAAAAGAAGGTACTCCAAAATTAAGAGATCAGGGAGGAGAGGAGGAATGGGTAAAGGAGGGGGAGGATGGAAACCAAGAGAGTACAGTGACATGAAAGCCAAGGGAAGAAAGCATTTAAAGCAGGGACTCGGGCAAATTGCCAAGCTTCACTTTCTACATCTGCTAAACGGGAACATGAACTCCTCCTGTGAAGTTATCGTAAAGATTATAAATGAGTTAATCCATTCAATAAATATGTACTAAGTGCAGTCACTGTACTGGGTATTTGGATTTGAGTAACATATGGGTTCCCTACCTCGAGTGGGAGGTTACCCATTTGTAAAACACCCAGCGCAGTGCCTGACCCCGGAAGGTGCTCAAATAGGTAACATTACTGCTCGGGTAAGAATAGCAATTGCCTGTGCGTGGCCTATGTGGATTTACACTCTCCTCTGCTTCTTGAGGCCAATTAAAATTACTTAGTGCTAATTAGTGAGTCTGGGTAAAGCAGGGGATCTTTCAGTTCCCCACCACACCAACCATCTCGGTCTAATGCTCGGATACTCCACAGAACATATGGATTTCTTTCTTGGTGGGGGAATAAGAAGGGACCGCTTCGGGAACTAGTAACTAGTCTTACCTGTGTACACAACTCAGCCCCAACTCCCCAGCTCCCAAGCCTCGAAGGAGATGAAATAAGGCAAAGGGCAGTTTCCAAAGGGGAAGAAGATCAAGGAAGCGGAGCCCGGATCCTGTGGCCTGGAGAGCAGGCCCAGGGAGAGGCTGTAGACCGTTCATTGCCTACACGTTCCCAGAAGGTGCACATGGGTTTATGTGTTGATGTGTAAGATTCACTTTTTAATTTTCCCACAAGCCCATCAGCTGCCTCCTTCACCTGTTCGCTTTGATATTCCAGCAGCCTGCGGCCTCCCTTCCACAGGCTGGATCCGACACTAGGGCTCCACGGGCCAGGTAGCCAAGGTAGCCAGAAGCCCCTGGAGCCCAGGAGGCCTCCCTGAGGACAGTCCCCAAGGGCCATGGGCTCCAGGCAGTCAGCATAGGGCGCTCTCCCAGCTGCCTGTTTTCTCCCCAGATGTGCCCTGCCTACCTGGCCTGGTGCAGAGAGAGGCTCCTGGGGCCTGCTGTTTTCCTTATGACTATGGGTGACATTGCACTGGCACTCCAGTGTCTTTCACAATGCCTTTGTTTTGATCTACAAAAGTCTGCTGAGTTTCTCTTGGGCCTTGTCATGTTAACAAAAACAAATGTAATAATATGCACTTGAAAAGGCTCGCAAGTCTTGATATTCTAATAAGCTTTTGATGCTACAGGGACCTCTGAGGTTTTTTAAAAGTTTAAAGTTAATAAAGAGAGTAAAAGAAAAAAATATGAATTGTTTTTAATTATTATTATACAAGATTAACCAAACCAGTTGTGTATAATTAGACAGTAGCTACCTTGCATAGTAGAGGCAGTAAATAGGTCCACAGGGGGGCTGCCAGAAGGCTGAGGTGTTTACAAGGTACTGGAGATGTTTTCACCAAGCACATAATCCCCATTGCAGTTACTATTGCTTTTATAATGGATGTGTTCATTACAACCAGAGACTAATAGACGTATCCATCTTCTTTCTAGCACAGATGACTCTGAAGCGGGGGATGGCAGTGGAGAGTGTATGATATAACCTGGCAGTAAAATTATTAAGAGGGCCCATTAGTATGCAGCTTTTTTTGTGGTTTTATTTTTGTTGCCATTGCCGAGAGGAATTTTAAGTTAAACAAACAATTGCCAAAGGAGTGATGATTAAGATATTGCTAAGAAAGTGTGGTTTAAAAACAAAAAACAGAAAGAACCCTCCAGCATTGAAAGCAATGGGTCAGGAGTTCCAGGGCTTGGTTATGAACCAATCTATGACTTCGGGGAATCCATTCATTAACTTAACATTTATTGAGTGCTGCCATATGCCTGGCATTGTCTTAGGTGCTGGGGGAAAATAATGAGTAAGAAACACTGAACCTTTCTTCCCAGGTGTTCTCAAAGAAGGACATCCGTCAGAGTCACCTGGAAAGCTTTTCAAAACATATTCACTGAGACTGCAGTCCAGAGTCAACAGAGCTGGGTATGACCCTGGGCGTATGAATTTTGATAAAGTGTTTCAGTGATTCTGAAGGTTGTTGACTGGAGTGGGAGAGAGACATAATTAAACAACAAATATGATGAGTGTCTGATCTGAACTTCCAGTCCTATATTTTTATAGTGGGGATAATAGTATCTGTCCTACATATCTATCTTGGGTCAGGCTCCCCAGGAAGCAGACTCTGAGAAGGAGTGTGTAGGGAATTTATTGGGGAGTGGTCTAATTTTGGGGAGTGAAATGGACCAGTCATTAGCTACCCTCCTGGTAGGGATGTGACTTGGGGCAGGGCAGCTCTCTCCAGCCCTAGGCTAGTTCCTGGTGTAAGTTAGCTGACAGTTATCAGCCATGACCTCTGCCTGCAGTCCCACTAGCTGAAGGAATGAGGCCCTCAGTCCTGAAGGGGGATGGGAGTGGCATGTCATAGCACCCTACAGTATAGCTATTTCCTACAGAAATAGATATTGAGATGGAGACTGGGAAATAGTCTAGACTAAAAGTTACTCAAGACTAGAAGGTACCCATTTTCTATTATTAACCCATCACCAAATTTGCTCTTGACAATGGCTTTTGAATTTTATTCATTTTTGATGTTAGAATGATCTGACTGTGAAGTGTCACCCCATAATTACCAGTGTTGATTAGGCTGAGCTGGCTGGCTGGGTCAAACCTGCACACCCTGACTGAGAAGGAAACAAAATGAAAAGACAACCCACAGAATGGGAGAAAATATTTGCAAACAATGCGACCGACAAGGGATTAATCTCCAAAACTTACAAACAGCTCATGCAGCTTAGTATCAAAAAAAGCAAACAACCCAATCAAACAATGGGAAGAAGACCTAAATAGACATTTCTCCAAACAAGACACACACATGGCCATCAGGCACATGAAAAGATGCTCAACATCGCTAATTACGAGAGAAGTGCAAATCAAAACTACAATGAGATATCACCTCACACCAGTCAGAATGGCCATCATCAAAAAGTCTACAAGCAATAAATGCTGGAGAGGGTGTGGAGAAAAGGGAACCTTCCTATACTGTTTGTGGGAATGTAATTTGGTGCAGTCACAATGGAGAACAGTATGGAGGTTCCTTAAAAAACTAAAAATAGAACTAACATATGACCCAGCAATCCCACTCCTGGGCATATATCTGGAGAAAACCATAATTCGAAAAGATACATGCACCCCAGTGTTCATTGCAGCACTATTTACAATAGCCAAGACATGGAAGCAACCTAAATGGTCACTGACAGATGAATGGATAAAGATGATGTGGTACATATATACAATGGAATATTACTCAGCCATAAAAAGAATGAAATAATGCCATTTGCAGCAGCATGGATGGACCTAGAGATTATCATACTAAGCAAAGTAAGTCAGACAGAGAACAACAAATATCATATGATATCACTTACATGCAGAATCTAAAAAATATATATATGTATATGTATATATATATATATATATATATAAAACTGAACTTATTTACAAAACAGGAACAGACTCACAGACTTATAGAATGAGCTTACCAGGGGGGAAGGGTGAGGAAGAGGGATAGATTGGGAGTTTGGGATTGACATGTACACACTTATATTTAAAAGAGATAACCAACAAGGACCTACTGTATAGCACAGGGAGCTCTGCTCAATATTTTATAATAACCTAAATGGGAAAAGAATTTGAAATAGAATGGATACATGTATTTGTATACCTGAATCACTTTGCTGTGTACCTAAAACTAACACAACGTTGTTAATCAACTATACTCCAATATAAAATAAAATTTAAAAAAAGAGAGAGAAAAGGTACATTTCCAGGGATAAAATAACTGAGTGTTGATAAGAGACATAAATGAGCTGAGTGCTCTTGCTACACGCTTTAAACAAGTTTGCAGGTTCCACTCATAGTCATGTTGCAACTATATAAGAAGCAGTAGTTTTTTTGTTCGTTTGTTTCTTTGTTTGCGGTACGCGGGCCTCTCACTGCTGTGGCCTCTCCCATTGTGGAGCACAGGCTCCGGACGCGCAGGCTCAGAGCCATGGCTCACGGGCCTAGCCGCTCCGTGGCATGTGGGATCTTCCCGGACCGGGGCACGAACCCATGTCCCCTGCATTGGCAGGCGGGCTCTCAACCGCTGCGCCACCAGGGAAGCCCCAGAAGCGGTAGCTTTTTAATTCACATTTGTCAAATATTTTTCTTTGATTCTTCTACTCAAGGATGAGTTGCTGGAGTTGATTCATGCATTCAAGCAAAGTTGAAACCTGTGCTTCTCCATTCCAGCATCTAGAAATGAAGGGATTAATTAAAATGACCTTTAAGATTTCTCTGGGTCTAACCTTCTATGATGACCCAAGTATTTATCTTGGGCTGGAAAGACCAGATTTCCTCTCAGACAAGAGCAAGCAATGCAAGGAGACCTCCAAGCAGAAGCTGTTATGCTAGACTGAAAGCTTTATAAAACGTCTCTAAATAACAATAAAGCTGGAAGATTTTTTTCCATGCAGCTTCTCCAGTACTGTCTCTTCCTTGTCTACACTGTGGAGCATGCAGGTCAATAAGTGTGTATACACAGTGGCAGGAGGGGTACAAATAGGAAGATACTATAGATGGGAAGAAAAAAATTGATTTAAAATTGGGTAAAAAGTTGGAGTCTCCTCCATTGTCTTGGCTGGACACATGTTAACACTTCATCCCCACCCTCAAGTCATATTTACCCATGTTCTTGATGTAGTCAAGCAATCTGATGTGTCAATTTTTTTTAAATTTTTACATTTATTTAAAGAGCCATCTCTTATGATAGCTGCTCCATCTCAGCATGTTCTAGAATATTTTAAACAACGAGAAATGCTCCATGCGACTTCACTGGGGCCTAGAACTCCCTGCTCTGGGAATGGAGAACCATAAACCAGTTCGCTGGGGGATAGTAAGCCAAAACACAAATAGAGCTAGAAAAAGACTTGGAACTTGAGAACCTAGATGGCAAGTTGGAAATGAGTTTTCAACATACTCACTTGTATTGGATAGATATATAAAAAGTTATTTGCATAAATATATGTTTGTATAAAATTTCCATAATTTTCTTCCCTCTGGAGTTAGAGATGGGGCCATCAGGACAACCTGCCAGACCTGGAACCAGACTATTTTGGGACCTGAAAGGGAAATTAGGAGATGGGGTAGCTACCAGGATTTGGTGACTAGGAAAAGTGAATAATGACAAAATGCTTTAAGAAAAGATGAAAGAAATACTTTGGAGCAGAAATGGCTAGGAGGAATGTTAATGGTCTGCCTTCATTGTGCTGTATAGGAAGTGAAGTACTGAGAATCCAATGAAGAACCCTCATCCCCCTGGTATAGCTGAGAGGTATAATAGACGGAATTTAAAAAGAGAAATTTGGGATAGGCATTAGGGAAGAGACCAAACTTCCGTGTTCCCAGGGGAAGGGGAACACACTCAACCCATTTGAAAATTGAGGTTGAATTAAACTCTAGGAAATACTTTCTATTGTCAGCAACAATTCCATGCTGGCCCACTGGGACTGAGTACATCATCTAACAAGACGTTTTCATCTCTAATTTCTTTAACTTCATGGAAAATCCTTCCTGAATTCTCCACAACTCTCTGTGGTGTTTAATAAGTGAAATAACTTAGTGCCCTCCACGGCCTTCACTAATTTACTATCCACTCGCACCTCCAAATCAATAATAAACACATTAAATAACATTGGTCCCCAAACGGACCACACTATTAACCTCCCTCCACTCCAAGAGACCAACCGACACTGCTTCCTGCTGCTTAGCTGGTTTTGTAAAAATCTACAGTCTTTGATTGCTCCTGCCCAGCTGAAAGAAGAGTCCAACTCCGCTTTTGTTCTTTCCAGGCTAATGCCGCGTGACTATCAGGTCAGAGGGCCTGGACCCCTGGGCGCAGGGGTGGGGTCACACCAGTTGCTTTGATGGGAGGCGCCAAAGATTGAGCAAGGGAGCAAAAGAAGGTAGAAAAAGTTCATTGTTCTTGCTGAAAACTCAACTGCACTGCCATTTTTCAATTCCATTGAGAAATGTCAATGTTCTTTCCCAGCGTCTGGCGGAGGCAGATCTGACCAGGTGTCTCCACACAGAGTGGGTTCTCACAGTTGGGCTGCGTGTGTGTCATAAAGCTAAATAAGGAGCCAGCTCAGCCCGCCACCCCCCTTCGCTTCTGCCGGCCAGACACACTTCCGCATATGACAGTCTTATAAATAGATGCTGAGCAGCTGGTCCTCCTCTCACCCCCTGACTCCATCAGCTTCCCCCATCAGAAGCCCCTGACAGTCACGCAGCTGGGAGCTCTCCCTTTCCCTTCTCCACCCTCCACCTCCGACACGTGGCCACCACCTCAGCTCTGTCCGCTATAAGCATTCAGAGATTGGCTGGTGTGGGAGAAGGGCTCAAGGAGATGGGGGCTGGATTTGACCACTGAAGCAAGCTGTCACCCCACTAAACGAGGGGACGGAAGGTTGTGAGACACCCAACAGCCCATAGAACGGGGCCCAGATGGCTGCCCCAGCCCAAATCCCAGGAATCATTCCAAAGTGAGTTAAACGTTCTAAATATCTATGGGGCTCTGCTATACCTCTATCTATATATGTACCTAGTCGAGAATAGTTTGGGGCAAATAAATATAAGATAAAATGCATTTATTAACTTCTACAAAGTACCAAGTATTCAGGGTTCAAATGAGGGTAGGATTTAGGATAAGGAAGATATATAAAAGAATTAAAGATTTGGAAGCCACTATGTAATTAGGAGGTAATATAATAGAAGTGATATTTTCTTCCTAAATACTGTTATTTTTTATGAAAAATTAAGGCTTTACAGGACATCAGAGTTACAGGGATGGTCAGAGTCAAGTCATTTTACAGGAATTAATTGTCACTATGTGCCAGACACAGAGAATGCAAGGAGATATCTCCTGGCCTTGATCGGCCCCTGGGCTGGTGAGACAGACAGACAAGTCGAGGGCCAGGGAGTGATGCAGAAGATGGAGTGGCCAACTTTGCTTTCCGTAAGGAGAGTTTGGGAAGTATGCAGGGAGGACATAGTGTCGTCTAGGCTACAGAGACAGCAGGAGTTTGGGCAGCAAGAGGTGCATTTCTGGCAGGTCTAGGAAACAGTGAATGGATCCACTGAGGGTGGGGACTGGCTGACATGGGCTGGGGCGGAGTGTGCCACCACAGGAAGGGAATTATAAATGTGAGAGAATGAAGTCTTTGGACAAAGTGTGTGGTAACCACAGGTTAATGCTGAAACTACAGATCTCGATTGTCACCTAAAGAATCCTTCCACTTTCTGGTTCATTCAGGTAGGCTAACCTGAATATTTAAATCTCTCATAGCTTAAATCTCCTACCGAGGAGTCATCCTTAAACCATGGCCCCATCAAGATCGTTTCCCAAAATACCCACATATTCACTGGAAATGCATAGGCACACCTCCACTGAGGGACCCTTCACAAAGTGGATAAAAGTTCTGGTCCAGCTAATGCTGGACCAGGGCTCCCTCCTGGGTTAACACACACCAAGTTGTCACATTCTATGGGAAGCCCTCCCCGGTCCTTCCTTATATACTCTCATAGCACCATGTACCTGTTCTTTTCATTGTTGTTGTGACTATGATTTTTTTATTGATATCTGTTCCTTTCTCCTGGAGGACGGCAGAATAGCTTTCCTCCCCGCTGAATCTCCTATTTCTACACCTGACTGGCACACACTATACACTCAGAAAATAACTATTTCTTGAAGTTTTATAAGAGCTAGCGTTTATTGAGAAGTTTGTGTTTAATCTTTCACAACCACTTGTGAAATAAATAGTGTTAACTGGTCCCATCTTACAGACAAGTAAATGGAGAATCAAAGGATTAAGTAATCTGCCAAATGCTAAAGAGTGGCAGAGCTGGGATCTGAACTCTGGTGTCTGACTCTAGACGTCATGCTTTACCAGCTTGCATGGGCTGGGAGCGGCCATGGAGAGGGCCTGGTGGCAGAAAAGGAAAGCACAGTGACCCAGAGAAGGGGAGGCAGGGAAAGTGGTGGATAAGGAGTGGGGGGTGTATGGAAATCCTTTCTTCCTTTTA
Source organism: Grampus griseus (assembly GCF_964374135.1). Classification (NCBI taxonomy): domain Eukaryota; kingdom Metazoa; phylum Chordata; class Mammalia; order Artiodactyla; family Delphinidae; genus Grampus; species Grampus griseus. The sequence continues at coordinate 87,295,725 of NC_139019.1, forward strand.
GGCTCAAGGGACCCCAGTCTCTGGCTTTACCACTAGCTCACCTCCATCTCAGCTGTTGAGAGTATTTTAGTCAGTGAATGAGGCTGGTCATCTTCAAGAAACGCTGCCCACCCACTTGGACGGCCCTCCCCAGCCGTGCACTGCCGAGTTCAAGCTCAGGTGCCCCTTGGCAGCAGGTCCCCCCAGCTCCCCATGCAGGCTCCCTGGTTCTCACCTCTGACCTAGGCCCTGTTCTTCGGAGCATCTCCATAGCAGGTAAGAGGCCAGGTGGCTCTGAGTTCAAGGGTCACATAGTTCCTGGGAAATACAGGAGATGACCCTAACTAAGACTATCACTACATGCGTGAATCTGAAGTGTCCCGTAACCTCCCTGAGCCTGGGATTTAGATGGTCCCCTGTAAATGTTAGTCCTTCTCTATTTCAAAGCCATTTCATTAAGTCTTAATTTGATGCCAAGTGGACAATATTTTGTCCTGTCCTGAAAGTCAAGCTGGCTTTCTCAGGGTAGTTTTCTTAAATAAACTGAACGCTGACCTGTGCTAAGTGCTCTACATTTATCGTCTCATTTCATCCTCACAGTAGCCAACGAGTAGGTATTAGTATCTCACATTTATAGATGAAGAAACCAAGGCTCAGCGTGATGAAGACACTTAGTGTCACCAGGGAGTGAATGGTGGAGCTGGGATCAGAACACTGATTTTTCTAAATGACAACTAGGGTACTATAGGTTAAGAGCCCATTATGGCTGCCAATGTACTATATGTATAATTTTTTTCCATTTTGGGCTCTTGAAAATAAGGTTTTTGAGCAGTCAAATCTATTACCTGAAATATTGTAAGGAGTCCATGTGAGGATTTCTTTCTCAGTCAGCAGCTTGGTTGTTTAATGATCTTTTCTTTTAAGAAAACTAGCCACCAGATTAATAAATCCCATCTTGGTCTGTAGCGCTAATTCTAGGAAGCCTAATCTTTATCTTCATAGAGAAAAATGCAAGGGGAAAAAGGGGGGGTAGTATTGTCTGAATGGTTTCATTTGCGGATTTTTTCAACAAGAGCTTTTGTCTAAGAAATTAAATGTGACAAGAAATTAATCCACATTGTGATCTAATTATTTTTAGAATTATGAGAAAAATGTAAGGTGTCTCAACTATTTAATTTTGAAAAGTGTCTACCGAAATTAACTTTTATTACCTTCCATAAAGATTTTTAGTTTTTTTGACGTCCTTAAATGGCATTTTCAACAGTCACTAATGTTGCTATTGTTGTCATGCAAGGTCACTAGCATATAAGGTAGGGTGTCTTACAAAGCCTGACTTTAAAGAACATGATATATATAATGATCTGGGCTTGTCCAAATACAATTTATCAAATTCATGAATCAGAATGTGGGAGCGAACTAAAGACCCAGCCATTTTCCTGACTTCCTTTATGTCTCTAAAGGATCAAATGTTAATCAGGAAGGAACCCCAAACACGGGGAGCTTCCTTGTGGGGTGTTAAAAGCAATATCAATCTGCCCCTTGAAAATTAGACTAAAGTAAGACCAACAATAATGGAAAAATGGCTAATGGGGATGGAATTAATTAACATCATTAAAAATATTTGAATTGGGGAAGAATTCACAATTGTGACATTTTAATAAGGAATGTTTTGAAGATGTTTAAATCCCACCTATCTTTCCCAAAATATGTCCCCCAACTGCAGGATCCAGTGACCCAAATTCTGAATATTGAAGTTGATCTTCAGGGGAAAAAGGCACTGGATCCAGAAAGCACCAATCAAACTCAAGAGTGTACTCTGGGAAGAAACCTGCCTAAGTCACCTACTCTCAGGAAAAGTGGGTTCTTACAGCATTTGGTAGAGAACAAGTCACAAGTGAAGTACAAGAAGTTCTGTTGAGGGGAAAGTAAAGGGGAGAACATGGAGCCCCAACAAGAGAGGGTCCACAGTGATGGTGGAAGCCCCAGGGCTGCGGGAAGGAGCACTAGAGGTGGGGAAAGCCAGGGGATGCTACATTTTATTTACTTAGCAATTCTGTAGGTCCTACCGTCATTCAGGATCCTAAATTCAGTGCTAACCCCTGGGTATCTGTAATCCAAAACACCGGTTCTCCTGAATACCACCTTTAAGCCCCGGGGAAACTCACATTCGCTTCTCTTGTCCTAGATCCTCAACACAAATGGCAACCACATCCAAATGCCATGCAGGTCTGCAGCTAGGGTGCAAGCCGGAGGGGATGGACTCTGCTTCAGAATACGGGAGGGGGAGGATTTCCTCAGCAGAAGCACTTAGGTGAGAGAAATGACAAATTAATTAACTTGTCAGATTCTTACTTTCACAAAGCTTGAATGAATGGATTTTAACATAACAAGACACCATTTCCTGGCAGTGCCAAGTATCCATTTACTTGCTTCTCTTCTTTCTCCAACTGGGGATTCCGAAGGTACTCACACACTAACGTGGCATTCAGAACAGTTACACATGGCTGCTAATGTGTATCACTCTGGTATTTGAATATATACACGGGTCTCTATGTAACATGAGTAAAGTATGATACTGATTCTTTACATTGACGGCTAGATGGACATTTAATAATGGGGCTGCAAATAGTTTTTTTAACAAAAATATATGACAAGATTTATATTTTAAACGTTAAATGGAAATCTAGCCTTTAAATAATGTATATTTAAAATTTTAAAAATTTTAATAGACTTCGGATATTTTAAAAGAAAAAGATTTTTTTGTATAAAATACATAACATAAAATTTACCATCTTAACCACTTTAAAGTGTACAGTATAGTAGTGCTAGCTATATGTGTCTTGTTGTATGACAAATCTCTAGAAATTTTTCATGCTGCAAAACTGAATCTCTATACCCATTGAACAACAATACTCTCTCTTTTCCCCCTCCCCAGCCCCTGGCAACTACCATTCTCCTTTCTGCTAAAGAAAACATTTTTTTGAAAATATAAGTCAATTTTAACTTCTTTCATTTTTAAGCTTTACTTTCATTTACATTTTTATAAAAATAAATTCAAATTGTATGTATCTTAATAAAATTGTATCTTAATATTTTAATTCTTTAGACTACTTTCAATAGAACACAAATTATATGAAAAATCTTGACTGTAATGTCTTAATTAGTGATTGTGTTGAAATGAAGTCAAAAAATAAATTTTATGGAATGAATACATGATTTTTTATGAATTATGTACATCTTTATTATTCATTCAAATATCTCTAGCTCATCAACGTAACACTCAGACAAGTGCAATAACAATTAATTCAGTCACTTTTGACATTTTGCCAACTTTAAGTCATATAAAGGCTATAATTTTTCTCATATTTTTCAAATTTGTCTCTATGAAATATGTTCTTCAAGGAAGGAAAATAGAACATATTTTGTTTAACAGTTTATTAGCTTCAAATATTTAGACATATGGTATGTGGGCCTGTATTTGTACTCCTGTCTGGCCACCAGAATATGAGCCTGCCTGATTGCAACTGCATGTCTAATTATCATTAATAATGATACACATGTTATCACCATGTCTTCACCATGTCACTATAAACTTTCAAGGGGCAATTATTTGTTTTGTTTATCATCATAGCTCCAGTGTTTGGAATAAACCTGGTGTATAATTGATCCTCCTACAAATGTGTTAAATTATATTGAAGTCACCTTCATTGATGACAACTAATTGAGCTACTGAGTGAGCCATTGTATTAAAAATCCGTATAGGTACATACCAAGTGCTATGGACAGTAAGTATCGCTAAATTCTAGATCCCATGTGTAATATAGGGATAATAAAATTACCTACTTTGCAAGGTTGTTGTGAAGATTAGAAAAGAGAATGCATGTTAGGCACTTAGCCCAGGGCTGGCACAGAGTATCCACCCAATAAATGGTGATAGTAATACAAGTAGTAGTTTTGTAATAGTAGTAGTGGTCCTGGAAATTGTAGTGGTGATAGTCGTAACAGTAGTAATGGTAACTGATATGGAAGTTCAGGAACAAAGAGTGTCTATGGGCTCAGATGGTCAGGAAAGGCATCATGAAGGAAAACACAGAGGTATTAGAGAGTTGAGCATACTTGAAAAAATGTATTTTTGAAAAGATGTGTCAAGGAGTCTAAGCTAGATAAAAACGAATTGAAGAAAGGTAAAGTGGAGAAACCCATAGGTTAGTAGATGAAAGCAGCTGCAAAGGAGACAGGGTGATATAGCTGAATGGTATAGTTCACAATGGAACTTGATTGCAGGGAAAGAAGGTCAGGGAGTTACAGTCAAGGAATAACAGCAAGAAGCAGAGAGGACAGACTCTGAGCCCTCTTGGCAGCCTCGAGGTTTACTGGATGGGAAAGGATTAAGAGTCACACTGTGAAAGAGCTTCAGGGGATGCAAAATTTGGGGGAAAGATACAAGCTTCAGTTAAGGGAATGAGTTAAAGAGAGCACTCTGATAAAAGACTATAGACCTGTTTTTCTGGAATACGGCAATTCTAGACAGCAAGGTAGAAGTGTTGACAGACTTATGGTGAGGACTGGATCAGGAGCAAGGAAGAAAACAGGTGATGGAGCAGCTCAGCAGGATGTGAAGAATATAACATCCCAGTCCTGTAACCAAATCTGTATGAATTTAGATAAGTGACTCAACTTTCTGGGTTCATCTCTTCATTTAAAATATAAACTTAATAATACTTGCTTTGTGTATCAATGAAAAAAAAATTTTAATATATAAATATTTGGAAGCTTGAAAAAGTGAAACATGCTTTAAAAATATAAGGTATGATTATGACATTCATATATCAAGTCAGATTGGGTTCTCAGTTCACATATTCCAAATACACTAGTAAATATGTAGAGACACGTGGGACACCAGCTTCAACTACCTGATGGATTTGTGTGAAATACAAGTGATTCAGAGCATTGGTCATAACAGTAACATCGACCATTGGCATGTTACAAGTCAAGCTGGATAAAGAGGTACATGAAGAAAGAAGAGAGCAGACTAGGAGAAAGAAGGAAGGACAGACATCTGGATGGTTCCATGAAGCCAAAGAACAGGGGTGGTGGAGGAGAGCACTCCACAGACAGGGCTTCCTCTGCCCCACTGGAGCCACAGCTCCATTACATGCCACAAACTCAGCAGTCTTGAGTGCAGAAGCAAAGAATAACTTAACAGGATACAGTTTAAATTAGCCTCATGAGAGGACCTGAGTCATATTTGGGTAGAACAGTGATATTATTTCCCTGGCTCTAGCAATATTTTTCCCCAAAGCTCGGCTGTGTATAGCTTTAGTCACACATCTCTCCATAAAGTTGTAATTCACTGTAGTTTCTCACGTGTTAATATATCACATTGAGTGTTGACAGGATGGGCATTTAATTATCTGGGGGTTGCTATACTTTCTTTGCTTCTTGAGTAATGAACTGGATTCTATACCAAAGTGTGAGTTACTTCCAGCTTCTCTGAGACACCAAGGACTCTTCCTTAAGTTGCATAGGGATTCAGCTATTTATGTATACCCCAAGAGAGTAAGTGAAGCAATTAACTGGAGGTTTCAGGAAAGCCACTGACTCATCTTTATTATCTGGATATAAGTAAAATCCAGTTTCAACAAACTTTAAGACACTGTCCTAATTACTTTGAATGTTGAATACTGTTCACAAAAAGTGACTCATTATTTGGGCATTAGATCTCTGTTGTATAGGCTGTTATCGTTGTAATGGTGTCTATGATAATTAGATTTAACCTGCTTGAATTATCTAGAAAATGGCCTTAAATTATCACTTCATTTTTGCAAAAGTATGTAATCCATCTTGAGTAGAGACAAGCAAAGCAGAAAATACCCCTATTCAGTAATGTACTTGGATTTTCAGACCATGAACTCTGCCGCAGTCAAATTATGGTTCTTACAAAACAATTTATTCTGAGATCACTGGAATGAAGGCAGCAGTGGGTTTAGGCTCCTTGTCCTAGTTAGTTTTGCATTCCGGGCTGCTTGTTTAGATCAGCTTGTACATGGTTTAGTTCAGTTGTTTCTGAGTATTGCCTTTCCTTAGCCTGGCCCTTCATGTGGGCTGGTTTTGTGAGCTCCTTCAGTTGCCAAGGTCATCACTCCCTGGCCGCCTTTAGACAACACTACAGGAGGCTATGAGGTCTTGTAACGTTACATCTTCATACCATTATAAAGGCTTTAAGTACTACAAGGCCACAAGAAGGTGAGCTCCGTTAAGAAATGGAAGAGCAGCATACCAAAGTATTACCTGAAGGCCTAGCACGGTGTCTTACACACAGAGGGTGCCTGAATGTTTACTAAGTAAATGAGAACATGGTGTGCCCCATATTCAAACACAGCTGCCACAGAGCTATGTAAAAAATCGCTTCACACACTATTATAGTTTGATCCAACTTTCCTTTTCAACTTCAGATTTATACTTTCAACTAACCAACTGACATCAGCATCTTAAGACCCCATAAGCAGCCCAACACCAACTAAAAGGTGGTGGGGTAGGCAGCCCCTAAAATGGCTCCCACTGATCCTGCCCCTTGGCATTCATGCCCTTGTGTGATCCCCTCCCCTGAGCAGGCTGAAGTTGGTGACGCGCTTCTAACAAATAGAATATAACCAAAGTTCTGGGATACTACTTGTGAGGTTAGGTTCCCCAAAGACTCTGGCATTTGATTTGCTTGCCCTCTCTTGCTCCCTCACCCTCTCTGTCTCTCCCTTGTTCACTCTCTCTCTCTCTCTCTCTCTCTCTCTCTCTGAGTCCTTGCTCTGGGCAAAGTGAGCTGCCCTGTTGTGAGCAGCCCTGTGGAGAGGCCAGTGTGGCAAGGACCTGGTACCTTGGCCAACGACCAATGAGGACGTGTGGCCTGCCACAGCCACACAAGTGAGCTCGGCAGTGGGACTGTTGAGACCTTCCAAGAGCCACGTGAGTGAGCTTAGGCATGGATCCTCCCTTAGTCAAGATTTGAGATGCCTGCAGCCCTGGTTACACCTTGATTGCAGCCTTGTGAGAGAACCTGAGTCAGAAATGCTCAGCTAAGCCTTGACTGGATTCCTGGCCTATAAGATCTGTAAGATAATAAATGCTTATTGTTTTCAGCTGCAAAGTTTTGGGCTACTTTGTTACACAGCATAGATAACTAATACAGTCAGTTCTGTGTTTTCTAGGGTATTATAATGATCTGATAAATGGCATCCTTGCTTCACACTCTATTTTTTTCCACCACAAATCCAATTATACTCACCTCACTAAAGATGTTTTATGGACTGTTGTTGCTCCAAAAGAAGAATTCTAAAAGTCTGGCACAGAACATCCTAGGTCCTTTGTAATCTGGCAGTTACCTGCAGCTTTTCAACCTGTTTTCTATCAGTGATCCAACTTCTAAATGTCTCTGCTCCAACTACACCAAATTACTTGCAATTCCCAAGTGCATTACATATTTTTATGTTCCTCTATTCTGTCCTGGCTGTTCCCTCTGCCTGGTATGCCCTCTCCATCTCACACCTTACCCTCCTGGAGAACTACTACCCATCCTCCAGGCCTCAGGCCCCAATCTTCCTCTCTGTAAATTGTTCTATGCCAGGCAAGGCAAGGCACCCCCTCCTCTGTGTCCCATAGCACTCTGCTCCCGCTACACCATTCTCTCTCTGAATACAACGTGGGTTTCTCATACCTAGGAAACATGCTTCCTAGAGCATGATCATTAAAAGCAAAGGACTGGGAGCCAAACTGACTGGGTTCAAAATCCTGACCCGACCTCTTTACTTAGGGGCAAGCCTTGGACAAATTTTTTAACCTAAATCTCAATATCCTAATCTGTAAAATGAGGATAATAATAGAACCTACCTACTGGGCTGTTTTATAGTAAATGAGATACGGAAATGTGCCGAGCACAGTGCCTCATGGTAATAAGTGTTCATGTTATTATTATTTGCACCGCTAGCCACAGAAACCAACACATAGTAAAATTTCAATTAATGTTTCACGATTCTTTGAAACTTATTTGAACTAAGGACACGCTCATGCCATCTGTAAATGGGGCATGGTGGTACCCATTCTCCCTAAGTCACAGCACTAAGCCACAGTCGGGAGGAGCAAATGATCATATATGGGAAGACAATGTTTGAAAGTTTAAGAGAACAGAAAGGTACGATGTGTATATTTTTGTGGTTTCCTATTTAAATAAGAAATAGTCAAGCACGTGTAAGGACAGCAATGGAAGACATAATTGATTCTGCTTATGTAAATGTGGTGTTTTTCTTACACGCTTTCCAAAAAATTCAAAGGAAGTCATAAGACTAAAAGTCATTTTAAGGAACTTTTTTTTTGTAAATTGGAGTAAAAGTGATTTTTCTTTTTTGGAACTAACAGAACATGACTTAAAAAAAAAAAAAAGAAGAAAAAAGGAAACCCTGAGGGATTCCATATTTAACACAAAGGAACTCAACGTTAAGAGCCAGGAACTAGCTTCTTTACTCTGTGCTTGAATTCTCACAGATGTCATTAGGTCAGGTAGATCAGCTCCAAGATATTAGTAAGTCTCTGTATTTCTCAGGGGGTCTATTTGGAATCTGCTCATTGTTACTTGTCTTGAAAGGGCCAACCTATCTGATCTCCCTCAAAACCATTGTTGTAAGTAGGAATTTGAAAACATCAAATGCAAAAGATGATTCCAGATAAACTAGATGAGCATGGTTATCCTTAAAGATTGATTCATTCCAATAGAAAAAAATAATGAAGGAAAATGGTAGCCAACCAACATGGTCTCCATATTAAACAAGGCATTCCAAATCCAGAGGTTTCTCCTTTGATTATCTCTCAGAGACAAAAATCACTCTTCACAATTTGAAACAAAAGTAAATGGAAGTTTGCAATGCTAAGAACCCCTGTGGAAGTAAGGCGAAATAAGACAAGGCCTTTAGACCTGTGAGAAAAATCAATCTGATGGAAAATTGACAAACTTGTTTAACGTAAGGCACAAGAGCTGAGGGCTGACCCCAGAGACCTCCACTGAGACACCCCTGAAGTTCCTGTCAGATCCCTTAATCCATTCAATTACACAACAGCGTCTCAAAGGGAACCTTTTTTCTTTTTTAAACCAAACATCATTTTATATTAACTTTTTTGCCATTGTGCTTTAAATTCCAATTTCTTTCTCTTCATTCTCTCTTCTGTACTAAATTATTAAAACCACCAACTGCTCTACAATCAAAAATATTTCAGAAAGCAGTGATGCCAAATTTGGACTGACTAAAGTGAAATCAGACAGAAGGAAAGATATTTTAAACATTTCCATGCTCGGTGCATTGTTTAAGGATATGGCAACAAGTAATTAAAATTGACTACTTGGCTTTTCCCCATGAAACCAACGCTAAGCTCAGTGTTTGGCCCCATAACAACCTAATTCAGACCAGGGAGGCATCTGAGTGAAATAAAACACATTAATATATTTATAAACAGACAGATTTTTTTCTTCATCTATAACTTGTTCCTTTTTTATATATATTTATAAGCCATGGTAAGATGATAAAATAAGTAAAATTACGTGTTGGTTGGAGAGCCAAATTGGAAAGTCAGAATGAAATGACAAGATAGTTAACCTTTTACAACTAGAGAAAGGAAGAGGTTCTTGACTGTTCTTAAAGAACAGATTTTACTCAAATGTCACTTCAATGGACTTGCATGCGTAGCTAGCCATAGCAATTCTGACCTGTATGCTTTTCATTTGGAATTATCTATCTATATACACACTTACACAAATAAGATAGCGTACCCAACTACACAGAGGGGGCAGAACTGCACTTCACCTTCCCACACAAGTAACAAACACACCTCCACCACTGGCCTTGCTGCCTTCTGATGGGTGATCACCACTGTCTCCTGATCAGGAGTTTCTATTCAACGCCTGTCAGCTTCTGGCCTAGCCCCTGGCTTTACTATGCTGTCATATGCATCTGTCATCTCAATTTCATTCAGTTCAACAGTTGAGTTCAATCAACACTGACTGAATTTTCTCTGTGCCAAGCACTGTGCTATGCACTAGAGATGCAAAAATGGCCCCTGTTCTCAAAAAATTTACAGAATAGTGAGTCCCTTAAAGTTCCTTCATTGAAGGGCCCTGTATTCCAGGCAGCACGGAACAGAATAAAATTGGTGAATCCCAAACTAACAAGTAGGCTTTGTTTAAAAAAAAAAAGGCGGGGGGGACTCATTATTTGATTGGAAATCAATTCACATTTTTTTTCTGTGAAAAAAGAATATTCACAGCGGTGGTGGTGATCACATGGCTGGGCCTACGGATGCTTATTTAACTCCTAATGTGGCTGAAATTCCCTTTGATGCCAAAGAAAAGTGCAATGAAAGGAAACTGCACTGCTGTAAATGTGGACCATTTCAGATATAATTTTCCTACTTTTAAAAAAGTCTGTACCGGGCTTCCCTGGTGGCGCAGTGGCTGAGAGTCCACCTGCCAATGCAGGGGACACGGGTTTGTGCCCCGGTCCAGGAAGATCCCACATGCCGCGGAGCGGCTGGGCCCGTGAGCCATGGCCGCTGGGATTGCGCGTCTGGAGCCTGTGCTCTGCAATGGGAGAAGCCACAACAGTGAGAGGACCCCGTACAGCAAAAAAAAATAAAATAAAATCTGTACTAACTTTCAGAGTCTAGAAACCACTTTCAAATATTACCTGGTTTGACCCCATGAGATCAGAGGCTTATTGATCTCAGTTATTACAAATTAGGAAACCAGGCTTGGTGAGGCCAAGGAACTCGTTAAGGATCACCTGGTTAGGAAGTGGTGGTTCCAGGACTGAGGGTCTTCCGATGCAAGAGCCCATGTTCCTCCTTCTACCTGAGGCTGTCTCGGGAGATCTCTGGCGTAATACAGGCTATTGCACCAAAACATTGAATTGCATTTAAAAATAGAAATACAATGTTTCACTTTGTTATAAAGCAGAAACTAACACACCATTGTAAAGCGATTATACTCCAATGAAGATGTTAAAAAAAAAAGAAATAAAATGTTCACCTAGAACTTTCCAGTGCTCCTGGTATATTTGATTTCTTCCTCGTGACTTCAAGGAGTAAATATACCTTGGAGAAGAATGAACTTATCCTGAAGCCATTTTTCTGGCAGTGGATGAGTAGCTGGTGAACCACATTTGACTTGGCTTACTATTGCAAGAGTTATTTCTTGGTTCCATTTCTAGATAATGACAATCTTTAAAAAAATTTTCCCCTTCAGTTTTTAGGTTTGGAAATGGACATACTGATTAATTAGAAAAGAGAGAAAGGAGCTGCTGCTAAGATAAAAGGGAATGTTTTGTTTGTTTGTTTTTGCGGTATGCGGGCCTCTCACTGCTGTGGCCTCTTCCGCTGCGGAGCACAGGCTCCGGACCCGCAGGTCCAGCGGCCATGGCTCACGGGCCCAGCCGTTCCGCGGCATGTGGGATCTTCCCGGACCGGGGCACGAACCCGTGTCCCCTGCATCGGCAGGCGGACTCTCAGCCACTGCTCCACCAGAGAAGCCCAAAAGGGAAGGTTTGTAAAGACTGATTGGTTTTGGACATGGGTCAAATTTTCATTTATTTCTTAAATGAAGGAGTTTAAAAAAATGTCAAGTCAGTTATCAAGGCATTAGTTGGACCAAGATTGCATATTTTATCAAGCATTTTATGCAAAAGATAGATCTTTAAGAAAATCAGACATAAGTAGCCTTTCTAATTATGGGGGCCCATAGTGTCAGCAAATGAGTGACACTTGGAAAAACTTATTCTAAAATTAAAATGTCTGAATTTCAGTCCTGTGCTGAAGATAAGGAAACAAAGGCGTTTAGACCACAAATTGCTACGCTGAGTGTCAGAAGCAAATCTGTTGTAAGAAATGCAGTATCTCCTGTTATTTTCGAGTCCACAATACACCTTCTGTGTGCAGACTTGCTCTTACCTCCTCCGCCTAACTCCATTTCACTTAGAATACACACGTAGTTTATTACTGTACCATGCAATGGTGACATATTACTTTTACTTTGTGAGCTGAATATTGCACTTTCCCACGTTACTGAGCTGCAAGCTTTTGTGAGCTCTCGTGGGAAATTTGTGATGGTGTGAAGTGAACTCCTGTCACCACTCAATGGATTGCAAAAATAGTGTAGCTCTTGCTAAAGACCTGCATCATATCTTGAAAGATTGCACTGTTCAAATCAATACCTTCAAAAAGATTTGCTGTAGCCAGTCTCGTTTAAATGTGTGAAATGGATAGAGTATGCTTAAGAACATATAGTTGGCTATCTCCTTCCATTGTACTCCTTCTAGCTGATCTTTTGGTATGGATTTTTATAAGTATAAAAAACAAAAGGTAAGTATCCAAGCACGAATATGGCATTCTGTGGAAAGAGGATGTTGTGGAGTCTCACAGACCTAGATTCAAAGCCAAGCTCTGTTGCTAAGTAGACATGTCACTTTGTGCAAGCTTCCTAACCCTTCTGAGCCTTGGTTTCCTTCTATGCAAAATGGAGGTGATGATGTCTGCATCACAGGCTTGAGAAGTACCAAGCACAAAGCAGTTACCTACTATATGCTGATTTACTCTCTTTTCTTCCCTACTAGGCACCATTCTTCTTTTGCTCCATGATTCACCCACTTCTCGTCTCTATATTATCACACTCTTGAGTATATCTGTACCTTTATAGGTGTTCATGCATATGTGTGGATTTACCCCTTTATATTCACACCACTGAATACTGAGCTGAGCGGTGACTTTTTTCCTGCATTACCTTTAGGAATTTCAAAATAAGTTCCTTTTTTATATGATTTAACATAGGCCATTAAAAAATTTTAATAGCTATTTTAATTTCTAATTGGTACAATCAAAAAGAAATGTTCCTCTTAAAAAATGGGATTCCTGACCCCAAAATATGTAAAAGGGATTTGAAAATAAAAAGGAAAGTCTATATGAGTTCTATTTACTTGAAGCTTATCTGACAATACACTGAAAAATTAAGCATATGAAAAAGGGTGTCTGTAAGAGATTCAGTCACATACTAAAGAAAATATTGGCTTCTAAATGGGAGAAATTTAAAGTGAAATACTAGAAGAGATGTTTCGAAAAGAAAGAGAGCAGCATATTATTGAGGCCCACACACTCCATTTGCATATGAATTTTGCCCTCAGGATATACCAGGAAGAACAAAGGCAGGCTGGGAACAAGACCGATCAGGTCAGAAAGAGTTCCTGGTAATATGGCTTTAGAAAGTGTCTGCAGTCCTTTGCTTAAGCCGGGACCTTAGAACACAACAACTTCAGAAAGTAGAAACAAACTTTAGTGTGCTGAACAGCTGCCATATTTGAAAACCTAGTGGCAAAATTCGTAGACTTTGCCCAAGGTCTTCATCCTGATACACTATGCTTCACCCTTAGCAAGCAGCCATTAGGAACTGCATCAGAGGGACCCCCTCAGGAGAGATTTGTGTTTATTACGCTCTTTTACCCTTGTGGCCGAATAATATTTTTGAAATTTTAATCAATCAATTTTAATCAACCCTTTCAAGCAGCTGGGCCACTTTAGGGTCATGGTTCAAGGTTAGGAGGCTACAGCAGGGTGGAAACCAAAATTGCATTCATGGCTTTTGTCATCCAATAGCCAGGGCCCCGGAGTGTCCTGAGGAGAGAAAGTGACAAGAAGTTTGAGAGCTGAGGATCTGAGTGGGAAAATGTAGAAATGTATTTCCCCCCACCTTTAACTCCTCAGACTAGAAAAAATTCCCTGGGCTGGAGAAGATGGAAAAGAGATAGGAAAGAATCCATAAGAAAACAGATGGTGGTGGCTCCTGGTTAGAAGGATCTTTTGTCCCTATCTCCTGGGCTGAACCCTGTGGAAGCAGGAAAACCCTAGGCGCTTTCCAAAAGCTGAGACCAGAGAGCAGCTGTGCCCTTTCCCAAGGGCTGTGCAGGGAATCTAGGTAGCCAGGGTAGGATCTACAACAGTCTTGCAAAGATTTTCATGTCTCAGCCTGGCACATGGCACGAAAAGAGCAAAATGATGACTCTGACATCAAGCATGGCACCGAGAAGCAGAGAGAGAGAGAGAGAGAGAGAGAGAGAGAGAGAGAGAGAGATTGACCTCAGGGGTCCAGGTGAACAGAAGCAAGAAGGCTGACAGAAGCAGAAACTGGAGTGGGAGAGGCTCCAAGGACTAAAAGTATCCCCTGTCATCCTCCTTCCACACGGCCCCTCTGTGCCTTCAGATGCAGCCCCAGAGAGAAAGGCAGGGTAGAACCTTAGATGACGGAGGGTAACTTTCCTCCACCTCAGCAGCGCCCGGACTTAATATAAAATTAACCAGAGTTAAAGAAAAATAAACTCTTATAACTCTTGCATACCTGACTTGTGATGTACAGCCTTATCGAAACCTAATAAAAAGTCCAGAGATGAAACTAGATAGGCTGCCGAGGAGAGACTAGGGGGCGGGACAAGGGGCAGCTGGAACATGGCTGGGGCAAGAACGTCTCCTTTGGTCGGAAGAGCGTCCCCTCCGCTCCCTTCCTGAGTCTCGCTTACAATTCTGTTTAAGTTTTGAAGCTGAGAGAAGAGAAGGCCCGTCAGAGGGAACTGAGGCCTTTAACACCGTGCACTGCAGTTAGTTCTTGAAGCACAGCAGCTCTGCCAAGGTGTTTAAAAATGAAGTGCAGTTCCCACCTCCCACACCTCACATTCAGGAACTTCAGTCAGCTCACATTCCTTTCACATTTGTTGCAGAAGCTCCCCTTACACCTGAGGGGGAAGCTCTGAGTTTTTCAACTGTTCAAATGCAGTGTTTGAGGCGAGCACAAAGTTTCCATTCCAAAGCAGTAGCGGTGGAGGATGGAGCCCGAGGCGCAGCAAGCCTTTCTTGCCAGGTCCTGAGCAATGTCAGGGCCTCTGCGAGGCGGCGCCTCCGAGGAGCTGTGGACTCAGACCCTCCAACAGGAGCCAGAAAGAGCCCTAGTCCAAAGAGCAGGCTCTGTGCTCATGAGAACATTGAACAGCTAAGCCGAAAAGACTTCTGGTCACTAAACCACAATAAAGCGGGCTTTACTTTACAATGGGGCATGGGTGTTAGTCGCTAACACTGAAGGAAGCTGACAGATGAGCCATCTCTATCCCAGGAAGGAAACAGGACTAGCTGAATTTTAAGCAAAAACCTTGGAACAACAAAAACAAATACGTGAAGGGCTGGCCAAGGGCAAGTCAATAAAGAAAAAAGGGAAAGGCTCCCTGGTGTGGCTGCCACACCAGGGAGATTGCCACACCAGGTTGAGATTGATTACTTTGCATGTGTTATAAGAGAAGTTGCATGTAATGCACTTCATAGTTTTGCTTCCAATCACACCATTTCTGTCTAACGGGGAGAGCTCTGGTCCCGGATGCCACTGCCAGGCCTGCCAGATAAGGGAAATGTATTCCTCTGGGCAGCCTCCCTGGAATTCGCGGTCACAGTGAAATCACTTGTGCTGTCTCGGATTCCTTTCAGAGTGTGGGAAGGAAGATGACAAGAGCATCCCCTGGGGGCTGCAGGGTCCTCTTAAGCCACCTCTAAGGCAGGTGGGGCCTTAGAAGGTGCAGGTCTACCTGGTAATATTTCAGTGACACCTGGAAGGCTCTTCGTCCGCCTCCTCCAATTGCTCTCAGTTGCTCAGCACTCTTCTAAAGAAATACAATCTTTCCTTCCACTGTTAGAAAGAATTTCATAGTAAGGTGTAAATGACCGATAGCATATCCTTTCCCGAGGATAGGTTTTGATAAGAGGAAAATAAGGGGAACATGGAGTTATTATTGATAGCTGGAGTAGTGCCTTGAGGAAGGGAGGAAACTCTGCGTTGGGGAAAATGATGAAAAATGGGAAAGGCGTGGTCGCCAATGTTGATCACTTCATAAATTTCCATAGAGTCAGTCTTATTCAAAAGTACTGAAATGGCTTTGCTGACCCATGTGAAAGTGTCATTTAGAATAATCTACCAGTTGAGAGGTCTTGTATGTTCCCCATTATTAACATCGAGGTAAGCAGAACTCCCACTAGAACATCCTGCGAACGCCTGGCATTCTCCAGCTCTGGCTTTCTGGGTTACATAACCTCTGAGTAAAACATAGTCCTATGACTATGCAGTCATAGGAGCTCACTGCAGTGCCTGGAGGGCAGTGGTCAGAAACCATCAGAAGCCCCTTGGACATTTTACAAATGATGGACCCGAAGTGTTCTTGATCAAGAAGTCTTAAGAATCCGCCTTCCAATGTAGGGGACGTGGGTTCGATCCCTGGTCGGGGAACTGAGATCCCGCAAGGCGTGCGATGTGGCAAAGAAAAAAAACGTCTCTTCATCATAAATATCCCAATTCTTCCTAAACTAAGTTATGAATTTGACATGACCTCAACAAAAGTACTAACAGTTCTTTTCTGTACCTAAACAAGCTGTTTTTAGAGGGCGGGGGTACTACAAATCAGCTCTAGTAGATATTAGAACATACTAAAAAGCCTCAATATTTAAAAAGTGTGACACTGCCACATAAAATGACAGGCCTTTGGAACAGAATAGAAATTATAGAAGAATAAAATACATATAAAATTTAGTATATGATAAAGATGAACTTTTTATACAGGGTGTTGGGACAACCAAGTATCATACGCTAAAGGATAAAATTGGATCCATACTTTACATTATACAGCAAAATTAATGATTTAAATGTGCAAAATGAAACCATAAAAGTACTAGAAGGAAACATGGGAGAATTCTTTTATAATCTTGGTATAAAAAATGCCTTTTTAACTATGACTAAAAATTTAGAATCCATTAAAAAAAGATTGATAAATTCAGCTACTAAAAAAAAAAAAACAAAGCCTTCTCCATGTAAAAGTAGCATCAAGTCAAAGAGAAAAAATAATTGGAACTCATATATAGACAAAGTGCTCATTTCTCTACAGAAGGATCTCCTAGAAAAGAAAGAGGCTAACAACCCAAAATAGAAAAATGAACAAATGACATGAGCTAACAGTTTGTAGAAAAAGAAACACAAATGCAAAACATCAAGATTATCAGTGTCACTCATTACAAGAGAAAAGCAAATTAAAAATATACAGAGATGCTATTTTTCCCTGTGAGATTGACAAAAATCCAAAAGTAGGACAACACATTCTTCCGGTGAGGCAGGAAAAGAGGAGCTCTCATTCACTGCTGGTCAGAGAGCAAAATAGCAAATTCGGAGGTAGGTATCGGGGTGGCCAAAAAGTTCATTCAGGGTTTTCTGTAATATCTTACTTTTTGGCCAACCCGATGATGCGTCAGTACCCCCAGATTAACAATGCATCTGCCAGACTTCTGCTTTCAGCCATGATAGACTAAGATAAACCAAATTTACTTTCTCATCTTAAACAACAACAGCAAGAAAAAGGAAGAAACTTTTTTTTTTTTTTTGCGGTACGCGGGCCTCTCACTGTTGTGGCCTCTCCCGTTGCGGAGCACAGGCTCCGGACACGCAGGCTCAGCGGCCATGGCTCACGGGCCCAGCCGCTCCGCGGCATGTGGGATCTTCCCAGACCGGGGCACGAACCCGTGTCCCCTGCATCGGCAGGCGGACTCTCAACCACTGCGCCACCAGGGAAGCCCCAAGAAGAAACATTTGAAGCAAAAGTTTTTAGACATTGGACAATAAGCAGCACAGGACAATTCTGATGGTTAATTTTATGTGTCAGCTTGACACATGGGTCATGGGGTGCCCAGATATATGGTCAAACGTTATTCCGGGTGTGTCTGTGTGAAGGTTTCTGGATGAGATTAACATTTGAAGTGATAGACTGAGTAAGGCAGATTGCCCTCCTTCATCCAATCAGTTGAAGGCCTGAGAAGAACCAAAAAGCTGACCCTGTTGTGAGTGAGAGGGAATTCCTCCTTACTGACTGCCTTCAAGCCACCACGTTGGTTTTTTTCCTGTTTCCAGACACAAACTGAGACACTGACTCTTCCTGGATCTCGAGTCTGCCAGCCGTCAGACCGGAACTACACACCATCCTGGTTCTCAGGCATTTGGTCTTGGACTAAAACTACACTGTCAGCTCTCCTGGGTCTCTAGCTTGCTGACTACAGATCTTGGGACCTGTCAGCCTCCACAACTGCATGAGGCAATTCCTTATAATAAATCTCATATATATTCTGTTGGTTCTATTTTTTCTGGAGAACCCTGACTACCACAACAGTGAACCCTGAAAAGAGAGAAACAAGTAAGGGGATGCTGTGGTTGCTACAGCCTACTGCCTAGAGTCAGGTTCCAGCCCAGGGAGGGGCCTCCCCAAGAGCTCACAGCCTTGCTAAGTTGAGGAGACAGAGTTCAGAATTCTGAGAGGCCAGGGAGACTAGAATTCACAGGGCAAAATACCAGAGAGGTAAGAGCTCACAGAAACTTCAGAGATCAAAGTGTTCCCCTTGAGGGTTCCCCTGAGTCAGGACTCTCTCGATCTATGAGATAGTCAGTTCTGGGCTCTCGTGGTGGGAGCATCTTTACAGACTATGATTCTTGACCTTAAAAGACCCATTTCCTACACAACAGGGTCTCTAAACCCCAACCTGCTACTTCATTTGGTACATAAATTAAGAACAACAATCTACTCTGAAGGAAAATCTGGCCGTGTTGGACTCAGTGAAAGACATGTGTTTGTTTCCAGCATGGTGCCTTTCTAAGAGATTTTCAGAGGCTATTTTTTGGACCATCTGCTATTTTGACCTGATGTAGGCTTCATCTCTGCAAAATGCAAATCAAATGAAATGGCAACCGTGCTCAGTTTTGCATCAGGAGGCTTGCTGTTGGCTTTAGTCTGTCACATAACCTCTCTGGGTTTCTTCTCATCTTTACAAAAGGAAGTTGCCCCACTCTGTGGTCTCTAAAGCCCCTTGAGTTCTAGAATTCTATGAAAATTTCTGCTAATACATCACGATCACAAAGAATTTACAGTGCTCCAAGATAAGGCATAATTGCACTAGTTCTAAAATATATAGTTATGCTATTTAATTCTACAATGAGATTTAATTAACTTTCCTTTCCCACTGTCAAAAGCCTCAGTGGAATAATTGTCTTTGCAAATCGTGCAGAGCTTTGGTGCCCTGATCAGACACTCCAGATACCCAATTTGCTCTCATAGCAGCAGGAAAAACCTTGGAAAGCAATAATGCTTTATTCACCGGAGAAAAGGACAGCGTAGTTGCCACAGGAAAGCCACTTCCATCCTCCTCTCCACAGCCCCAGAAGAGCTGTGGTACCAGGCGCCGGCTAAATGCCATGAGGATTTAGCCCGATGGATAAATCTTGTTCCCTCGGCTGCCTCAAACAGGTGGATCCAACTGAAGCAAATGTTACGAATTGGACTTTTTCATACAGCCTTGTGGAAATATCCATTGCCCTAGGCCCCCAGAGCCACCAGGGAATGTCTGACTTAACCACAGTTTTACTCATCTTTCAGCTGAAGCAGACCTTCAAGCATAAACCTGAGTCACGTTGGGGCACTGAGTGGATTTGTGACCTTCCCTGGAGGCGACTGGCTCCAAACCCCGGGAATGTGTTATATGAAAAAATAAATGCTTTTTTTTTTTACCATCTGTAAATGAAAAACATTCTTCATATGTTTAACTGTTTCAAATTGCCATATGTCACACACACACACACACAAACACAGGCACGCTGCATGCCTGCTGGGGGCTGGGATCAAGTTGGTACTCGAGATTTTAGGTCCCTCTTCCAACCCTCTGCTTTTTCTTTCAAGGATGCTACAGGTAAGAAGCTTCCAGGTGGGCTTCCCTGGTGGCGCAGTGGTTGAGAAGTCCGCCATGGCCGCTGAGCCTGCACATCCGGAGCCTGTGCTCTGCAACGGGAGAGGCCACAACAGTGAGAGGCCCATGTACCGCAAAAAAAAAAAAAAAAAAAAAAAAAAAAAAAGCAGCTTCCAGGTTTGTACCCACCCGGAAATAGCACAATTTAAATCTTAGTGGGGATGCTATGGCTGGCTTTTCTGGAATTTCAACCATCTGCTGCAATTCTCCCCCTCCCCTTTCAGCCATTCACTTCAACTGTCCCCATGCTGCCACAGAATCATAAACATTTAAGGACTAAAACCATGGCAAAATAGGGTAAGGCACTTTATGTTTTATTTTATAAGAGGGATGGATGGGTAGAGAGAAAGGGAGAAGGAAGAAACTAAAAGAAACTTTTGAATTCAACTGTCCCTCATTAACTTAGTAAGAGGACTAATTAGCTTCTTTCAGAGACTTTTTGGTTGGGTGTTTGCTGCTTGAATTAATTTTCCTGGGAAGCTAACAAGCCAGAGCTTTTCTTATTGTCAAAAGTTCCTCATTCCTCCCTCAAAACCGTTAGGGGATGAAGGCAAACCCCCTAACAGTACCCACTGCAGGATCTATTTTGGTCTGATCTGATCATGGTGACTGAGGAACGGTCAGTGAGCAAGGTGGTGACCCATGGAAGACATGATTCTCTAAATCTAGAAGGAAATTCTCTCATGAAGGACCTTTTAAACTGACTCACAGGTATTGCCAAATAAGTCCTTTTATAGCGAGCAGTGGGTACTGCCGTTTGCTTATCCAGATCGATCCCCTTCCTGACTGGCTGGCACAGATGTTTCTTTGCTTCAGGGGGTTGATACTGATTCCATTCCCCCGATGGGGTTTCAATGTAGTCATGATCATGTGACCCAGTTCTGGACAAAGATATAAGAGGCTTAGAACTTCTGGGAAAAACTGAACAACATAGGTAACGTTCACTAATATCTGGTTCTCCTTTACTTCTGAATACGTGGAAAATTGTACCTCCCTACCCCCTTGTAGTGAAGCAGGGCCGTGGCAGGTTTCTGGCCAATGAAATCGAAGGGGAAGTTACAAGAACTATAAGAGGAAGTCACCTCGGGCCAAAAGATTTATCAGCAGCCTTCTTTTTTCTTGCCACTACAAACTCTGAAGTTCTTTTTAAGATGAGAACTTCCATTAGTCTGGGTCCAAGACTGAGCCAGCAAATCCGTGTAAGACATGGAGCGTGGGCAAGCAATGTGCTTTTGTTGTTTTTAAGCCACTAAGATTGGGAGGTTATTTGCTACTGCAGTATAATCTAGTCTATAATGACTGATACAGCTTTACTTGCGCTTGAGAAACAGACATAAGATGCAATAAGGAAGAGCTACTTTTCCTACCCTGGAGACAATTTTGTGAGAATATGACACTGGATCAATTTAGTTCAGAGGAGGATGCCAACACATAAAAACCTAAAGGAGCCGGGCCCTTGACAACATCATTGAACACAGAATAAACCTGGAAGTCACCAGACTTCTTTCTCTTATGTGAGATAATAAACATCTCATTTTTATGCCACTTTCAGTCTCATACTCTCTTATTGGCAACCAAAAGCATCCGAACCAATACACTACAAAAGAGGTTATCCACCTCTCTCCTTCTTTCTGTATCTTTTTTTGTTTCCATCCATCCATCCATTCGTTCATCTCTATGACAAACAGATATATCAATTATTTTTCAGGCCACACCAACCATGGGAAACAAAACACAGCAAAAGACCCCCATGGTTTTAACCAAAGCCATACACAGATTCCCTGGAACTCTGGCTCCACCAAATCCCCCCAGTGATCACTGGTGCTGTTCTTATTACTGACCACCTCCCAGAGTCCACAGTGACTCTTAAGGTATTACTGGAAAGCCGAGGGTCATCTGGGCCTGTTTCTTTGCTACTTGCAGTTTTTAAATTTACTCCGTCTATAAACATGTTTCCTGATATTAGCTCCATGCTGAGCACTGTAGTGACTGCAGGGGACAACACATAGTTACTGCCATGGAAAAGAAACAGGGTGATTGGGTGGGGAGGTGGGACAGGAAAATCAACAGGCCAGTTGAATACAGGGCCTGCCACTGTGAGCTGCAGATTCCCTGCAGCTTCTCACCATGTTCTCTTCTGGACACCAGTCTGCCTACCACATCTGGTCACTCCTGTCAGCAGGTTGTACCTGTCCTATATGCTCCAAACCGTAATAACCAAGGATCCATCAGGTCCTGAAAGGACTTTGCTCTGCGAGGTCTAGACCGATGCCCGGAGTTGGGTTAGAGCTTTTCTTTCATTCTCCACTTGCCTCATTGCAGCCTTGCTTTCCCTACCTCTGACCAGTGATTGTTTCAGGACAGTCCCTTACCTGCAGTCACAAAGCCAGAGCTTTTCTTATTGTCTCAAGTTCCTCATTCCTCCCTCAAAACCATTAGGGGATGAAGGCAAACCCCCTAACAGTACCCACTGCAGGATCTATTTTGGTCTGATCTGATCATGGTGACTGAGGAACGGTCAGTGAGCAAGGTGGTGACCCATGGAAGACATGATTCTCTAAATCTAGAAGGAAACCCTCTCATGAAGGACCTTTTAAATTGACTCACAGGTATTGCCAAATAAGTCCTTTTATAGCAAGCAGTGGGCACTGATGTTTCTTTATCCAGATCGATCCATCTATATGACAAACAGATATATCACTTATTTTTTCAGGCCACACCAGCCATGCGAAACAAAACACAGCGAAAGACCCCCATGGTTTTAACCAAAGCCATACACAGATTCCCTGGAACTCTGGCTCCACCAAATCCCCCCAGTGATCACTGGTGCTGTTCGTATACTGACCACCTTCCAGGAGGTGGTCAGTAATAAGAGCTGGGTCTGCCAGGTCCCCTGGCAGGTGGCTTCCTAAGTATCCATTCCAAGGACTGGAAGGCAAAATTCATCTCTGTTCCTTGATGCTTGGACCAAAGGCCCCTACAGAGCTTGAAATGGAATGTGTTCTCCAGAAGCAGACATTTAGATAGACTTTGGGGTACAAGATGGTTTGGGTTTTCTTTAGCGAATAACGGCTGTGAACAAAAGGCAGGATTAGGCAGAGGAAGAAGTAAAACTATGATGCAGGATCGACCAACCTCAGCCAACCCAGTACACTGTGTTGGGCTGAAATGGCCAGGCCTCCATTCTGCTCCTGCTAGCTCAGTCACCAGATGAGAGGGGCTCCAGGAGGAGTGTGACCCTGAGTGGGGCTCCCCTACAGCTGAGGCAGACCATGACCGAGCTGACAGGGGGAGCTGTGTCTGCTGGGCTCCCCACAACTGGGCGGCAAGTCCTTCTCCGGAAGGGACCTGGCAGACCCAGCTCAGTGTGCCCCACAGTCCGCCCTCTGGGCTTCTTGGCTCTACTTCTCCAGGTGTGCTCAGTGAGCAGCTCCTCCAGGATTCCTGTGGGCCTCTTGTAGAAAGCGGAAACAGGTGGACAATTATAGCCCCCCGTGTGATCGTCTGAGCAAGGCAAGTGCTTTCAGGGCCCACAGTTGATGCTTATTTTCTCCTCCCCCGTTCCCTCTTGGGTACCACCTCAGCAGACTCAGACCATCCTCTCCAAAGCTCACCATATCCTTCTCTGATGGGGTTGCTGAATCTGTCCATCCACAGTTACAATCGGGCAAGGAAGTCAAAAGGGGCACCCATTTGGTTCCATACATATTCCTCACTGGTCCCATAGTGTAACAGAAGCCCACCTCCCCCGATGATCAGGGTCAGCTACACCTGCAATGATCTTGCCCACTTGCCCCTGGATACAAGGATCCTAAAATGCCTGGGAGCAACGGCAGTTCGAATTCAATGGGATTCTTGCTGTGTCCCCTAGAGAAAGTCTGTCCCCTCTGGGGGACATAAAGCACAAAGTTCCCCAGTGAGTCACTGAAAGTGGGTAGGGGGGTCACTCCTACTTCCACCTGTTGGTTCCCAGATCCATGTATTCTTCCTACTGAGAGCATAGTGCTATGGGGACACAACGCCCTATAAAGGCCTTTGGTTCAATGCATGCGTTATATCCTTCTGGGCAGTGGGGAATGTGATACGACCAACCCGTGGATCCCATGGTAGTGTGCCCAGTCCTCATATCTTTGCTGTAAAGTGGGTCCCCTGATGGGATGCCATGTTATATGGGATCCTATGCCAATGGATCAAATACTGCACAAGCCTTTAGAGAGCAGTGCTGGCTGAGCCCTGATGGTGGGCAAGTCAAACTTGTGTCTATTCTTATGACAACAACTGCTGGCTTTTCCAGAATGGAAGAGGCTCAAGGTAGTGAGCTTACCACCAAGGGACCAGTTGATTTCCTTCAGGACTGTTGCCATATTGGGCACTCAGTGTCAGTCACTGTTGCTGGAAGGTGGGACAATTAGCAGAGGAGTAGCTAAATCAGCCTTGGGAGGTGGGAATCCATGCTGTATGTCCTGCATGGAGACTCCATCTCTGCTGCCATGGCCACCACATTCATGTGTCCATCATGCCAGCACTGATGTGGCTGATGACGAAGGCTAGATAACGTCAGCTGGCCTGGTCATTTCGTCTACTTGGTTGTTTAGTGCTTCTTCTGTAGTGGTCGCTCTCTGGTGGCTTTAGCATGTGGGATGATGTCTTCACACTTGGTGCCACTCCCCATGTTCATCTGCATGCTTCTGCCTCAGATTGGCTTATCCCCAACCTTTTCTCTATCGGGCATCTAACCAGAAAGCCAGGACATTTGCTATATCTAGCCAGGACATTTGCTATATCTAGCCCACAATATATATTCTAATCTTGGGTCATTTCTCTTTTTGCAGTTTGGTGAACCGGTACATTGGGAAACTTCCCACTGGGAAGATTTTCCCTTGATGCTCTCTTTCAAGTCCATTGCTGATGAGGCTATATTGAAGCTGCCGTCCATTTTTGGCTCAAACCCACACACTGAGCCAATCCATCTGTGTACTAAACTCAGGCGTTTCCCTCTATTTTAAGCTGGTCGTACAAGATGTCCTATGCACTCATTAGCAAGAGCTGAGGCGGGGGAATGTACCAAAATGGTGGATGCTCTGGTCTGGGCTACCTGTTCATGCAGCTTGCTTGTGCACTAGGTCCTCCTTGGGCTTGATCCCAGATGGATCATGTCCATCTTATGATGGGTTGCTGCTGGGTTCACCCAACCTTCTGATGTGAAGGGTGTGACAGGACCCAAACCCTGATGGATAATGCCTGGTAACTTAGTATCCTGTGCTTAGGGTGACTATCTGTTAATGCAGGACTGAGGGATTTCCCATGATAAAAGACTTTCAGTGTTAAAACTGAAAGTCTGGGGAAGTCCTGGGCAAACTGGGGCTGTGTTCGCCATCCCACCCATGGTCAGTCACTCTGTCTCCAGGAGGGCCCCGTTAACATGCCAGCAGTTGTATTTCAAAAGGTGCATAATTCTCCACTGAAGGTAACATGGCTTTGTTCCAGAACCCCAGGAGCCTCCTTTGTTGTTCTTCCACTGGGACTTGCCACAACTCTTTGAGGGCATCCACCCAGATATTGTTATTGCGTGTGTCAAGGTCCCAGGTTTCCCAGCCCGGAAACCCGGGTTCACATACCTGTCTTGGTTGGTTCGTCCACTCCGACTTGAAGTCCTGGGTTTGGTCCTTGGCTTGCTGCACTCTCCAGCTAGAGAAGATGAGAGCTTCACTGTGTGTGAGCCAAGAGGCCCTCTGGCTTTCATCCCTGACTTGCAATTAGTTGCCTGTTACTCATTTTCAGGTGTTCACGATCTTCTGTGGAGTAGCAACAGCACCTAGCAATAGCCATCCAGTCCCACTTTAGGGCTAGATGTTCATAAGTTTCGGGTGCCTCATATACTGCTTTCACTAGTACATTCTCTGTTACAGGTACACCATCCCAATTCACCACTGAAGGCAGTTTTAATGATAGGACCACCACCTGGTGCCGGAAAATGGGGCCTAATTGCCAGCCAGGCGGTGAGTGATTCAGCTTTAAAGCTCTGTCTTACCCTCTGCTTTCTGAGACTCTCCTCAGCACCAACTGTTGCAAGGCTGCTTCTTCAAACTGAGACAGTCTGGGGAGCAGGATAGCTATTACAGATGAATACACCTAAAAGGGAAAGGGGAAAGAAACAGGACTGGTCCCGGGAAGAAGGTGATCTGTGATGCAGGCCTGACAAAGCTCTGGCCAAGCTGGCGAGGTGCTCTGGAATGAGTGTTGTCTGTAGAATCTAGCGCAGGCTGCCCTGAAAGAATATGACGGACCACGTGGCTTCTGTTGAAGGAGCCAACACCTGGAGGCTGGCTGTTAACTGCACCCACTCCCTGTAGCTGACCAGGAAGTCCGTCCGTGATGGGGGCTCTGCACAGTGCACCTCCACGCCTACCACCTAACTCTCCTCCGACAACTCAGAGCCCCCCTGAAACATGGCTGTGGCATTGCACAGGGCCCATGGTAGGCATGGGCCCTAAGCCATACTGTGATTCCTGGCTTGTGGGTTCTACAAAGTGAGTCCTTTGTTTTCCCATCAGGGAAGAAGGGGAAAGATGGCGGGGAGGACGCGAAGAATCACTGTTTGTAAATTAGGAGGTAAAAAGAAAAAAGCACCACAACAATCTGAGGAGAAGAAAAACGAAAGCTTGTCTCTCTCCAGATATCCTCTTTCATTGTCTTTTCTTCTCCATATTTTCCAGTCCAAGACCCAGAATAAAAGCATCTGGACTAGGACTTTTCTTAAAGTGTCCTAGAAAAGAGCCAGACATGTCTGTATGGACCTTTCTTCCAGCTTTCTGCCAGAAATATTCAATCAAACGATGACTGCTCTTCCTTGTACTGGGCTATCCAAATAGAGACAGAGAAATCTCTTATCTTGTTCCATAAACCCAAGTCCTAGGAATTCCACCACTGGTCCCATTTCCCACTCACTCTCCAACCATCCAACCATCTGTGTTCACCCCACGCTGACCATCCTGCAGGGAACTGACCAAGTGTGTCCCTTTGGCATGACCAGCCATGCAAACGTAGTGAGACCACTTTCCAGAGGTCTACGACATTGCATGTTTAAAAAGTTAAGAGCAATTTAAAGTGCAAGTATTACTCTGAAAATGCTCCCTAATTAATAAATGTTCTACATTTTTATGTGGGAATGTTTAATATTTAATTTTTCAATAATTTTATCATTTATAATTTATTAAATTTATTTTATGGCTTGTATTTATTAAAAATTTATATACTTCCTATTTCTTTTACTCCAATGTTAGATTTCTATGCAAAGTGAAAAAAACTGGTGCTTTTCAGTCATATGACTTTTTTCAAAGCCTCAATTGCAGTGTATTAAGCCTCCAGCATCCTAAGCTTCCCTCACGGTGTCTCTCCTGACATTTTCTCAATGACCATTGCATTTGTGTAGGTCAGGGTATCAGCAGGTCTTTGGAAGTGGGCTAAGATGTTCAGCTTTTTTCTCCAATGAGCTGGTTATAGCAGTTATTGCAGCACTAAAACTTCATGGTGTTGGAATTGTATGGACTTGGAGCTACAATGTTCTATATGCCCCTGAAAATTCAGACCCTGTATCAAGATGGGTTGAGTAGGGATTTCTGGCCCTCAGGCGTTGACAGCTCAAGTGCGTTAAGTTTCCAGTCAGGTAATAGAAGGGAGGGGCTGGCAGAGAATACTAAAAGTGGCGTTGGTGTTAAATGCCCCAACCATTGAAAACCAAATATTTTCAAAGAAACAAAGCATGTCTGATGTCTTTGGTCTGGATTCTGCAAGTCTGCAGCCTCTGCAAGGGAATCCTTGAGACTTTGAACTGATATCTGAATATTGGGCTGTACATCTTCGTAGGTAGAGGGAGGGCCAATATTAAAAGTCTCCTTTCCGTACTGTGGATTTTAGGCAAGCTCAAGTGATGATTAAGGTCAGGAGACCACATATGCGTTAAGTGGAGGAGGATTTTATACCGATAAAATCGGCAGGCACACAGTGGGTTCAGTTCATTCAGTGCACACATGTTTATTGAGCATTTACTATGTGAGGTGCTCATGAGGTCAGATAAAAAGAGAGGTGCAAGGAGTGAGAAGGCATTTCGAAGAACGATGCTGCAAAAACAACAGAGGGGAAGAATGAGCTTTGTCGCTCTGTAAGTCACCAAAATTCTATAACAAAAGCCCATCAAACAGGGCTGTGAAGTGTTTTGAGATGCTGGGTTTAAAAATGTGATATAAAATCATTAATGTCAAAATCTACCACTCATCACGTTCGACATTTTTTTTTAATTTATTTATTTATTTATGGTTGGGTCTTCATTGCTGCGTGCAGGCTTTCTCTAGTTGCGGCAAGTGGGGGCTACTCTTTGTTGCGGCGTGCGGGCTTCTCATTGCTGTGGCTTCTTTTGTGCAGCACAGGCTCTAGGTGCAAGGGCTTCAGTAGTTGCAGCACGTGGGCTCAGTAGTTGTGGCTCACCGACTCTAGAGTGCAGGCTCAGTAGTTGTGGTGCATGGGCTTAGGTGCTCCACGGCATGTGGGATCCTCCTGGACCAGGGCTCGAACCCGTGTCCCCTGCATTAGCAGGCGGATTCTTAACCATTGCGCCACCAGGGAAGTCCCACATTTGAAATTTTTTATGACAACTTTTGAACATATTTTCTCACCCCTGTTAGAACCGAGGGCAGAGCCCACCTCTGTTTTATCTTTACTTCCCTGCATCCTGTATAGTGCTTTGCTCACAGTAACTCCCATAAAGATGAGCTAAATGAGTTCAAGTTTATACTCAGACCATCTCTAGCTTGTAAGCTACAGGAGGATAGGTTGGATGCATTTTTCATTGATGTTTTCCAAGGAGCCTAGAATAGTGCTTTGCACTGAAGGTGCTGAATAAGTGCTGTTTCAGTCAAAGAGAAACTTCTGACACCCTATTCTTTTTATGATCCAGGCCTCCCCCAGTGCCCTTCTCCCAACCTGGCAATGCTGAGTTGGGACTCCTTTAGTGCCAAACACAGCTCACTCCTGTAATATAGCTGCTGAGTGTCTGTAGCATTTTGATATAATGCATTAAAACATTTCCCCAGCCAAGTGTTTTACACAACATACAATATTTTCCTATGCTAGTGTTTCTTTTATTGAGTTTTTTACAAAAAAATTATCACACATTCTACAGATATTCAGCAACACTTACTCAACTGAAACACAAAATAAAATTACAGAAACACCAAATACAGACATTCTCTCAAATTAACTGGAAAGAACTGATTGTTAGTGAGGAATCGACTCCACGTAAATTGCTGCGTGGCCTCTGCATAGGGCTCTCTTTGGTCAAATGTCACATTGGTGGGGCACTTTCCAGGTGGGTCAACTCCACTGTCCCTTTATCTGCCAACCCAGCAATCAGGACAGAGACTGAGCATCCCAAGTTTAAGTTCACGGAAGAGGGCTTATATTGTAGCTCCAAGGGTCACAAAGCAGACAGTTGCTACACCTTGTACAGCCCAAGATGAAGGCAAGTGAGGAGGGTATGTAGACTTGGCAAGAGTTACTGAGTTGAGAGAAACACTTGTTGCCAGAAGAATGTGCGAGTGGCCCCTCCCTGTGGAAGGACCATTGTCTGGGGAAAAGGTGACTTAGAGAAGAGAGCAGATAGCAGAGGTCTGGGCATGGAGATGAAAGCATGAGGAGGAGGAGGTGTAGGGAGCAGGTCAGGTAGGAAATCAGTGAGGGCAGGTCACGTGGGGGCACCTCCATCCTGGGAACTGAGACCACAGCTTGTGTCAGGTGCTCAGGGAAGACTTAGAATAACCGCCCAAAGCTCAATCGTTATACTTCCACTTGAACTCTAAATCACACCAATTTCATCCCCCTGTGAGGTAGAGGCAAAGGGTCAAGGAGCCTAGACCTTAGCTGATAGGGTTAATAGCATTCATGCCTGCGTGCATCACTTCTCACCCTTGAAATCACCCCCAAATTCATCAAAATAAGTATTTTCACTCTTAGTCAGCAAATGAGGGGACCAAGCACCAGGAAGTTTAAGTATCTTGCAAATTGTTGCACTTGGCATAAAGGGGGAGACCCAGGACTAGGATTCAGGTCCTCTGGACACTCACCTACTGGTTTCCTCCCTTGTTTCCTTTATACCTCTGTGCAAATATTACCCTCTCAGTGAAGGTGATCACCATTTATAAGTAGGAACCCTTACTCCACATCAGTACTCCCTCGCCCCCATCCCTTCCCGAATACTCATCAACGGCAGAAATACGAATACTTACTTGTCAACTTATTTATTGATCTTGCTTCCCTCCCCTATTACAATGTCAGCTCAGTGCAAGCAGGATTGTCTGTTATATTCACTGTTGTATCCTCCAAACCTAGAACTGCACCCGGCACGTCACCCTTGCCTAATCCTATTTGAAATGTCTGGATTAGGACTTCTGAATCGTCCAGGGATCTTGCTTGAATGCAGATTCAGAGCCTGGGATAGGTCCTGTATGCTCATATGGCTGGTCTGGGGAACACTCGCCATCACATGTGGTTTTCCTTTAGCTCTGATTTGGTGGTAGGTGGAGATGGCTAAAGAAGAGGGCAGGGTGGGGCCCGAATGGAGGAGAATAGCTGAAAGGAATCTCTTATAGGGAATTTTCTATCCTCAGTAGTTCCCCTTTGATCTCGCGTGCATCATGAATGTGTAACATTTCTGAATGGTACTTAAGGAATAGGTATTCTCATCCCACAGCGCTTTGACAAGCACCCAGCCTCATTTCCACTGGGCCTCCCTGATGAACATGCTAGGAGCCGCACTGCTGTTGAGAACTTGGTTCAATTCCGAAGCCTACCTTAAAAACAGAAAAGCCTCAAAGGCTGCAACTAAGGGAACCAACTCTCTCAAACGGGGATTTTCTTTAGGATCTGTTTGGCAAACACGTATGTTTCTTACTTTGAGGCAGGCCATGTCAGCAGTTTAATTTAAGACATCAAATGAGAAACAATCTGTCTGGCATAACCTTTTGCCGGTGAAATGAACAGCCTCTGAGCCAGCTCCCAGAAAACACTCTCATTATCCTGGTCTCCGTGACATGGGACATATTGTCTCTTTTCTTGACTTGACCTTAACACATCACTGATGCAAAACATATTTTTAGTTTGAAAAATAGTCATCTAGAAAATAAAACCATTTCATCATCTCAGCCACAGTTCTGAGCCTCAATGCTATTGAAAATGTGTTTTATTTGTTTGATTTGTACCACTGACTGTTTCTAGCCTTTTAAAAAATTAGGGAAATATTTGTGAGCATAGAGGTACCCTGCAAAAATTTATTCTTTCCATTCAAAACCTAAGGTTAACAAACTAAGATCAATAGGAACATGGACTCTGACTCTGGTCACAAAATGTTCTTGGAAACTGAGGGATAAAGGGAGTTTTGTTTGGAAGTAAAGACTCATGATCAAATTAAAGAAAAAATATCTCCATAACTGTTTAAAATAGCAAAAATGTGATCTACATCATGGAGAGTTCCAGTGGCATGGGGGAGGAAAATTAGGGACCATTTAGTTTAATGAGACATTTTCAGAGATGAGGAAACTGTGGCCTGGTAGGGAGACTTGCTCAAAAATATGTAGCTATAGTGGGAAGAGGCAGGACTAGAATTCAGGTCTCCTGGTTTGTGGCTAATGACCTCCCACCTCACCTACTTTCTTCCCTGTAAAAGTCCTACGTGACAGATATACTTGCACTAATTGGTGCATTGCTTATATGAGAGCCTCTTGTACCTACATCAGTTAGGATTAGCATCAATTACTATTAACGGGCTAGAGCAAGATAAAAATTTATATTTCACTCATTTAAAAGAAGCCTGGTGGTAGGCAGATCTGGTGTAGTGACTGCACAGAAATTAGGGACCCACTCTCCCGGTAACTCTTTACTCCATCTTTCTATTGCCAATTCATGACCTAAGATAGATGCTGAAATTCCAACTATTATGTCCACACTACATGCTGGAAGATGAGAAGAAACACAGTGGACAAAGGGGCTTCCTTCTGCTGTCTCTTTCTCTTTTAAGGTGACTTCCACAAATTTCCTCCCAACAACTTCTGCTTATATCTCACTAACCAGAACTTATATTGCCACAAGGGAGACTGGGAAATGTGACTTTCCATCAAATTGGGGTTCTATTCCTGAAGAAGAAAGAGAATATTGGTATTGGAAGGCAATGAGCTGCCTCTGCAACTGTACGAAGTATATTCATAGCACTGAAAGCCATCCTCTGGTCTAAATTTGGCTTTTTTACAATCAATACATTAGGAGTCATGATTCTGATAGTGGTATAGCAGCTTGTATTGGACTAACCATCTCACAGATAATGATTAAACTCTAGGGAAAAAACAGACACAAAAAACCTCTTGAAATCACTGGAGAACAACCCAAAGTAGGAGCTAAAGGGAATTCAACCATTTAAAGAAAGGAAGGTGGGGGCAGAGTCAAGATGGCGGACTAGGAGGATGCAGAATTCGAGTCTCCTCACAACTAGGGCACCTACCAGGCACTGGTGGGGGACCACGGACACCTAAGGGGACAAGAGGAAACCCCAGGTACTGGGTAGGATGTGGGGCATGGGGGGAGTGAAGGGGGAGGAGAAGTGGAGGCGGAACAGGACCGGCACCCCTGAAGGGTGGCTGGGGGAAGGGAAGGGATCCCACGCCCTTAGGGGGAAATTGGGGGACCACTGGGAGAGCAGAGGATCAAAAGGGAGCATGGCCAGGTTTCCCCTGCCCACTTGGACCCCAGGAACCTCTTGAGATCCCCAGCCTGATCCTCTGCCCACCGAGGCCCCCTCCAGCAGTGCGGGTCCTGAGGGAGTGGGAGGGAGGGAAGGGGGAGCAAAAGTTAAGGCCGGACCTCCAGGACTGGCACCCCTGAGGGGTGGCTGGGGGAGGTAGGAGTTCCTACATCCAGCGGGACCCACCCACAGTTAGGGGTCCAGCAGGGACAGGGGAGACCCGGGGGGAGACAGTGGCGGAGGGGTGCAGAGGAACGGAAGGGAACGTGGCCAGTGCTTTCCCCGTCTACTTAGGCATCGGAAGCATGTTGGGCTCCCGGGCCTAATCCTCTGCCCTTGGAACCTCCCTCCGGTCGTGCAGAGCCCAAGCCCCGCCCCTACACCCTCACCCAGAGCCCTACCTGCAAACTCCAGAAATCCACACTCCAGAGGCCTTCCTTTTCACGTGCTGCCTCTCCCCTTCCGCACCGGTCTTAAGCAGCAGCCTCGCCCCAAGCTTGAACGTTGCCCCGCTGAGGCCCCGCCCCCAGGGCCTTTTCCAGCTATGAGGGTCCCGAGCCTAGGCCCCGCCCCCCTCTCAAACTGTCACCATCCCACACGCCTAGGTTCTGCCCCACCCTAAACCCCACCCCTGCCTAAGTTCCACCCCACCTAAACTCTGCCCCCATAGCCTAGGCTTTTTTTTTTTCCTCTTTCAGATTGGGGTTCTGTTTTACCTTGTTGATTCACTGTTGATTCTTTTATATTTTTCCTAATAAATCTTTTATTTTTCTAATTTTATTTTATTCTTTATATTTTGTTATTGTTCTCTTCTTTTAGCTTCTTTCCCCCTCCCCCACCCCTTTTCTTTTTTCTGTTGTGGTTTTATTTTACCTTGTTGCAGTTGTTTCAATTATAGTTTTATTTTTCCTAATATAATTTTTATCTTTCTAATTCTATTTTGTTTTTTATTCTTTGATATTGTATTGCTCCTTTTTTTCTTTCATTTCCTTTTTTTTTTTTTACTGCACCACGAAGCTTGCGGGATCTTGGTTCCCAGGACAGAGGTCAGGCCCAAGCTCCTGTGGTGGGAGCTCTGAGTCCAAACCACAGGACTAACAGAGAACCTCAGACCCCAGGGAATATCAATCAGAGTGATGCCTCCCAGGGGTCCTCATCTCAGTACCAAGACCCAGCTCTATCCAACTGCCTGCAAACTCCAGTAATGGACATCTCAGGCCAAACGACCAGTAAGACAGAAATACAGCATGACCCATCAAAAAAAAAAAAAAAGAAACAACAAAAAAATAAGTTACAGATGAAGGATCAAGGTAAAATCTACGAGATGAAATAAATGAAGATGAAATAGGCAACCTACCTGAAAAAGAATTCAGAGTAATGATAGTAAAAATGATCCGAAATCTTGGAAACAGAATGGAGAAAATACAAGAAATATTTAACAAGGATCTAGAGAATTAAAGAGTAAACAAACAATGATGAACAACACAATAAATGAAATTAAAAATACTCTAGAAGGAGTCAATGACAGAATAACTGGGGCAGAAGAATGGATAAATGAGCTAGAAGATAAAATGGTGGAAATAGCTGCCAGGGAGCAGAATAAAGAAAAAAGAGTAAAAAGAATTGAGGACAGTCTCAGAGACCTCTGGGACAACATTAAACGCAACAACATTTCAATTATGGGGTCCCAGAAGAAGAAGAGAAAAAGAAAGGGTGTGAGAAAATATTTGAAGAGATTATAGTCGAAAGCTTCTCTAACACGGGAAAGGAAATAGTCAATCAAGTCCAGGAAGCACAGAGAGTCCTATACAGGATAAACCCAAGGAGAAACACACCAAGACACATATTAATCAAACTATCGGGCTTCCCTGGTGGCGCAGTGGTTGAGAGTCTGCCTGCCAATGCAGGGGACATGGGTTCATGCCCCAGTCTGGGAAGATCCCACATGCTGCGGAGCGGCTGGGCCTGTGAGCCATGGCTGCTGAGCCTGCGCATCCAGAGCCTCTGCTCCGCAAAGGGAGAGGCCACAACAGTGAGAGGCCCGTGTACCGCAAAAAAACAAAAACAAAAACAAACTATCAAAAATTAAATACAAAGAAAAAATATTAAAAGCAGCAAGGGAAAAGCAACAAATAACATAGAAGGGAATCCACATAAGGTTCACAGCTGATCTTTCAGCAGAAACTCTGCAAGCCAGAAGGGAGTGGCAGGACATATTTAAAGTGATGAAAGGGAAAAACCTACAACCAAGATTACTCTACCCAGCAAGGATCTCATTCAGATTTGATGGAGAAATCAAAAGCTTTACACATAAGCAAAAGTTAAGAGAATTCAGCACCATGAAACCAGTTTTAAAAAAAATGCTAAAGGAACTTCTCTAGGCAGGCAACACAAGAGAACAAAAAGACCTAAAAAAACAAACCCAAAACAATTAAGAAAATAGTAATAGGAACATACATATCGATAATTACCTTAAATGTAAATGGATTAAATGCTCCAATCAAAAGATACTGACTGTCTGAATGGATACAAAAACACGACCTGTATATATGCTGTCTACAAGAGACACACTTCAGACCTAGGGACACATTCAGACTGAAAGTGAGGGGGCAGAAAAAGATATTCCATGCAAATGGAAATCAAAAGAAAGCTGGAGTAGCAATTCTCATATCAGACAAAATAGACTTTAAAATAAAGACTATTACAAGAGACAAAGAAGGACACTACATAAGGATCAAGGGATCAACCCAAGAAGAAGACATAACAATTGTAAATGTTTATGCACCAAACAGAGGAGCACCTCAATACATAAGGCAAATGCTAATAGCCATAAAGGGGGAAATCAACAGTAACACAATAATAGTAGGGAACTTTAACACCCCACTTTCACCAATGGACAGATCATCCAAAATGAAAATAGATAAGGAAACACAAGCTTTAAATGACACATTAAACAAGAGGACTTGATTGATATTTATAGGACATTCCATCCAAAAACAACAGAATACACTTTCTTCTCAAGTGCTCATGGAACATTCTCCAGGATAGACCATATCTTGGGTCACAAATCAAGCCTTGGTATATTTAAGAAAATTGAAATCGTATCAGGTATCTTTTCCAACCACAATGCTGTGAGACTAGTATCAATTACAGGGAAAAAACTGTAAAAAATATAAACACATGGAGGCTAAACAATATGCTACTAAATAACCAAGAGATCACTAAAGAAATCAAAGAGGAAATCAAAAATTACCTAGAGACAAATGACAATGAAAACACAATGACCTAAAACCTATGGGATGAAGAAAAAGCACTTCTAGGAGGGAAGTTTATAGCAATACAATCCTACCTCAAGAAACAAGAAACATCTCAAATAAACAACCTAACCTTACATCTAAAGTAATTAGAGAAAGAACTAAAAAAAAAAACAAACCCCAAAGTTAGCAGAAGGAAAGAAATCATAAAGATCAGATCAGAAATAAGTGAAAAAGAAATGAAGGAAACAATAGCAAAGATCAATAAAAC
Source organism: Grampus griseus (assembly GCF_964374135.1). Taxonomy (NCBI): domain Eukaryota; kingdom Metazoa; phylum Chordata; class Mammalia; order Artiodactyla; family Delphinidae; genus Grampus; species Grampus griseus. The sequence goes on from NC_139019.1 coordinate 87,331,894, forward strand.
TAAAAGCTGGTTCTTTGAGAAGAGAAACATAGTTGATAAACCATTAGCCAGACTCATCAAGAAAAAGAGGGAGAAGACTCAAATCAACAGAATTAGAAATGAAAAATGAGAAGTAACAACTGACACTGCAGAAATACAAACGATCATGAGAGATTTATTACAAGCAACTATATGCCAATAAAATGGACAACCTGGAAGAAATGGACAAATCCTTAGAAAAGCACAACCTTCCGAGACTGAACCAGGAAGAAATAGAAAATATAAACAAACCAATCACAAGCACTGAAATTGAAACTGTGATTAAAAATCTTCCAACAAACAAAAGCCCAGGACCAGATGGCTTCACAGGTGAATTCTATCAAACATTTAGAGAAGAGCTAACACCTATCCTTCTCAAACTCTTCCAAAATATAGCAGAGGGAGGAACACTTCCAAACTCATTCTACAAGGCCACCATCACCCTGATACCAAAACCAGACAAAGATGTCACAAAAAAAGAAAACTACAGGCCAATATCACTGATGAACATAGATGCAAAAATCCTCAACAAAATACTAGCAAACAGAATCTAACAGCACATTAAAAGGATCATACACCATGATCAAGTGGGGTTTATCCCAGGAATGCAAGGATTCTTCAATATACACAAATCAATCAATGTGGTACACCATATTAACAAATTGAAGGATAAAAACCATATGATAATCTCTAAATGCAGAAAAAGCTTTTGACAAAATTCAACACCCATTTATGGTAAAAATTCTCCAGAAAGTAGGCATAGAGGGAACCTACCTAACATAATAAAGGCCATATATGACAAACCCACAGCCAACATCATTCTCAATGGTGAAAAACTGAAACCATTTCCTCTAAGATCAGGAACAAGACAACGTTGCCCACTCTCACCACTATTATTCAACATAGTTTTGGAAGTTTTAGCCACAGCAATCAGAGAAGAAAAAGAAATAAAAGGAATGCAAATTGGAAAAGGAGAAGTAAAACTGTCATTGTTTGCAGATGACAGGATACTGTACATAGAGAATCCTAAAGATGCTACCAGAAAACTCTAGAGCTAATCAAAGAATTTGGTAGAGTAGCAGGATACAAAATTAATGCACAGAAATCTCTTGCATTCCTATACACTAAGGATGAAAAATCTGAAAGAGAAATTAAGGAAACACTCCCATTTACCACTGCAAGAAAAAGAATAAAATACCTAGTAATAAACCTACCTAAGGAGACAAAAGACCTGTATGCAGAAAACTATAAGACACTGATGAAAGAAATTAAAAATGATACAAAGAGATGGAGAGATATACCATGTTCTTGGATTGGAAGAATCAACATTAATGACTATACTACCCAAAGCAATCCACAAATTCAGTGCAATCCCTATCAAACTACCAATGGCATTTTTTCACAGAACTAGAACAAAAAATTGCACAATTTGTATGGAAATACAAAAGACCATGAATAGTGAAAGCAATCTTGAGAAAGGAAAACAGAGTTGGAGGAATCAGGCTCCTAGACTTCAGACTATACTACAAAGCTACAGTAATCAAGACAGTATGGTACTGGCACAAAAACAAATATCAATGGAACAAGATAGAAAGCCCAGAGATAAACCCACGCACATATGGTCACCTTATCTTTGATAAAGGAGGCAAGACAACACAGTGGAGAGAAAACAGCCTCTTCAATAAGTGGTGCTGGGAAAACTGCACAGCTACATGTAAAAGAATGAAATTAGAACACTCCCCATCATCGTATACAAAAATCAACTCAAAATGGATTAAAGACCTAAGTGTAAGGCCAGACACTATAAAACTCTTAGAGGAAAACACAGGCAGAACACTTTATGACATACTTCACAGCAAGATCGTTTTTGACCCACCTCCTAGAGAAATGGAGATAAAAACAAAAATAAACAAATGGGACCTAATGAAACTTAAAAGCTTTTGCACAGCAAAGGAAACCATAAACAAGATGAAAAGACAACCCCCAGAAAGGGAGAAAATATTTGCAAATGAATCAATGGACAAAGGATTAATCTCCAAAATATACAAGCAGCACATGCAGCTCAATATCAAAAAAACAAACAATCCAATCCAAAAATGGGCAGAAGACCTAAATAGACATTTCTCCAAAGAAGATATACAGATTGCCAACAAACACATGAAAAGAGGCTCAACATCATTAATCATTAGAGAAATGCAAATCAAAACTACAGTGAGTTATCATCTCACACCAGTCAGAATGGCCATCATCAAAAAAATCTACAAATAATAAATGCTGGAGAGGGTGTGGAGGAAAGGGAACCCTCTTGCACTGTTGGTGGGAATGTAAATTGATACAGCCACTATGGAGAACAGTATGGAGGTTCCTTAAAACACTACAAATAGAGTTACCATATGACCCAGCAATCCCACTACTAGGCATATACCCTGAGAAAACCATAATTCAAAAAGAGACATGTACCCCAATGTTCATTGCAGCGCTATTTACGATAGCCAGGACATGGAAGCAACCTAAGTGTCCATCGACAGATTAATGGTTAAAGAAGATGTGGCACATATATACAATGGAATATTTCTCAGCCATAAAAAGAAATGATACTGAGTTATTTGTAGTGAGGTGGATGGACCTAAAGTCTGTCATACAGAGTGAAGTAAATCGGAAAGAGAAAAACAAATACCGTACGCTGACCCATATATATGGAATCTAAAACAAAAACAACAATGAAAGGTTCTGATGAACCTAAGGGCAGGACAGAAATAAAGACACAGATGTAGAGAATGGATTTGAGGACATGGGGAGGCGGGAAGGGTAAGCTGGCATGAAGTGAGAGAGTAGTAGTGACATATATACACTACCACATGTAAAATAGATAGCTAGTGGGAAGCAGCTGCATAGCACAGGGAGATCAGCTCAGTGCTTTACAACCACCTAGAGGGGTGCAATAAGGAGGTTGGGAGGGAGGCTCAAGAGGGAGGGGATATGGGGTTCTATGTATGCATATGGCTGATTCACTTTGTTGTACAAAAGAAACTAACACAACACTGTAAAGCAATTATACTCCAATAAAGATGTTAAAAAAGAAAGAAAGAAAGAAAGAAAAGAAGCACAGTCATTTCATGAGATCTACTTTTACATGGGTTTTCCCTTGAGGGGACTCCTCAGTCCACATGGTACCAGGAAGATTAGAACCTGAGAAGAAAGCTTCTGTTTATAGACTTGAAGAGCCAGGGAAGGGTCCAAGAGATGGGCAATTGAATGGAAAATCCTGGAAATGAAAGAGCCTCATCAGAATCTGCATATAAACCCTATGCCAATCCCTGGCTGACTCCTGTTCTGCACATACGTGGGGAAGGCTATGAAGAGACCAGTGAAAGCAACAATTGGAAGGCTGAAAGGATTAAAAAGATATTTCAGCTCTGCCAACACAGGCAAGAGAGAGTTGAGCGTTTAAGTCCTTCAAAGTTAGAGGGACTTGCCTATTATTTTTAAAAATAATTTTCACCTCTATTATTTTCTTCCTCTTTGCCTGGGATTCAAATTGCACATACATTAGGCCAGTTGTACTACTTGTCAGTGAGACTTTTTTCTGCACCCCCCCCCCAACTTTTTTCTCTCCATTTTTCAGATTAGATCATTTCTACTGCTATATATTCACATCCACTGACCCTTCTGCAAACTCCATTTGCTCTTAAACCCATATGCAATAAACTTTCTGTTTCAGATACTGTACTGTTCAGTTCTAGAATTTCCATTTTTTAAATGTAATTTCTATTTCTCTGTGGAGTTTCCCCATCTGTTCACTCATTATGATCACTTTTTCTCTCAATATTTGGGCATATTTATAATAGTTTCTTTCAAGTCCTTGTCTGCTAATTCCAATAACTGTGTCATATCAGGTCTATTTCAACTGATTGATTTTTTTCTTGAGTATGAGTCAGATTTTCCTTTTCTTTCACATATCTATTAGTTTTTGATTGTACACAGGACATTGTAGATCATGTGTTGTAGAGATTCTGGCTTATGTTATCTTCCTCTGTTGATTTTTAACTTTTTTTCCATTAGGTAATTAGATTATTGGCTAATGACCTCGAACTTGTGGAGGCTTGGTTAGAGAGAAACACAGATCTCTTTGTTAGAGAGAAAATATAAATCACCAATAGCAGGATTGAAAAGGGGTATCATTATACAGCTTGCAAACATTAAAAAGATTACAGGGAGTTATAAACAACTTTATGGCAATATTCTATAACTCAGATGTAATGAAAAATATCCCTGTGTTGTCCTGATACAAGAAAAATTTCACTGGGGAATTCTTTTAACTATTTAAGAAATAAATAATACCACTTTTACATCCTCCTTCAGAAAATAGAGAGACATTAAGAGGCTAGAGTATACCAGAAGAAAATAAAAGAATCTATATGATCATATCAGTCAATTACAATAAATACTAAAAAAAATGTTCTTTAGAATGGAGAAAAGTGACATTAGAATAAGCAATAGATATGAATAGATATTAAGAAAAACACTTGACAAAATTAAATATCCTTTTGTAATAAACACTCTCAGCAACCTAAAAATAGAAGTGAATTTTTTCAATCTTATGATTGGCCTCTACAAAACTCTACAACTAAGATCATACTTACTGGTGACAGATTAAATGCTTTCCCCTAAGACCATGAACAAGGAGGTCAGCTCTCATCATGTGTATGTAATATTGAACTGGGGTTCATAAGCCAGTGCAATAAATCAAGTAAAAGAAATAAAAGGTACAAAGATTGAAAAGAAATCAGCATTGTCCTTATTATTGCAGATTTTTTTTGGATTAAAAAATCCTCAGAATCTGCAAGACAACTACTAAGAACTAATAAGTGAATTTAGCAAGGTTGCTGGATACAAGGACAATGTATAAAAATAAGTAGCACTTCTATATACTAGCAGCAAACAATTCAAAAATGAAAAAATTTAAATTCCATTTACAGTAGCATCAAAGCATAATATACATAGGAATAAATTTAATGAAAGCAATACAAGACCTCTACTCTGAAAGCTACTCTGAGTTGCTGAGAGTAATTACAGAAGACTGTAATAAATAGAGAAATGTACCATGCTAATGGACTAGAAGACTCAATATTGTTAAGATGTCAATTATCCTCAAATTTATCCAAACACTGAAATAAAAGCCCAATTAAATCTCTGATGGGCCCCTAAAATGGCTAAATTTGAAAGACTGACAACATCAAATGCTGGGGAGGATGTAGAGTAATTAAAACTCTCATTCATTGGTACTGGTAGTAGTGGAAAATGGTATAGCCACTTTAGAAACCAGTTTGAGAGTTTTCTTATAAGGACTATGTTTATACAAATATCCTATGACTCAGCAATGCCACTCCTAGGTATTTACGCGAGCTATTCCACTCCTAGGAATATATCACATAAAAAGAGTTACAAAAATGTTTATAGCTCCTTAATATATTAGTCAAAAACTGGTAACATCCCAAATGTCTATTAAGAGGAGAAAGGATAAATAAATGGTGGTATATTCATACAATGGAATACTACTCAGCAATGATTGATACACACAATAGGATAAATCTCAAAAACAGTCATGTGAGGGAAAGACATTAGACACAAAGAATACCTGCTCTGTGATTTCATTTATAAGATATTCAATAACAGGCAAAAATAATATGCAATAGAAATCAGAACAGTGATTGTGGTGGGGTGAGGTGATAGGGGAAATTTCTGGGATGGTATACACACACACGTGTTTATATATGTATACACACATACATTGTATAGCTTGTTTTATATATATTATATAGCTTGTTTGAGGTATTTGTTACAAAATCTACATATTTGTCAAAATGCATAAAACTGTGCCTTAATACATGTGTATTTTATGGTAGGTAAGTTATGCCTCAATTGAAACAAATGTGACTTTTTAAACCACGAGTGCCTATCAGTTGGGCATCTGTTTTGGTCTAAGCAGGTACAGTAAAAGTCCTCTTATCAGCATGGTAAGGACAGCTAGTTGGCCACTTACTTTTAAAAGCTTATTAAAAATCATTTAAAAACATGTATGTACATATATTTTTTCAATATTTTACTTTTAATATAAACACACACACACACACACACATATATGTACATATATATATATATGCATTCATTTGCTTATCTTTTGATGTAGAGCCAAGGCCTTTTTTCTTTGATTTGTGTTCTACACTGTCATTCTTGAATAAACCATCTCCATAACGTATCTATGATTTCTAGTTTCAATTTCTTTTAAAAGCAGTAAGAAATTAAATTCAGTTTTGAAGCAATCTAAATGCAAAATTCCTCCAGGTTTTAATAATTTTTCCACATTCTACATCTTGTGTGCCCTATAACTAACCTGAAAGATTTCTCTTGTGCCTATCTTTTCATCTGAATTTCCAAAGCATTCAACTTTGTTTTTATAGCAGAGGAGAGAGAACTCTCTTTTTCCCATTCTTATCTCACTGGTTTACACGGTATTTAATTTAATTACATCATCACAATAACCATACAATTACATGACCTTAATAACCATACAGCTACAGATCCCTGTAATTTCTCATTTAAATCCAAGATAATGGCCTCCTTCCATACAAAAAGATGTAATAACGTCATAGGAAGATAAAGGGCTAAAGTCACAGGAAGATGAAGGGAAAGAAAGCTCTGTCTTTTTAATCAATAAACCTCTTAAAGGGTCTCTCACTTTCCTTGCCCTCTTTACATACCTTTTTACCCCCGAGCTATGATCCACAGTGAAATTGTGGCAATCCTCTCAGGCCTTTCCTGTCTATGTTCTTTCTTTTATCTGAAATGGGAAGGCAAACATTGGTTTAAAGGTCTTTACAACCATTATTTCCTAAGTAGCCAATAAACATATGAAATGGTACCTAGTTTTTTAATATTCTGGAGAATGCAGACTAAATTATGATAAGATACCACTACAGGGCAATCGGAAGCAAATAGGTGCTCAATAAGAACTTCCATACTCTGCTGGTAGAGATGTGAATTGGTTCAACAGCTTTGGAAAATGGTGTGGCATCACCTAATAAAGTTGAAGATATGAAAATAGTAGCACTTCCTCTCCTAAGTATGTATCCTGTGTGCTTGTGTGCACTATGACACTTGTACGAGAATGCTTTCGGCAGCAGAATTTTTAACTGTCCCAGACTGGAAACAAACAAAATGCTTTTCAATAGTAGAATGGCATTTCCACACAATAAAATGGATGGATCCTACAAACACATTTCATCAAGTAAAAAAAGAAAGCTACAAAACAATACACACAGTATGATTCTTTCATGCAAAGTTCAAAACCAAGCAAAACCAAACTATATTTTTCAGGAGGCATATAGGTGGTACAAGAAAAATAAAAGCAAGAAAATTATTTCTATAGAGGCCAGGAGAGTGATTATATCTGGAAGGTGGGAGATGCCTGGGCTTGGGGAGGGGTATTTGGGGGGGCGCTTCTAGGGTGCCAGTGTTGCTCTATGTCTTAAGTGGTGCTTGTTTTGCGATTTTGTTACAACTGTATGTGCATGTATGTGTTTTTCTCTGTTATATTCACAACAAAATATTTTAAAACATGGAGTATTTTACGTAATTCACTTAATTCTCCCTGCCTCTCCCCAGTTCCATGTTTGGGGATTACTTTCAAATCTATCATTAATCCTTGGAGGCATGAAGAGCCTGATCAATAATTTTCTTAGACTCTTTGGTTAATTATAAGAATGAAGTAGGGCTTCCCTGGTGGCGCAGTGGTTGAGAGTCCGCCTGCCGATGCAGGGGACACGGGTTCGTGCCCCGATCCGGGAAGATTCTACATGCCGCGGAGCGACTGGGCCCGTGAGCCATGGCCGCTGAGCCTGAGCGTCCGGAGCCTGTGCTCCGCAACGGGAGAGGCCACAACAGTGAGAGGCCCGCGTACCAAAAAAAAAAAAAAAAAAAAAGAATGAAGTATAGCTAGGAAGAAATGGGGACAGTAACATTCAACAGCAGCCACAGGAAGAGAGTAAGGAAGTAGACTAAACATCCATTAGTATACATGTGAGCAAATTCGGTCATCGGAATTATCTAATAACAAGGGATACCAGTAACTTAATTTTTACATTAAACCCAATTATTTAAGTTATCTATGAGTGTGTTTCCCAGTATTTGCCTCTCTATATTCATCCATGAACCCTGAATAGTAATCCATCTTTTGATTTGGAATCGAAGAAACACTAATAAAAGCTTCATTGAAATCCAATTATCAAAGATGTCTTTTTTTTTCACTTAAGCCAGAAAGTGAGTCAGATGCAAGATGCTGCTTAAATTACAGTAGAATTATTTGCTAACAAAATCAAGCTTGCTGAGCTTTCTCCATTAATTTTGGTATTATTTATAAAAATCACCCATGTCAGAAGCCACCAGGCCCATCAAGGCAGCATCTATTATTTTAATAACAATTCTTTTAAAAAGCCCTCCTTTAGTCACTGATTTTTCATTTTTGATTATGTTAATCACTAAAACCTCCAAGGAAAAAGAAGACTAAATAGATAGCATTCAGTAGACGTCATTTATGATTGTATGGTGTATGTGAGCACATGAGCGTACACACATACACACGCACACACACACACATAGTCACACCATTGAAGATTTCAGGCTAGAGAAAGGAACTCAGTGAGTGCCCATTGGCCTGCTCTAGTCATGAATCCTCATGCCACTCGACATGATGCCAAGCTGTGGAAAAAGTACAAGAAACATCCATCCTTTATGTGGTGAATAAAAGAGCCGAAATAAACACTTGCCCTTTGAATGTTTCTTTTTTCTTGGGCTGATGACATCCATACATAGTCGTATTAGCCAAGCAAAATCATAGGAAAGGAGATGCTCTTTAGGAGATGATTTTAGTTTTCTGAAGTTTATTTCTTGGAGACAGAAGGTTGCATTTCAGGGACTGAGGAAGCAATATTGATATATTTGTATCTACTATCTCTCTCAAGAAACTGGGATTAATTTTAATAAGCATAATGCCAAAACAGGAAACAGCCTAATATCCACCAATGGTAGTATGGGTAAATAAATTGTGGTTTATTCATATAATGAAATATATAGACTTGACCCTAATTGACTGTTCCATTTCAACTATAGATTATCACATTATCAGACAAGCTTCTGTATTACTAAAAGGTTTTGATACCAGATTTGTATAATTAAAAATGAAGTGATAGTTCTATTTTTAGTTTTTTAAGGAACCTCCATACTGTTTTCCATAGTGGCTGTATCAATTTACATTCCCACCAACAGTGCAAGAGGGTTCCCTTTTCTCCACACCCTCTCCAGCATTTATTGTTTGTAGATTTTTTGATGATGGCCATTCTGACCAGTGTGAGGTGATACCTCATTGTAGTTTTGATCTGTATTTCTCTAATAATTAGTGTTGCTGAGTATTTTTTCATGTGCCTCTTGGCCATCTGACCCAGCAATCCCACTACTGGGCATATACCCTGAGAAAACCATAATTCAAAAAGACACATGCACCCCAATGTTTATTGCAGCACTATTTACAATAGCCAGGACATGGAAGCAACCTAAATGTCCATCGACAGATGAATGGATAAAGAAGATGTGGTACATATATACAATGGAATATTACTCAGCTATAAAAAGGAACAAAATTGGGTTATTTGTAGAGACAAGGATGGACCTAGAGACTGTCAAACAGTGAAATAAGTCAGAAAGAGAAAAACAAATATCGTTTATTAACGCATATACGCAGAATCTAGGAAAATGGTACAGATGAACCTATTTGGAGGGCAGGAACAGAGACACAGACGTAGAGAAGGGACATGTTGACACTGTGGGGGAGGGGGAAAGGGGGGATGAATTGGGAGATTGGGATTGACATATATACACTACCATGTATGAAACAGATAGCTAGTGGGAACCTGCTGTATAGAGCAGGGAGTTCAGCTCAGTGCTCTGTGGTGACCTAGATGGGTGGGATGGGGGGGAGGTTCAAGAGGGAGGGGTTATATGTACATGTATAGTTGATTCACTTCCTTGTACAGCAGAAGCTAACACAACATTGTAAAGCAACTATACCCCAATTTAAAAAAAAAAAAGCTACTTTCAAATATTAAAAAAAAAAAATGAAGTGATAATGAAAGCGCCCCCACTGTTTTACAAAACAGTGTAGTGGTCCTTTGATTCCTGTAGTGGTAATGACATGACAGGTGTGCCAGAAGAATTCCCACAGCTGTCTCCCTGCCACATGGACAGCTGTTCCACTTAAAATTCCAATGATGGTCGGATAGAAACCAAGGAGTTACGCAACGCTACGCTCCCAGCACAGGAGAAAAGAAAGGTGAGACTAGAATGTTCTCCCACTTCTGCCACCTGCTTAGACATGGGATTGTGTAAACTCTGCGTCACACAGAGCTAACCTCCACTACCAAACAGGTAGAGAATCTTGCATCTAGGTTTAGCAATTTTGGATAATCAATCAGTTTAAACAAGGTATAAAATTTTCTTTAAAATGTTAACAAAACATTCGATACAAAATAATTTGTTACATATGAACACATTATGAAGCATATTAATAAAGCAAACACAGGTGAATCCACACTTCAACTAATGAAGTAGAACCTGCAGATTCAGTTGAAGCCCTCCATGTGGTCCCACGCCTGCCCACCCAAGGGTAACCACCACCCTGAAACTGTGCAGTTGTTACCTTTTCCTTTTTCCATTTTTATTAATACACTGTGTCCCTAAATAATAGCTTATTTAATTTTGCTTGTTTTCACTTGATTCTAGGATAGAACACACTCCTGGTTGTCCTCCTTCCTCTCAGGTTATTCTGTGTCACTTTCCTTTGAAGAGTTTGCTTCCTCTCCCTGCCTTCCAAATTTTGGAGTGACCAAAGACACAGTCCTTAGACTTGATTTTCTATCTAAAGTAATGGATGATGACCAGAGATGACGATTTCAGACCGGCTTATGGTTTGAAATGCCATCTGTATACCTCTCCTCAGAACTAAACTCCTATATCCAACTGCATACTCAATATACTCATTTGGAAGTCTAATGAGCATCTCAAAATTAACTCATCCAAAACTGAGCCTTTGATATTCTCCTCCAAAATCTTTTTTTTCTTCTTAAGTAAATGGAAACTCCATTATAGCTTTAAACACTGCCATTCCCTTATTCTATTTTTTCTTCTGCAAGATTAGATATGTTGGAAAGTCTCATACTGTGTCCCATGTGTCTTAACCTCTCAGTCATCCATATGGAAATTATCCACGCAAAAGAAGAAAAGCTTTTTTTTTTTTTCAATTTTCCTTTTAGTTTACTCACATCTACCTTTCTGTTTACGAATTATCCCTATAGCTGAATCTTTTCTACTAATGCCTTTCCATTTTAATGGTCAATTATATTTTTCATTTCTAAAAATTCTATTTCGCTCTTTTAAAAATATTTCTGTTCATTTTTTGGTAGTTTTTTTCTTATACGTTATAAATAATTTTTAATATATTTGAATATATCAAAACATTTTTTCCGAATTATCTATCTTAACATTTAATATTGAAGCCTTTGAGGATGTGGGCCTATTGTTTGTTTTCTCTGTTGACTTGAACTAATGTTGGCTTACCCCTGCTATTCTCTGTGATTTAGACTGTGAGTTCATATTTGCTGGCAGGATATTTGTTTTTCTTTTGAGGCTTCAGATGATTTTTGTCTGCTTTGTTGGGCAATGAGCACTCCTGAAATGAATCCTTTTAAAAAGAAAATTACAAGCGATACAAACAATGCAAATACTGTAGATTCAGAATAACCCATGTGAATGGTAGCCAGTGGCCACTTATTTTCAGAAGAACTTTTTAAAAAACAATCCATGAATAGCCAAGGCTGAAAATAGTAATTTTTCTTACCATCTACCTCTTTAGCTTTGCTTTATTTTCGTTCACTCTTTGTAAAAGGGTATTGCCTTTCCTATTTGTGCTCCCTCTAATAATTACATTGACTGTGCTCTGCTACTACGGCTAGTTTTTAAGACTGTCTCCTTGCTATGCTATGAGCAACTGCAGGATGGGAATGAGTTTTATTTATCTTTAAATGCCCAGTGCCTGGCACATGTTTTTTACTCAATAAGTTTATTTATTTACTTTTGAGAAAATGAATAAATGGCTAAGTAAATGAATGAGGGTTTAGGGAATGGTACTTTAAACGGACCACCTGTTTAAAGCCTTGAGGTTTTAATCTTATCTCAGTACTCACTGGCCAAATGCAAATCTCCTAAATTCAGTCTTGTTTATTATTCTGGGTTCACTGAACCTACATAAAGTCTGCAGTGAAACACCCAAGGACACGGACCGCTGCATGCATCACACCCAACCAGCATAAGGGAGGCCATTTATTGTCTCTAAAATAAAACAAAAGACACTGTGTTTTCTTTCTCTTTTATTGCAACCCATTGCAAGGTCAAAAGATTCACAGAAATATAGAAACTCGAAACTGGATGAATTTCCTTTATCCACTCAAAGAGACGTTAAAGACAAAGGACCAGAATTTTCCACCACAGCAATATATTTCATAGTCTTTATTCTGAAAATACTGTTGACATTTTGGAGAGGATAAAAAGCCCTGCATTAAACATGTTCACATATATTTATGACATTCTAAGCAAAAAAAGAAACTCTATATTGCCCAGAAAAATCATTTTAAGCCTTATTTCAAAGCATCTAATGAGAGCACATTCAACAACCATCACAGCATCATTCAAGGTGATGCTTTTTCTGGTTGTTTTTGTGATTAATGCTTTGAGGCTGGATGTGATGTTTCTACAGATTCCTACAAACACACCAAAGCAGTTTTCCAGGTTATAATGCATCAGGCTTTCTGGATTAGTCAACATCTTAAAGAATAAGTGCAAGTCCCCAACCCACCCCCACCCCCAAGCTAAAGCATGTTATAGTGCTGTACTTGAGATTCAAACAACGCAACATTAAAAAAAAAATTGATTACACACTTCTGAAACCATCTGACAACCAAACTGTGACATTCCAAGGATTATCACAACTTTGGACTGAAACGGCACCGCCTATATCATTGATGGTTCTCCTTCCTTTTGTCTTTTTTAACTATTTAAAATATAGTGTGACATATATAAAAATTAAACTTTTGCTTATTCACTCAAGCTACTATTACTTTACATATTGTCTTATAAATTAGTTTTGGATTAAAAATCAGTTAAAATATTGTGAATTAAGATCGTTTTCAGTAGTGGGGAAATGAACATGAAGGGGAGACAGTTCAACGTTTAAGAAGAATTACAGCTTGTTAATAGTAAACAGCTTTTTTTTCTTACATAAATTTTATTCCCTTGAAATTAAATTAGTAAGCCATTTAGTGATGGAAAAAATACTCTCGGTGCTTAGTGACTAGATTTTCCAGACTGATTGGGATTAAAAGCAAAAACATGCCACATCAGAAACAGGTCGACATAATCAAAGGAAAGTTGTTTAGACAAAAAGAGTTATTATAAATAAGTGAACGGCATTTGAATGTAAAGCTATTTTTCATTTCTTACAGCTAGTATCATTTTAGCAACACTGGGACTTATATAAAGTGAATCTCAAATCTTAGCATATCTGTTAAAGACCAAAAAACAGTTATGTCCACATTGGGAGAGAATAAATAGCAAACTCACAAGTCAGGGTTTTGTATATCTAACTCTACTGTGAAAGACAATCACTCTTTAGCTTAAAAAGCCTCCCTGCTGTCTTGATTATAAATCTAGACATAGGAAAGGTTATTTGAGCCTGAGTCCCCAATATGAATTACTCATAAAGATGTGTGAAATCAAAACATATATTCATTTACTAATAGATACCGTCTAAACTGAAAACTGGCAATCTTTAATTAAACAAAGAAATGCTTATTTCTGACAAGTGTAAACAGAAGCTTAATGAAAAGATTTTCTAATTTTTCTTCTTAACTCATACATTAACCAGCAACAGATCTTTGCCATAGCATAACAATTATTCAAAATATGATAACATGCATATATCCAAAAAATCTGTTCTAAAGCCCAAAGCAAAAAAAAAAACTTAATAGAAAGATTGTCTACTCATATCTCACTCATTAACCTTCTATTAACGTGACTAGCCCCAAATCTCAGAAATATACTTTCATAATTACCAAAATTAACAAAAATAATTAAATGATCTGTAGAGTTTTTTTTTTTTAAATAACTGCACACTAGTAATTACACTGGTGGCTTTAATGTGGATAATGCTAAGAGTAGCTCCAAATATCATTAAAACATATCCAGACCAGTTACTATCCATTGTATTATAAAAGCTAATACAATGTTAACATGAAACTCAAAATACTTAGTACTCAACAGAATTTTGTACAATAATGAATAATTAACTTTTGTGAGCTGGTCAGGGGAGTTCAGATTGTTGCCTCCATATGAAAACTTCACAAAAGGTTTTGTCCCCTATAGTCCCTAAGTGGCCCACCAGACAAGCAGGTTGGGCCACCTGTGGGGACAGTGAGTTAGGCAGAGTGACAGTGGATGCCATGCTCCCTCAGTGGCCTGGAGAAAGGCCCCTGTGTCAGAAAATGATCTAGAAAGAAAGTGCTGTGGGGGTGTGTGTGTGTATGAGAGAGTATGAGAACCTATATGTGTGTACGTGCTTGAAATCTTGAAAAGTACTAGTTTCCAGGCTTCTAATTAGCGCAACGTGGCTCCTTTCCAGTCATCATCAGTAGAATTGCACAATTCTTTCCCATCAAAAAAGAAGGCAGTTGCCTTCGTTTGGGGGCATCTCCAGTGGCAGTCATTAGAAGCTCAAAATAATGGATCCGTTTTTTTTTTTTTTGATTCTACAGCAAAAAAAAAAAAAAAAATTTTTTTTTTAGAGAAATAAGCCTTTGAACTTAAAAACTAAAGGTCTGTGCCTGTCAAAATCGTTATTTAAGGAAAAAACCAGCTCACCTGGGAACAAAATAGCAATTGAGCTTATGCTACGCAGTATGCAAACGAGACACAGATAAACACACTCGGGTACACATGGAGACATGGGACAGTCAAAACCTTTGCAAGAGATCACCCACCCCAACTCTACAATTCCTCTCCGCCCTGCTGGCTGATCCACATGGACCCAAGCGTGGGCAGGGCTGTCAGGAGGAGGCAGCAGACATGTTGGGGGTCCAGCCCATCTGGTAGGCTCTCTCCAGGGTCCTCTTACAGTCCTGCAGGACGGTGCTGAAGGTGATATGGGGGTACTGCTGCACCAGCTGCTCCACTGTCACTTCACTGACCTGCAAACACAAAGAAGAGCCACGGTCACCCACAGGGACCACCGAAACCAACAGCCGCCCACGCTCACTGGGGTGCGCTTTCCATGGCACCGGGAACCCTCGTCTCCTTCCTTTTCAGCAGTGTGACCAATGCTTCGTGAGAAGACAGTGTCGCTTTTTGTGTGACCTCCCTGATTTCCTAAGTACTACATTCACCCTAAGGGATTTTCTGAAAAGACATGATATCAAGAAATTAGTGTTTTCTAGACGCATAGATGACCGTGACTTGTCAAGATCTTAACAATGTCCATTGAAAATGGGGCGCTTGGGAGGTGAGGCAGCAGTTAGCATCCTAGTGTGCACTGGACTTCATCGTCCAGCTGACAGCTTTTTGAGGATAGAACTGTAGATTGGTGGAGAGGATACACAGGATTCTGGATAGAAGTGTTGGGAAAAATGTTTATTTTTCTTCCTTTTAAACGTTAAGGTATTGCAAACTTCAAGTCCCTTTGTGGAAAGGGCTGAATTGTGAAGAATCAATAATTAAAACATACATGGCTGGCAGGTCAGGGATGGCCCCAATAGACCTTAACCATCAAAGATACCACTTTGATTCTTGATTAGACAAGGCAATCAGACAGGCCTAATTAAAACTAACACCTTTACAATTGCTGTGCTGTGAAGGGATTAATTTGTCAATTATTTTTAAGCTGATTGCAGTTCATATCACAAAAGTAGACCGTTTCCTTCATCCTTTAGGTAAATAAATGATTAACCCAAGAACCGCAACTTTTAGGTAGCTTTATTTAAAATCTTTATTGAACACTCGGGCATTTTCAAATACATCAATATTTCATTTATACTGGGTAAGCTGGTCTGAAAGAAGGTGCTGGTGACACACCTTTTTGTGCTCCCTCTCCATGTCTGTCCACTATTGAAAAAGATCAGGACCACAAGGAAAAACCTAAAACAACATCAAACCCTTGCTGTTTGCTTTGAAAGCACGCTTGGGAGTGTGACGACCATGACATTAAGTCATCTGCGCTTTTCTGAAATAACATGGTGTTTTCTGGGTGATTTGGTAAACCATGTTATATATAATCTTTTTGTTAAATTTAGAGTTGATATTTCCACATTGCACTGATGATACTTAGTCTTTGTCAGCATTGCTATACAAGACTTTCTTGTATTAAAATCAGTTTTCATTCCAAATTCAACCAAGCCATGCAGTTAATTCTTTTTGTGATGTAGATACAATGTATAACATTTCATTCACAAAAACACAAAATAATTTTGAATAAAAAAGAAAAACAGATATACAAATTAGAGTTGAGAATATCAACTGATGATCTCAAAAGGAGTTCTAAGCAATATAATTTTTGATTTTTTAAATTTGAATTTCTATCCTAAGTCTTGCTTGAGTTGAGGTTGCTTAGAACAGTACACTTAGAAAGTCATGCGTCATCTAGCCATGCCTATCTCTCTAGTATATTTTTGATACTAACCAGTCACCTGACCTAATTTAAAGTTATCAAGCTGTCCGAGTTCCTTCTGGCCTCAGGATCTTTGCACATGCTGTTCTCTTTATCTGGAATACTGTTAAATCCACTTCCACCTGAATGTCCCCTTCTCATGGCTACTCCACCTTATTCTTAGTTCTTAGTTCAGTGTCATTTTCCCAGGGAACTTTGATCACAGCCCTCACCCTGCTCCCCTCCCCACATTAGGTAAGGCTTCCAGGTTATTCACTCTTCCAACATTGCCTACTTTTCGTTCATGGTACCTTCAAAGTTAGTTTATAATTGCTTTGTTTAATGTCTACTCCTGTTCCCATGTAAGATCTTACAAGAGCCATGATCATTTTTGTATTCATGAGCCAGGCCTACTTCTCAGTGAATGAATGAGAAAACAATAACAAACTACAAATAAAAAATAGAAACCCAAGAGCAAGGCAAAGCCAGACACTAACATACTAATCACAACATACTGAAGACCAACAATTCCCAGAGGAACTTGTATTCAGCTCAGGAATTCCCTCCTTCAGGAAACCTTCCCTAAGCAAGCGTAACTCCCCACGAGGTTGGTCTCGGTACACCTTCTCCGTGGATCCATGACGGGTAACTGCAAGGCTTGTCTCTTATTTAAGCACTCTCACATTGTGTTGCAATCATCTCTTTACTTGCCACTCTCTTCTACCTGAACCAAAGTCTGGGGACCAGAGACTGCCTTTTATCTTTAAGGCTATAGAGCTGTATACAAAGTAGAGAAGAAACATGACAACTGTAGTTGACTTGAGAGTCAACCAAGCACA
This sequence comes from Grampus griseus, assembly GCF_964374135.1. Classification (NCBI taxonomy): domain Eukaryota; kingdom Metazoa; phylum Chordata; class Mammalia; order Artiodactyla; family Delphinidae; genus Grampus; species Grampus griseus. Next base: position 87,349,549 of record NC_139019.1, read on the forward strand.
GGTTGGAATCCTGATTTACCATTTGGTTTCCTCAACTGTAAAAACTGGATAATAGTACTGATGTCACAGGACTGTTACAAGGATAAAATAATATGCCTAACACTGCGACTGACATAAAAAGGTCCCCAAATGGTAGCTCTTATTAGTACAGCTGGCGTTCAGTAAACGGTCATTCATTGAATTAATTAATGCTATGGTAGGGTGACCAGTTCTCTATAGGGATGCTCAATATTGTTCAACTTCTGAGATATTTCAGAAATAAACCTTGATAACATAAGTTGTAATGCTCAAAATAAAATCATCGCAGGACAAGAAGTAACTATACACTATTGATACTATGTATAAAATAGATGACTAATGAGAACCTACTGTATAGCTCAGGGAACTCTACTCAGTGCTCTGTGGTGATCTAACTGGGAAGGAAATCCCAAAAAGAGGGGATATATGTATACGTATAGCTGATTCACTTTGCTGTACAGTAGAAACTAACACAACATTGTAAAGCAACTATACTCCAATAAAAATTTTTTAAAAATACTTCGGATACAAGAAGAATCTATTCTATCTTAATGCTCTCTGGAGAATTCAGAACTTTTCTCAGTAATACAGTCCAGGTTTTAAATATCCACTTTCAGGAAATCCTCCCTTTTCTTTACCTGACATTCCCCAGGCTGTGGTTAGGTTACATTCCACCCTGTAGCCATGAACAAACCCAGAAGGATGCAGGTCCTTCTAAGGGACAGCTGAAGTCATCTGGTCAGAGGACTTTCAGAAAATCTGCATCGAATTGGAAAGGAAGTAAACACGGCCCAAATCACTTAGCATTCAAGGAACAACTAACTGAAAAATAAACGAAAAACGGAGGGAGAAGGGAAAACATTTAAACCCACCATAAAGATGGGGCCTGTCTTCTGCAGTACATCTTTTCTAATCTACACATAGGCCTGTACAAAGTTTTATACCGAGGGTTGACAGGCATTTTGTTTTGGAGGTCCAATTTTTTGTTTGTTTGTTTGTTTTTCTGCGGTATGCGGGCCTCTCACTGTTGTAGCCTCTCCCGTTGTGGAGCACAGGTTCCGGACACGCAGGCTCAGCGGCCATGGCTCACGGGCCCAGCTGCTCCGCGGCATGTGGGATCCTCCCGGACCGGGGCACGAACCCATGTCCGCTGCATCGGCAGGTGGACTCTCAACCACTGCGCCACCAGGGAAGCCCCGAGGGTCCAATTTTTAAAAAGAGAAAATATCACTAAGTGATAACTGTTTTTCAAGAGGAGATATAAAATTCACCTTAAGCAAACTTGATACATGAGATATGGATTTATGAAGTACATAAATTAGGAGATAATTGTTTACTTTAGGAAAGACTTTCATGGTAGGGTTATTTTGTCAGCTCTCTTAATGTGTTTTATATTCCTTTGACTTACCAAAATTCAATTTACCTATTTCTGTTGCATAAAGTAAGATCCACCTATAGCTAAGAATATAGAGTGTGTTAGATCTCTGGCTTTCATAGCTTATGGGCAAGGACAGACAGTAAGTTGGCTTTGTATAGCTGTATGAAAAACGTTACAGGTAATCCTCCGTGGATATAATGTGTCTTCTAAGCAATCTTTTTGCTAACTGTGTTAGCAAAACAAAGCAGTAGGGAAAATGCAAATTTTCCATTTTAGAGCTTTGTTGGGTAGAAGCTATTCAGGGGAAATACATGTACTCCCACTAGGGAAGGTTCTATCTTTTACTTATAGTGTCTCCTGGCAATATGGTGTGACAAATTTTATACTGAAGTTATTTTCATTTACTCCTCAGAAGTATAAATTATGCTCACCTCTTTGTATAGACTCCATAAGTGCTTTGGTGCCTCAGAGAAAAAGTTGGGTGTAAGACACCAGGAGGGTCCAAATCATTTTAAATCGTTACGCCTACATACACGTTTCTGCAGGCATTTTGTCATGCACAACTCCACTTGCTAGAATGAAAAGAACCATCCTCTGTTCCAACTCATAAAATGTATGTAATATAAAAAAAGGAACATAAAGATGAATTTTAAAAAGTTTCCCCACGATCCCTGGTTTTCTATAATTTCTTTTTCAGCTGCTGAAAACGATCAATGGCAATTCTTATATTACACATAAGATTTGAAAAATGCAGCGTATCTTCCTAAAGAAGTACGCCGCAGTGTCATTTGAAGAAATTACTGTGATTAAAGGGGAAAAAAAGCTTGTATCACAGGTTTTATTTTTAATATAAGAAATATAGTTCTCTCCAAAGACTGTATAGCCATAATTTACATTTTCAAAATTATTATAACTCTTTTTAAGGTAATAGCAATTTGTCTGGTATTTTAATCTATTTTGAGTTAACATCTATTAGCACTTTTTGAAAATGTGAGGCAAACTGCTATGCAAATTAAGGTAAATCATACTATAGTTTCATCCTATTGCTGCTGCTACTATAGAAGGGTGAGGAGAGATCCTTCAGAGTTTCTGAGATTCAGTTTAACCAATTTATCCAGACCATCACCCTGTTTCTTCACCTCCTTATTGACACTTTCCCCAGAAAATTCCAGAAAGTGCAAGCCTAGGCCTGAATAATAATACCTATTATTAATTATATCTAATATTAATTACCTATTATTAATTAATACCTATTATTAATTATAATAATACCTATTATATATCTCCTCAATAATACCTATTGTTCAAAAAATACAATTTCTAATGGAATTTGCTGCAGAAACCATTTATGTTAAGTGATTCTTATTTCCTCTTTGACTCTTGTTATAAAATAGAACATGCTTCTTATGTCGGGGGGAAATATTTGACATCTGAGTATATTAAAACCACACTTGAGAATATAATGAACCACCTAGGGACTTCCCTGGTGGCGCAGTGGTTAAGAATCTACCTGCCGATGCAGGGGACATGGGTTTGAGCCTTGGTCTGGGAAGATCTCACATGCTGCGGAGCAACTAAGCCCATGCGCCACAACTACTGAGCCCACGTGCCACAACTATGAAGCCCGTGCGCCTAGAGTCCGTGCTCTACAACTAGAGAAGCCACCGCAGTGAGAAGCTCGTGCACCACAACAAAGAGTAGCCCCTGCTCGCTACAGCCAGAGAAAAGCCCACGTGCAGCAACAAAGACCTAACACAGCCAAAAATACATAAATTAATTAATTTATGAAAAGAATATAATGAACCACTTAAAATCATTTTTTTAATGAAGAAAGTTTCTCTGCAAAAAGTGGACACTATTTAAAATACCACAAGCAATAAATGTATTGCATTTTTCCTAGACCGTAAGTTCCTTGACAGCAAGGAGGATTTTAGTCATCTTCTTGTTTTCAGTCCTACACACTCTCTCTGGCACATTCTCATCCCATTAGAATATAAGCTCATGAGACAGGAGTTTTTGTTGTTTCTGTTCACTACCAAACCCCTAGCAGCTAGCGAATGCCTGGCACATAATAAGTACTCAATAAATATTTGTTGGCTAAATTAATATAGTAGTTGTTCCATGAGTGTGTATTGAGGAAACAAAAAGGCACCAAATAATACTAATACCCAGAAATCATGGAGATAAGCTCACCTTGTTCCCAGGGCATTTAGCTATGGTGGTGGCAGTCTCTAATGTCTTGACATTAGGGCAGCTCCAAACTCCTTTAATCTTCTGAAGTTCACAACCAAGGTGATTGTTTGTGCTACTCTCCTTTCTCTTCTTTCCATCTGATATCACCGGGTGCCTCCTTCCAGATACACCTTGCCTGGGCTTTCCAATAATTTTGCACAGGAGACCAAAGCAGCCCGTGATGGTGGTTCAGCATCATGAGCTGGTGGTCGCTGGGCCATGTGGCTGTTGGGCAGTGCTCAGGAAATGCCTAGGCTATACTTCAGATTAACTGATGGCAGCCTTCCTACTGGAGATGAGTGACACACTACACTGGGTAGGTGACACTGAGAAACATGCTGATGGTCACTGCATATGCGCCAGTTTCCAAAACTTTGTGAAAACCCACATGGTTCAGAAGATTTCATACTTCAGCCTTCAGCATCCAGTGCCCTGCTCAGGGTAGCAGACCCAGGAGGGTCCCACAGAAGATTCTGAAGTTTTGTGATATCTAAGGTTCCTTCTGACGTCACAGTTGTCTGGCGACAGGGGGAACTGTGGGCAGATCTCCTGACTCAAAACAATGCTATTTCCACCCTCTGATTTCTTGGGCTTCAGCAGTTCTACATGTCTTCACTGTTTACCCGAGGGGCTGGTCTTTGGTTGTTGTTTTCCTTGTCACAGTGGTATTTGGCATTTGTTGTCCCAGGGAACATGTAAACAATACTCCAATATACAGTATATCCCAGACAAGGAAAAATTCTCCCACTAAAATTGCCTCATGCTCCCTACCGAGAGACACTGTACTTATCAGGATTAGGCTCTCATGTGCTACGGGATAAATCAAACGGATTCTTCAGCATGGTTTATTTTGGCAAAATACTTGAAAGCAATTTGTTAATTTTTCAGCCTAATGACCAGTAGGCAAAATAAAAGTATGTCCCCATTCCAGCAAGGATGGAGGAAGAGGACTAGGGAGAAATATTCAGTGAGCATCTACTATTTTCCAAGCACCTAAGCATTAATACCACTGATTACAGATGAACTGTGGCTCATACAGAATTAGTATTTCACACAGGGTCACACAGCTAGTAAATGGCAGCCAGGATTTGAATCCGGGACCCTGCAGCACAGGTGCTCTCTGCCCTGGGACACACTGCCCTGCACACAATGCGATGCGCGAAGCGTCAGACTAGGGCCTAGCTGAGCACCCACTCAGTGACACGTTCTTTCACTGACATTCATTTTCCAGCTAACATTAAAAAAGTGATTTACATATAAATACAATTCAAAGTCCTTTACAAGCTCTTCAAAGTGGCTGCTCTATGGGAATGTAAATTACAATAGATCTCACTTGGCCTGGGGAACATTCTGCTGTGGAACTGTGGTTGTGGAGACTGTGACACGTGATGGAAACGTGACGGAGCCTTTTAGCAGGGCACCATGCCATAAACTGGTGTAGCTTTCCCTCCAATCTTCTACCCTTCAAAACGTTTTTCTGTGTCCCAGAGGTAGAATGGCCAGCATGACAGATATGGTCCCTGCCCTCTTGGTGTGGGAAGATGGACAATTACAACAACAGCAGCAAGGCCTGAGAAGTGCTTTCTAGGGGAAGTACAGGTTGCTGTGGACAAAACTTAGTAGCTCCTGACCTCCGCCAGGAGGGCTGGAAAGGGCTTTCCAAAAAAAGCGATACTTAAGGGGACTCCTGAAGGACGAGGAGGTATCGGCTTGTGTACCCCATGCACTAAATATACACATATTATTCAGGGGAGAAAGGAAACCCGCTCATGAGCTAGAATAAAACAAATAATCTGTCCTTCACTTTGTAAGCTTTGTAAGGCAATGCTTCTCCAGCCCATCTAACAAACTCAAGGGTATAACTGAAGTAAGTTCTTGTTTCCAATAGCACTGCTCTGAGCATGGGGGTGGGTGGGTGCAAAGAAAAGGCCTCCCCTCCCCTTTCTGCAGGCTGGAAAAGTAAGGAGCCCACAGTAAGTCTGTGAAAGTGTCGCAAATAGCACAGTCAACTCCTGCGTCCTAATTCAGGGCTCTTGCCCTCACGCTGGTCTGTCACTCTTCACAGACTCCTGGGCAACAGCCACTCACTGCTAACAGCCCCACAGGCTGACTTCTGGGCAATATGCCTCCGGAGTCGGCCTCCCTCTGAGCTTCTTGGCTCCCGGGACAGCGTGCTGGCTGTCCGTGGGACCTGGCATTCACCGGGTGACAGCTGCTCTTTCACCAAGTGCCCACTGGCCCCAAGATGGGCACGTATTAAAACGGATAAAATAAGGGTGACATGAATTTAGTAATACCTCAAATTTGCATGTAAATGAGATGAGTCATCTAAGTGCAGTTTAAAATATTGTAAATAGGTCACTAAGAAGAGAATAAAAGAGCAGACAATAACAGTGATTTTGCCAGGACCCTCACAGCCAACCACATGCACTGGGCTCTCCGCAGGCCAGGGTAGATTTTTTTGATGATTCTATTTCCCTCCCTTTGCAGCAGGACGTTTCATGTCCCTGTTTGGGTGGCATACCCCATCTGGCTAATGTTTCCCTATGATCAGAGCAGGGAGGTCCAGGACACCAGGAATCTGGCGCCACTGTTACAATCTCTCACCTCATCTCTTTCCCTTCAGCTGCAAGCCTAGCGTCCCAGCAGCCAGCAGCTCAACAGGCAGAAAGAGGCTGCAGGCGGACCCCACAGGGAAGCGAAAGGCTGGTGAGGGCTGTGGAATGATTCTCGGCATGAGTGGAGCGCCCAGCTCCTTTTCTCCACCCTGCAGGCAGCTTCACGTGCCTTTCCTTCCCGCTTCCTTTCTCAGTCAAACCAAAGCCTTTCTCCACACTCCACAGTGACTCATACGTAACAAATGATCAATCCACGTTTACTGATGTGGGACGAATTAAGCTGTGTCAATAATGCCCCCAAAGGAGAATCATTTAAGAGCTCTTTGGACTTCATCCGCAGAAGTAGCCAAAGAATTCGAGGGACAGTTTACCCCAGAAAACCTTTTGCAGTTATTGAAATTAGGGTATAACTAAGAATGTTCAGAATACCACACACACAGTTTAGGTGGTCTTAGGTATATAACTCATAGTGGTGGGACAGCAGTGATTATAAAATGAAAGTAATTAACCTGAACATGCTCTGTCTGGGGGTCCTAAGGGGAAACAGGTGTTCAGCCTCGGAAAACGTTTCTCAGTGGATTTCCTATGAAGTCAAAGTGGCTTGGATTTAACTTTGAGATACAAATAACGAATTTAAAAAATTAAACTGTGTCTGCAACCAGGAATACGAACAAGAATACAGTGGTTCTCAGCCCAACTGCTCATTAGAATCACCTGGGGATCTCTGAAAAATCCCAGTGCCCAGGCCATAACCCAGACTAAATGTAACCCAACCTTGGAGGAATGGGACCCAGGCATTAGTATTTTTTAAAGCTCCTAGGAGATTCCAATGTGCAGCTCAGGCTGATGGAAGAGCTCCTGGAGGGCGCAGGTGGTTTCTGCACTTGGGAATCTGAAATCAAGGTCTGAACTACCATCACTTACAGGTAACAAGTACCCACCCACCTCCCATGCCACCACCACATTAAACACTGAGTCAGGGGTTCTGGAGGAAAGAAGCTATTGCTCCTACAGCTTGTTGGTCCATCTTGTTTCAGATATTCATCACTGTCTGAAACAAAATGTATATTCTTTGAGTGTAGCAAAAACAGACTGGTTTCCTGTCCTTCCACCTTGGTCTTCCATCTCCAGTTGGGCACAGCCAAAGGAGGTGGCCACCTGACCTTCCCAACAGCTAACGGAGGGAAAGATTCCCCTAAACCCAGTTCACACAAGGACGTAGTGCTTCCTCAAGGACCACTCAAGAGGTGGGAGGAGAGGGCACACATGCCTGAGTATTTAACATAATTTTTAAGAAGAAAATGATTATCTTATTGGAGCCTAAAAGCCACCTGCTAAATTATGGGCATCGGCTAATTACAGGACACCCATAATGCACTATGCCTCATGCATGAACCTCATACCAAGAGCCTGAGGCCTTTAAGGATGTTTTTTTTTTATATATAGAGGTAAGAAATATTACTTTTGGGTGGCAAAAAACTCATCTAAAAATCCCAAAGCGTAGAAGGAGACAGATACTGAGAATGCAATGAACCTGACAGAGGCAGGCTCATAAATTCAGTCAACTTTGTCAAATGCAGTCACTCCATTTCAGGATCTGCAATGACTGGCAGTGCCATGCTCTGGCACTATCACAACAGGCCTGGATTCACGCTGTCTCTTTTTCATGAAATGTGGGTTTCCTGTTAACACTGGCATTGCTCCTGTTCACTTGAATTAGCATGGTGAGAAAGCCGCGAAGAACCTGGGAGGATGGAGATCACAGAAACGCCTGCAGTACTAAGTGAGAACCGGGGCTCACCAACCTGAAGCCTCTGATTAGAGATTAGTGTGACAGGAGTCCAAAAACTAGACTGTCAGAGAGAAAAATTAGTGACATTTTCATTCCCTGTTTCACCAAGTGATCCTTCACCTGGAAGGATGTTTCAAGCCAATTGGAAGCTCCAGGTACACAGTATTCCATAGGACGTTCTGAGGCCACAAACCCATGGAACTGACCCATCGTGCAAGTCTGTACATTTTTGGTATAGATTTGCATGTGCAATGCAGATTAGAACCAAAATTGACATGTGTGGGACACCAGGATGGAGAAAGCCACTCGGGGAGTCTTGGTGGCGCTCTAAATGATTCAGTAAAAGACTATTTGAGAAAACCTGGGTCCTAATAAGGTAATTAACACTGTCACTAAGTGACCGGTAAGTGTAATATATTTATGGAACACATCTGCGTGTTTCTACATTAAACTTGCAAAGTTAAGCTGAAAAACACAATTGAGGGAGAAAACTCTCAAAACCAAAACTTATGTTTTCTTTTGTGCCTAATGGCTTTCTTGATTTCAGTTTTTATTTTCTTACATAAAGCCTAGGACAGTGGTAATTACCCATGGACACCTGACGAAAAAGAAATCTTTCTAAAATTGAGTTTCCATCAGGTAGAATTTAGGGATTTGACATGTTTCCTAAAACAAGTTTATTAGCAGTAAAAATGTATTCTGTATAAAAGTGATAAATCCATAAATTAAAATTTAAAAACCTGAAAATAAGTGATATTTTTGGCTTTCAGAAGAGAGACTCTACATAAATCAGAGCATTTCAGGGTTAGGCTCTGAAGGATGCTGAGTCCCGTCCCACACAGCAGATGTCTGAACTCTGTCCTTGACTGACCTGAACCCTTGAGGCTGCACTCAGAATTCCCCAGCTACAGGAATCTGGTATTAAATCCAAGGTGTCATCTTTCTTATTTATTTCCCTCTGTCTAGATACTTTTTGTTACCTATCAAATTATTCAGAGGCAGTGGGATCTAATGGTTTTTAAACTTGCTTTTGGCTGTACAATACTTCTGCACACCAAAGTAATAAATAAGTATACAAACCAAATAAATAACTGGATAAAGCAATAAAAGGGGGGGTGCTCTGGCTGATGTTAGGTGCAAGGACCAGGCCCCACGGCCTCTTAGCCACTCTGTCATTCCTGGAGGCTCTGAGGAACCTCCTCAGAACCTTGGAGCCACACAGAATGCAGATGAGGAACAATCCCCAATCCATCTATCCATCATCCAACACATATTTGTTTAGCATCTGTTACGTACCAGCCACTGTGGTAGGGCCTGGCAATATAACATAGACTAGAAGCCCATGGATCTTATATTCCAAGGAGGAGGGGAGTCATGGGGGTGAGAATGTAAGAATTTACCACCACTACAAGTAAGAGCTAATATTCACTGTTTACTTCATGTAAGGACTTTTACACATATTAACTCACTTAATCCTCTCAATAGCCTAGGAGATAGCTGCTGTTTTTATTTCCACTTTACAGATGAGGGAACAGAGGCACAGAGAAGCAGTATGGGAGGTGGAGATAGAAAAGCCAGGAGTGTGGCGACACTGGAGACAACAGAAAAGCATCCTCACTAAGGAGGGAGTGGTTACCATGTGGATGCAGCTGCTCAGAGATGGAGCAAGTTGTGGTTAGAGAAAATGGAAACTGGATTTGGTGACACGGAAGTTACTGGTGACCTTGCAGAATAAAAAGAGAGTGTATGGAGTGGTGAAAAGTAAGGACAACTGTGCATAGTTAATCCTTTTCAGGAACTGAACGGCTGAGTGCCAGAAAGATAAAACTGGAGAGGACCATAGCTGAAAGCCAGGTGGGACCAAAGTGAAGTTCTTCTTGTAGAAGAAACAGAATCGCGGGTGCCGCTTTTGAAAATTAATTTACAGTCTGATAGCACGGTAACTGCCCATTTACTTGTCTGTCTTCCCTAGCAGGCTGCAGGCTCCATGGGGTAGGAACTCTATCTCGTTCACTGTTTTTTCTGACCTGTCTCCTATTACAGTTACTGGAACACAGTAAGGAGCTCAATAGATATTTCTTTTCTTTTTTTTCTTTTTTTTTTTTGCGGTACACGGGCCTCTCACTCTTGTGGCCTCTCCCGTTGCGGAGCACAGGCTCCGGACGCGCAGGCTCAGCGGCCATGGCTCACGGGCCCAGCCGCTCCACGGCATGTGGGATCCTCCCAGACCGGGGCACGAACCCGTGTCCCCTGCATCGGCAGGCGGACTCTCAACCACTGCGCCACCAGGGAAGCCCAATAGATATTTCTTGAATAAATGGATAAAATATATAATAAAAATTGGACGCTGGGGAAGGAAGCTTAGGTTTTCTCTTGAAAAACTACTTGCCAAACAAAGTTTTCATTAGACCCAGCATGGCGGGGCCCCGGTAACCTGCTGCTGAGTGGCTGGGCCTCGGGGGCAGGCCGGCCGGTTCCATTCCACGGAGCCACGGTCCCCCAGTCTCCTGAGCCTCAGCAGGACGTCCTTGTTTCTACTTTGTGAAGTCAGGTGCTTCAGAGTTCTGGGATCTAATCGGAGCTCCATTAAGAAACTGCTGTCACCTTTTCTATTCCTAAATTAGAAAAATAATATGATCCTGCAACCTAATTCTTTCTCATAATTACTTAAGTCAAATCAAAGTTCCAAGGAGATTATTTACTGCAAAGCAATGATGCTCCAGGGAGCCTTCAGGCAAAGTCCAACATAACATCCTATTCACCCCACAGCATTTGGGGAGCAGTAGGCCCCTCCTGCCTCCTTTTTTAAAAAAACAAAAACAATTTCACCATACATCCATCCCGTAACAGAAGTGAGCAAAACATAAGCAAGTACTTGCACACTCCCTTAAAAGGTTCCAGGGAGATGCCGTTTTTCTTGAAGAAACAAACCAGCCTGGAACTGACTGGCGGTCAGACTTGCCGAGTCTTACTCTTACTTACTCTCTCTGTTCACAGAGCCCTGCTGGTCTCTAGGTTTCTTCTTCCCCTATAAGTTTGACTGTCATTTAATGGGTCCTAACTATTAAAAAACAAAAAATGGATCGTATTTTTTTTCTTTTAAGAATTGCTGTCTAAGTCTCAGGGCCCTAGTTTTCTTTGGAAGATCTTAGCGTGTGAATTTATATTCATGGCTAGCATATATGAACTAGGCAGTTCATATCATGGTTAAGTATCAGATAGGATTCCAGAGCAGCCATGTATACATGAATAAATAATAATGATAATAATGATAATAGTTGACATACACTGAGTGCTTACAGAGTACATGACATTAGGCTAAGTGCTTTATTGCAATATCTCATATAATCTCATAACAACCCCCTGGGGTAAATATTACCCCCATTTTCAGATGGTAACACAGGGTTTTAGAGACTAAGTTGTCCAAAGTCCCACAGATAGTAAAGTGAAGGATGTAGAATTTGAAAACCTAGTGGTTTGACACTAGTGCTTGCCAATTTAACCTCTGTCATAAAACTCCACACCAGTATCTCTTGCTTTATTACCGAAATACAGGAAAGGCCTTTCAGTTACCACTTCGTACAGGTTTAGGTGAGGAGGGCTGGAAGAAGAAGGGATGGGAACTTGGCTAAAATGAGGTTGAGAGATCACCTGAGTTTCAGCTGATGTGTTTTTCCCTGTTTCAATTACCAGCAATAATCAGGAGAGGGTTGTAAAAATGTGTTTTAAAGTATTCCTGTGCGGAAATCACTGGAAGAAACTGTTTCATCAGCAAAAGGAACAAGATGCTGATACTTCAAGTGAAGGACTTAAGTGCAGATTTCAGAGCCCCAGCCATACTCTCTCCCCATTTTTCATCTCCCCTTTCTCTTGGCGCGCATGGCATTGCGGGCTGTCCGGGTAACGGTTATGTCTCCCCCGATCTATAGGAGTGCACGATCTGATACAGTCAGACCACTCGTGACTTATTAGGAGAGAAAGTTTTGTTTTGTTTTTTTCACTTTATTTTCTTTGATAAGGCATACTTTGCAATATTCAATTTTGGCCATGGGCAATCTGGAGACATCTGTGGCTATACACTGTGGGGAGAGGGGAGTCCCTGCAGGTACGCACTTTGTTTCATGGCTGAAGTGCTACCCAAACAGTCCTGGACACAGTGCCCCACAAATTATTTTTTTCCCTTAAACTGATTTTTCCAGTTAGTTCTGTATATTAGTTACAGAGTCCTATATTATTTTCCCCATAGGGCTTTCCTGCTCATGATTCCTAAACAAGCTGATAAAAGCTCCATTTTCCCCACAGAAATCTTTATGTTGTTGAGGCTTTCTCTTACCATAATTACTTCCTGAAAAATGCAGTGGTCAATGTTTCCTGAATATTTTTACATTAAAATGGGCACATAAAACTTGACCCTTGAGATTTTAAGGTTGCAAAGCAGATTCCTGGCTTTAAAGAGCTGACTGGTTGCTATTACTTGCTTTCTGTATTGACTTCTCATTGATTTGATTCAATCTCTCTACCATTTCAATGAGGAGCTCTGTGCGAAAACAAGGATTTCTTGTGACCTGAAGAAATCTTTTCTTAGGAAAAGAAAATCATCTGTTTCATTCCTTCACTAAGTACTTCAGGAATCAGGCCAGGTCGAGGAGAAAGGTCTTGGCAGTGGCAGTTTGATGAGACGTGAATTAATTTGATTATTTCCATGGTGTGGATCAATAATAGTCAGCCTCCACAGAGGCCCCTGGCCTGAAGGCAGCTGGCTAGTCAATAGGAACACACAGAGGTGCTCTCCTCCCCCAGCAGCCTCTCTGATCTTTTCTGGGTGGACTCTTCACGCCTGTGTAATTCTAATTTATGTCAACTAGAAATCAAAGAAATTCCAAGAGGCTTTGGTCATAGGACATTGGGGTGGACCTTTCAAACTCTATTTATGTCTATTCCTTAAGTAATGTGTCCCCCACGGCCCTCCTGGCGCCTCTACAGGCCAAGGAGAGGTAGCTTCTCAGCAGAAGGGCTGCTACCTGCTCTGGGAAAAGGCAGAGGAACGCAGTTAGGTAAATCGAGGTACCCTTTCTCCTTCCTATGGACAGCTCCGCAGAAAGAACTAATAAGCATTTTAAGCAAAATGCTTTGCCAAGAGTGGCTCCCTCAATAACGCTCTTTGATGATACCCCAGACGCTGGCATTTTCAAATCAAACGAACAGTGTATAAAATTAGTTCTGCATGAAGTTAAAAAAAAAAAGTAGAAAGTGAAAGGGAGCTTTTAAAAGCTCCAGCATTTCTTCATCCAACTGCTTTTCACAAGGGTTTGGCATTTGAGAATTGTTACATTTATGATGCTATTTGCTGCTCATAATTCAGGCCCTCTGTCTCCAAACTTCTGTATTAACACACGCTGCAGAGGTTTCCACCGCGACATTTTATCACTGAGGTTTCCCAAACCAGCCAGGCTGCCTCTGGTGAGGTCTGGTTTCTCAGTCAATACCATGCCACTGGGCTTCCTCCCTTTTCATCAACCTTGTTACCCCAAACATTTTTCATTAACACTGAACGTTGCATTTCCATTTGCCCTACAGCTTTCCCAGGATTTTTTTTTCTTTTTGTCCTTTTTAGTTTGTTCTCCATCCAAACTGCCATGTAAGAAGTGAGAAAAATATCATATTAGTAGAAGAAACAGATCTGTATAGAATCTAGAATTCACTGAAGTTGTGAAAATGATTTCTGTGACCAAAGCCACTGCCTGTCTGTAATTGTGGAAAGCAGAAAAAACATACTGCTCTTATTAGACAGTCCCCTTGGTTATACAAGTAGTTTTAACTAAATCACCAAATAAATGCGTGTTAAGTTGATAGGTGATTTCGGGTCAACTCTAATTCCCAAGGTCAAGTAAGCCTTTGAACAGTCTTTAAGAATATAAGTTCACCCCAATTCATCAAAGCCGTCTCACACAGTGTTTTCTTCTCTGGGTTCTTACAATGCGCTAAAGTTTAGGAGATTAAGTGGCCTCGGCTTCAAAACCGAAAGTAATGCCTCTAACGTGCTTATCCATCCAGCAATTGGAAAAGCTACTCAAACAGGGGCTTCTTAATGCGCTTCCTAATTTTACAAGTGTGTGGGGAACACTGTATTTGTCTAACGGCTGGAGGACTCCTTCCTAGGAGTCACCAATGTTGCAGCCAAATGTACTGCTGTTTAGCTTAGACCCTGACTGATAATCTATATACATGTTGCTTTCATCTGCAAAGAATACATTTAATGTTTCTTATCTGTTCTTTGTCTACCTAATGAAAACGGGAGAAAAAGAAACAGAGGAAAAACGCTTTTTTTCCTACAACAAATACAATGCATTTTGTTATTTAATTCTTCAGAAGCTCAAGTGAGGAAAAAAGCAGACGTTTGGTATAGCTTCCAAATCAAATATAAGTGGCCCCAAATGAAAGAAAATAGAATTAGCCTTCAATATTTCTGAGAACCCTAGAATTGCAGGACACGAACCCTGGGACACACAGATATCACAAACCCCATCTCTCTCCAAGGCAGGGATCCCACTGGCAACATGCCTGACAAGGGGGCTAGTTGTGGAAACCAGTGAGGTCTCTTGCCCCCTCCTTTAGCTCCAGTTGGTGTGCAGAGGGGAAAGAGAACTCAAATGAACAAGTTTTTAGTGGTTAGTAGATTAGGTTAAGGTACAGGGAGAAGAGTAATAGGTCTAAATTAATTTTGTTCTTTAATTCTTTGTTGGCACAGATGATCACGTTGAGACAGTGGCTCTTTGTCTCTGTATCCTAATAGTAATTTCACTGTTTCCTGTTTCTGTTCTTCTATTCTTTCTCCATTATTTTTCTTATCCTAGCCGCTAGACCACCAGGGAGCCACATCTCCATTATTCTCCTTAATACTTTCTGTTTCCTTACCTATTTGAATTGTTTTATCTTCAACTCACCCTTTTCCCCCACTGCAAATCTTTCTTCAGCATTATGCCTGGATCAGTAAGTTGATTCCAAATACACTGTCCCACAGAGGCATTAGTTTTCCTTCGTAAAGTGTGTTGAAAATGTAATTATTGATATATTTATGTAGAAAATAATAATCTTAAATTTAAGTGACAAAAAAGTAAAAGGGCAACATCTTCTTTAATCTGAGTTAATTTCTTTCTTCTTTTTTAAAATTTCCTTTCAAAATGGCAGGCAATACAGTTTTTTTCTCATTTGGAAATTCAAATATCAAAACACAGGTTAATATAATGATGATGATAAGAATAATCATTAACACTGAGCATTTTATATATAACAAGCTTTACTCTAAGGGCTTGATATATGTTCACTCATTTAAATGCTCGTAGCATTTCCATGATTATCATCCTTATAGTAAATGACGAAACAGAGAGGTTAAATAACTGCCCAAGATGACACAACTAAGTGCAGAGCCCAGATCTGAACCTGAACTCTGGCTCCAGAGTCCATGTCCTCAGCTACTAACTTCTTTTCTTTGCTACTCATATCTTCCTTTGAATCTTGATAACTTTAAAATCTGGAGACGGACAGCGTAATACAAATGTCAAAGACAGAATAGCTAATCACGCTAGATCTCCAACCAACTAAATCAACCCGCAGGCTTTTAAGTGCAAGGTTTTACACGCGCTGTGTGTGTGGTTTGGAAACTTCTTCCGTCCTCACAGAACTTCCCATGTTTGGCCCTGAGCTGCCTTAAGTCTGAGGATGCCAGACGGCAGGCCTGGGCCATGCTGCTGCAGGCTGTGGTCGGACGGCTGGGTGCGAGAGCCAACGGGCTCTCAGAGCAGCAGGCTGGTTGGAGAAAGGATTCAGAGGCCACCTGAGGAAAGGGCTAAAACCCTCAGGAATATCGCTCATCAAAACCTTCTGATCCCATTTTGGACTAATTTGCATTTAGGTAGAAAAGGATCCATTACCTAACTGAAAATTGGCAAAACGCTGGTCAGCAAATATGTCTGGAATAATCTTCTGCACTAACTGGAACACTAATTTCTACAATTCATCTCTGAAAGTGAAGCTGATCTCAACAAACCTAAAGAGTATGGACTAGAAACATGGTGACTTCTGAGAAGGGTTGTGGCTACAAAGATACATTTTGAATGCATACATTTTGGCATCCTTGCTTAGGTAGTTCTCATGTAGCAATTCCTTCTGGTGAAGCTGAGAAGCTCTGCTGTCACTGTTTAGTGTTTCTAGAACACTCTGCCTACTGCGGACCCTTTTTCTCTGTTTTAAAAGAAGTCATTTTAAAGTGACAGGGTTAGTAGCAGTGTTAGGTTAGTTAGTAGTGAAATCGGAGGGAGACTTGCAACCCCTGGGTCTCTGCTGTTGCTTAGTAACAAAGTCAGTCAGCTTTCTAGGCTGGGCTTAGAATATATAATAAAATCTCTCTAAACATAACTAACTGGCAAAGGCCTAGTATAAGTTGGGATTGTAAAGCATATGGAGAAAAGAACTAGGTCAATTAACAAAAATGACAAAGATCTTGGGCCATTCTTCTTATTTGCCCCCAGATTTGCTACATTTAGAAAATGCATGTCCTTTGAGAGGCATACATATTTAGTTTCACTCTCATTTCACTCTCATTGCTGGATTTGCTAGATTTGTCCCTAATCACCAATTGTAGAAGTAGCACATGTGTAAATCATTACATGATGCCAGCACTTTCGGAGCAAGTATCTGAGGTGGGTCTTTTCCAAGGAAGCATCCCCTTGCCTGGAGATAGCCCCCAGGGTTTGCCACAGGCCCTGGACACAGACTTGAAGATCTGGGGTAAAGTCTTGGAGGAGTGGCCTTGGGCCAGTGCCTGGTCTTTCTGAGCCTCTATTTTCTCCCCTTCACAGTACAAACGATTACTGCCTAGACTTGTTATAGGGGAAAACATAAAAGTGACAAAGGAGAAGGCACCTCTCTAATGCCTGGTTATCAGTTCAGGTTTTGATCATCTTTAGTAAATGCAGCACAATTTCTCAAACTCATGCTCACGTCTCTGGCCAGCTCCACTGACCGTCCGTGGGGCCTCTGGGACCGTTTCTCATCATGTGAGAGAAGTGGCGCCTGAAACGTGGAGAGAGGCAAATTCCCACATAACATTCCCTCACTGGCCCTTTCTTGCCCCCAAATGGCCAGAATACATAGATGTTGAGCACTGAAATGGCACACTTCAGATTGTGACAAAACAATTTGGCGCTGTGCTTTCCATCTTACTGTTGTAGGAAACTTGGAACCCAGAACAAAATTTTACTCTTAGACCGTGCACATTGCAGTGTGCCATGCGAACGTTTTTAATCGTGGTCCATAGACTTATGGATAGGAAGCCAAAATCTAAGCTGAGCGTGTGTATGATTGTTTTTTCTTTCTGCATAAGCACGAAATTCATTTTTAAACAGAGAAATTCAAAAATAATCTCAGATAAGTTTAGAAAACCGGGCAACTTACAGTGTAATGGTATATGCATGTGTGTGTATACAAACATATATATATAGGGAGAGAGGAAGAATATAATATCAAGCTATTAACTACAGTGATACGTAGAAAAGAAACTTGATAGACAACTCTTACTTTATCGCATCTCATCAGCCCCAAATATCTTAGAGACTTGCTGCTCTGTGCAATCAGGGTGGCTCCTTGGTCTGTAATTTCTTTACACCATCCAACATCCACAGTCTCTATTGTCATGCTGTATCGCCCAATGGCTATCAGTGCTGCAGGGAGGGACAAAGGGGAAGAAAGCAAGCATAAACGTTAGCAGGGTAAGGGATCTCTCTATCTCATTATGACTATTTCTCTCATTTCCTCACTAAATTTGTTCCTGAAATGTTGTGTGTAAATGAACGTTTTGTAAACGAAATTCAATTTAAAATGCTTTAGGAAAGCTTGCCCTATGACAAACCCTTTCACAAAGTGAATAATCATGCCATAATTTCCCTTTCATTGGAACATAACATTTTATCAGTTTTACTCATTATAAGGTTACCTGTACTTCCAAACACTCGTATCTGCAGAAGGCATAAATTAAAATGAATTACACATATGATGTTACAGAAAACCCTAAGCAGTAATTAAATTTTACCCAAGATAACTTTAATAATTTTAAAAAAGAAAAAACATGTAAACACCATTTTGAGGTGTGTTATACTGCATATGAATTTCTTTACCAATTGGCATTTTTTTCCCATCTGTTCATCATCTGTAAAATGTAAGAGTATATAATATTTTTCACGTTAGTCCTTCTTGGGACCGCTAGGAATTAAACGTACATTACACATACAGCTGAATTTAATTGGTGCTATGCTAGAGCACAATAAAGGGAATGCATTTGTTATGGGGAATTTCCTCACCGTATCAAAAGCCTTCCTTCTATTAACATATGAAATGAAGCCTGTCATCTGAACATTAGGACGGTATCTCTAGTCTTCTTGACTGTTTAGCACTGTACCACTACTGACGTGCAGATGCTTAGCCCGTCATCTATGATGTGTACTACTTATCACTGCAAAGCTCCATAACCCATCTTCCTGGCAGAGCAACCAGTCGGTGAATCTGGCTCTTTGCTACAGACTTCTGATTAAATAGACGTGCACACTTCTACCTTTGCAGCACAGGAAAACAGATTTCAATACCTCCAGCCAGAAAAAGTTTACGGTGCATTGGTTTGTAAATGAAAACCCTGAAAACAATGCCAAAAATGTTAAAAAGGAATAATAAATTGTTTGCTAATTATTTCCTCATCCTAAGATAGGATGAGTTGATTTCTGTGACATTAAAAGCGGATGGTATTTTCCAATTGATTAGATTGATAAGAGCAGAATGAATTACTCATGTAAATAAACATTAACTCTTTTTTCACTTTAATTTTTTTTATACAGCAGGTTCTTATTAGTTATCTATTTTATACATGTCAGTGTATATATGTCAATCCCAATCTCCCAATTCATCCCACCACCCCACCCCGCCTCCATCCCCGCTTTCCCCCCTTGGTGTCCATACGTTTGTTCTCTACATCTGTGTCTCTATTTCTGCCTTGCAAGCTGGTTCATTTGTACCATTTTTCTGGATTCCACATATATGCGTTAATATATGATATTTGTTTTTCTCTTTCTGACTTACTTACTTATAGCTCGCAGAAAAAAAACACTTGGCAAAATCTCTTTGCTAATTACCTAAGTAATTTTTTTTAAACTAGAAAACTCATGCCCATGCATTCAAGTATCAAAGCACTCCGAAGTAGCCAGATATTTAAAGTTTATAAAAACAATAATCATGATCCCAGTGTTTTCCAGTGAAAATGCTATAAAGGAAGAAAAAAAAAATTCCTGGAAGTTCCTCATGTTATCAGTTTGTTGATGTTCTCATCTGTGCACATGCTGTTTTGGCATTTAGTTTTCCAAGGAGGTGGGGCGGGGCAGGGGAAATCTGCAAAGGTTTGCTGAATGGTCTGAGTGATATTTTCGTGTAGTATAAGCAATATCCCAGGTTAATCCCATCGGTGTTCCTGACCTAAGAAAACTATTGTTATCTCTGATTTTGTCATAAATTCCATTGGTCATGATATCCTGAGGATCTTGTATGATAAAAGAAGTAGAAGGTGCAAAAAGAAATTCCTTTCAATACAAAGTGCTCAAACTGTGATTTCAAAAGATGGAGCACAAGATGCAGGATGACCCCACATTAGTGGATAGCGTATTTTTACTGAGGTTTGAGACTAGAATGTGAAAGCCCTGCACTATCCAGAAAACTGTAAATCAAGTGATCTGTGGAGTTTCCAGAGGCTGCTTGATAAGCAAATGAAGAGTTAACAGCTACTAATTCCAGATGCTAAAATCACTAGTGTTTGGTATTTTCCTTTTTTTTCTTTCTTGTCCAAATTAAAACAAACAGTAAATAAGACAACTGAAGATGAATCAAGGTATTCAGCTTTTGTTTTGCCATAGTTCTATTTACTGAAGTAAGAATTAAATTTTATTTTTCCTTAACTCATTCATTTACTCAACAAACACTTCATGAGCACTCACCCTAGAGCATTTCTCTCCAATACTTATTGACTATCCATGTGCTAGGCATTGGGCTAAGAATTTTAGGCGCATTATCTCATTTAATCCTCACAGCAACCTTACAAAATCTTATTGGTAGTTCCATTTTAAAGATCAGGAAACTGAGACACAGAATGATGGAACACCTTTCCCAGTATCACAAGGTAGTAAGTGGGGAGTAGACAGTAAGCTGAGAGCCGGCTCTCAGTCCTGGCTGCACATCAGATCTACTAGTTCAGAATCATGGGCCCAGGCACCTGGCAATTCCAACATGCTGCACTGCCAGCGTATGGAACTGTGGTGTGACACACCTGGCCTGTGCTCGGTCATAGGGACAGAAAGGTTCACAGAGCTCAGAGGTCAGTTCAGTGGGGATGGCGGGGGGAGGGAGGGTTGGGTGGAAATGAGGAACAACCAAGTAAACAGTCACAACACAATGCTCATCCCCCATCTCTTCCCATCCCTAGCTTCTCACTTTTCAGATCTCGAGTCAAAGGTCAGCTTCTCAGAACCGATTGCCCTGTCATTTTCTGATATCGGAAAAGTTACTATTTATTTGTTCAGTTATGTACTTTTTTTGCAGCTCACTTCTCCCATTAGAATGACGGATTTCCTATTCACTGTTGTATCCCCAGCATCTAGCATACACCTGGTACAGAATCAGTTTTTAAAATTATTAGTTGAGGGCTTCCCTGGTGGTGCAGTGGTTGAGAGTCCGCCTGCCGATGCAGGGGACACGGGTTCGTGCCCCGGTCCGGGAAGATCCCACATGCCGCGGAGCGGCTGGGCCCGTGAGCCATGGCCGCTGAGCCTGCGCGTCCGGAGCCTGTGCTGCGCAACGGGAGAGGCCACAGCAGTGAGAGGCCCGCGTACCGCAAGAAAAAAAAAAAAAAAAAAATATATATATATTAGTTGAACACGCCAATGACTATAATGTGGTTTGGTCTATTATAGAGGCACGCCAAGAGGCATGCGAGCCCCTCACTCTTCAGGGGAGGAGAGAGATCACGGGAGCCCTCATGGAAGAGTTAAGCTAGGTCTTGAGGGATGAGTAAGGATTCTCCAGAAAAACAAAGGCGTGAGGGCTACTTTGTCGGGCTAAGGAAATAGCATATGTAAGGGCAGAGAGATGTGAAAGGACTGGGGAGCTGCAGGTCATTCCGTGCGGCTGACTGCGGCTGAAATAAAAACAAGTACAAGGAAGTGGCAGATTTATTCCAGAAATATTCACTCCATGATTAGTAGCACTGGGATTGGCATAAGACATAAACGGAGTAGCAAAAATAAACAGAGTCCTTGATGTCATGAAGCCCATATTCTAGAAGGAGAGCTGTGAAGTGGACACAAAAGTATATATAATTCTAAATTGTAACAAGTGCTTTGAAGGAAATGGAATGATCATTGTAAGAATGACATTTAGATGGCACCAGGGATGAGTCTTCCTGGTGAAGTTACTTTTAATCCCTCCAACAGCACTGCAAAAACAATAACCATGGTAGAGGTAAGAAAACTAAGGTTAAATACCTCACCAAGGCCCCATGCCTATTTAGTGGCAAAACTAGGGTGCAAATGGAGATAGTTTGGCTCCAAAGCCAGGGCTCATTCTTTCACAGCAGCAGCATCCAGGGTGGTAGAGGAGCCTGTGTATGTTCAGAATATATTTCCCTTTACCTCCATTCAAAATTTAAACACTACTGCTCATAGGTAGCCAAGTATTTACCCTGTGACTATAAAACAGGGTCCAAAAGTATCTTTAAATCCCGAAATATATACTCAGTAATTTACCTCTCTGTGAATATATCCTACCTTTGGATATATTTTTTTATTGTTTTTCATGAGCTAGCTGTGGTAGAGTCTCAAATTCATTTCCGGCCTCACTACTTAGTAGATGTTGACCTCAGGATGACATTTAACTTTCCTGAGTCTCAGCTTCCTCACCTGCACAATAGGGATGGTGACTATATGTCCTGTCTACTTCACAGGGTTGGTCTGAGGTTCAAATGAGATAATACATGTAAGGGACTTTGCACTACACAAATAAAATATTGATTTATTCGATATTTCCCCACGCCATTCTACAGTGGTGCAGTTGATTTAAAATGAAAAGACTTGAAAGAGTTTTGAAAAATAAGAAGCTCTGGGCAAATGGGACCATTATATAAATACTTAGTCATTATGTCACTGCTAGAGTTCTTGAATTGCCTGCTCTCCATCGGTGATCACGAACTTACAGACTGCACCTAGGATGATAGGGCTGTAAATGGAAGGTATGATTACTATCTTCACTAGGGGCTGTTGACACATTATAATGGTATTTATTAAGCCTTGAAAAGGGATAAATTATGCAAGACTAATTCCTTATCCCAATGCAATTTTAATGCACTTTTTAATGTGCTAAGTGTAACTAATAAAGTTAAAGTTAAAAAAGTTACACAAATTCAAAGCTGTAATTCAGAAACATATGATGATCAAGGATATACATTAACTCACTAAAAGGTGTTTCCATAGGCATACAGAGTGACTAAAAGACATGAGCATATATGTAGTTAATTTTGATGAAGAAACTCCATTTCTAGGAATCTATCCTGAAAATATACTTCTAATTATACAAAATTACACACATACAAGTTTATTCATTAAAGCGTTGATTGTAATTGCAAAATAATGGAAACAGCCCCTAATGCCCATACATAGGAGAGTGGTTAAATAAACTATGCTACATCCTCACAGTTGAACACTATGCAGCTTTAAAAAAAATTAATGGGGGAAGATCACTAGGAACTTCCAAATCATTCAGTGAAAAAACCAAAGTGCAAAAAAGAGTTTACATGATGTGCTACCACCATCCAAAAGACAACGCAATTAAAAAAATAAACAAAAACAAAAACATGAATCTGCTCACTTGTGAAAAAAGAATATGGGAAAGACACACCAGAAACTACAGAGACTGTTTAACTATAGGGGGTTGGTGGGAAAGGGGAGAAAAGAAGGCATGGAATGTGGAGGTGAGGTTGGGAGAGTGAGGGGGACAAACACTTCTTAGACTCTCTCTTTGGCTATAGCTTTGACTCTCTGAGCCATAGTAATGCTTCACATACTTCCCAAAATAAAAAATTAAAACCAGCCAGGATGGGGAACCCGAAGTGGAATACCAACAGTAACAAATGAACCTAACTGTGTTACAAATGAACAACATGGCCCCAGCAAATAATATAACCACACCAAAGGGGATGGGAATTAAGAATTAAGTGGCTTCGGAAAACATGATTTTGATTGGATATTGTAAAGTGAAAACCAAAAAGAACTGTCAGCAAATACTGCACTCTAGTTAGGAAATCTATTTCTCACAGGGGTGTGAGTTAGCAATTCAGTAACTACTTTACGCATAATCTAGGACTATAAATAATGAGAGCCAGTCTTTTCACTGTTAGGGAAAGAAGTTACAAATAAGAAAAGGGGGGAGGCTTATAATGAATCTTGTGGTATTGAACTGGAATCAGAGATATTAGAATGAACTCATGGTATTTTATACACACATTACAGATAAATACATGTAGAAATAATAAATATGATGTATGTGCATGCATGCATGGCTTAGTATACATACATACATTTCCTAGCTCTTTCTGCTGAGAGGAACTCAGAGCAAGGATACCCCAGTAGCAATGATCTACTAGCACCCAGATCTTAGTTTTTAAGTATCATTCTCCAATAAAGTGAATAAAAGAAATCAGGGCTTCTTAGAAAAATGGTTGATTCCAGAACTGGGGCCGGGAAAATAGACGATGATTCTGGGATATCTTGTGATCGTATAAAAAAGAAGTGCTTAGAAATGAGTGAGGGTACATCCAAAAGACAGAGGATCCAATCAGAAAGAGCTGCCAATGGCCACAGCTGGAACAATTTGAGAAGCAAAATAAATAATGATAGTACTGGATTATAATTCAGAAAACTGAATAAGCATTCACAGATTCATACTGATATAAATTAAAAAATAGCCAAGGAAGGGCACCTTACAGAAGAATTCCAATTAATAAATGTATAAGGAATGAGGGAAATTAAAAAAAAAAAAATGTTACCAGGCGAAGACCAGAGTAATAATTATTGCAGGCAAGATCGACCAATGGGTGCAAAAATCAGTGAGTGAAAGTTTGAGGTGAAACAGAATATTGGCATAGTGCCAAAGATATTTATCAACTATCGAAAATTGTAACTTTATAGTGGAGAGACCCAGCAGACACCCCCTTACCCAAATGATCAAGGTTAACATCACCAGTAATAACATATAGAGATATAATGTATCGCCTGATCACTTCTGCAGTATTCTCACCAAAATGAATAATTTCAATCTACTCATAAGAAAACATCACACAAACCCAAAGTGAGAAACATTTTATAAATAATTCACCAGTACTCATCAAAAGAGTCAAGATAATGGAGCATAAGAAAAGAATGAGGAACTGTCACAGATTAGAGGAGCCTGAGGAGACATGACAACTAAATACAATGTGGGATGCTGGATTGAATCCTGGACCAGACAAGGAAATTAGGGAAAAACCTGGTGAAATTCAAGTAAGATTTGTAGCTTAGTTAATCTTGTTGTTTTAAGTTAATTTCCTAGTTTGATAACTGTACTGTTGGTTATATGTCCTCAACATTAGAGGTAGCTGGATGAAGAGTATACATGAACTCTCTACTATTTTTGCAACTTTTCTGTAATTCTAAAATTGTTTGAAAGCAAAGAGAAAAAAACATGGATAAGTTAATAAGAGATACCAAGTGAATGAACTAAGTAGAGGACTAAAATTTTCTAAGTGAAAGCAGGTATTATTTTTACACTGTAAGATCTGATATATAAATGTTAGGACTAAAAATACATTTTTTTCCTCATAGGAGAAAGATTAGTCATATGAGTGCACTAACAAGTGACCCGCATGTGCCATTTTGTCCCTTCCAGTTCTATCATCTGCTGTAGATCTATGTACCTGTAATAAAATCAGAAGAAATGCCCTAGTGCATGAAAGAATCAGGGTTAAAATTTAACAGTAGGATTAACATCTTTCATGTAATACTTGGATAAAAGCCATTTGCAGAGAAATTTCTTGGCACGGATACAGAGAGATAAATATGAAAAGTGCTCTTCTTTGTGGAAGCCACAGAAGCCCCCAAAACAAAGGAACGGCGCTTTCAGAGACACTTGTTGTTGCATCATGGTCCCTACAAAGGTCCCCTCTACCCCGCAGGGACTACAGCAGTGGCTCCTAACCCTGGCAGTTCAGGAGAATCACAGGTGCCTAAAAAAAGTACAGATGCCCGAGTCCCACCCCTGGAGATTCTGATTCAGGAGAAACTATAAAAGCTCCTGTGATCCCAATGTGAAGTCAAGGCTGAGAACCACTGGAACCGAGTAACCTACAACTCCAGCAAAGTCAGTCAACTAAAAACAAAAGAACTCATTTTTCAGGATATAAATAACTGATGTGTTCTGATATTTTAAAACAACTTTACCTCTCAAACAGTTATGACTTCTTGTACATAATCCAATGCTTTTAATCCCTTTATTTCTAATTTATAGCTTTAATTCCACTTTTAAACATTATTCTGTTCCTCCCATTATTATGTAGCAAACCCAACAGTGACTACACCCTACATTTTTCCAAGTTGTCCTTTTTTGTAAATATTTTTCTTTATTTCACTGCACTTACTTATATTTCTAATGCTGCACTTATGAGAGTTTGTTTCATATCAGAATTATTTATCAACATGCCCATCTTCCCCAAGACTGTAAAATCTGTGAAGCAGTGAACATGGAGTGTTTTCCTAGGACCCCTGAATCTCTGAAAATCAAGTGTCACTCATTTTTTATAGTTTTTTTTTCCGGTACACAGGCCTCTCACTGTTGTGGCCTCTCCCATTGCAGAGCACAGGCTCCGGACGCACAGGCTCAGCGGCCATGGCTCACGGGCCCAGCCGCTCCGCAGCTTGTGGGACCTTCCCGGACCGGGGCACGAACCCGCGTCCCCTGCATCGGCAGGCGGACTCTCAACCACTGCGCCACCAGGGAAGCCCTTTTTATAGTTTTAATATATTTTTTGGAAGTATAACATACATGTAGAAAATCACACAAATCCTCAAGGTACAACTTGATGAATTTTGACAAAGTTAACATAGCTGTGTAACAGTATCTGGACTGAGAAACAGAGCATGACTAGCACCCCTAAAGCACCCTCATCCCCGACTCCAGTCACTACTATTCCCCCAAAAGGATAACCACTATCTTGACTTCCCATCACACAGATTAGTATTCTTGGTTTTGAACTTCATACAAATAGTCAAACACCGAACACCCTTGCTTCTGGTTTTTTAGCTGTCCATCATGTTAATGAGATTGATCTACATTGCTATGTGTACTGATGGTTCGTTCATTCTCAATGCTGAAAAGTATTCCATTCTACTCTAGATGGACATTTGGGCTGTTTCCACTTTTTGGCTATTAGGTATAACGCTGTTATGAACATTAGCATACATGTCTTTGTGTGAATATATGTTCTCACTTCATTTGGGTAAATACCTAAGAGTGGGATTTCTGGGTCATATGGTTAAGTTTATGCTTAACTTCCTAAGAAACTGCCGAAGTGTTTTCCAAAGTGGCTGTACAATCTTACATTCCCACCAGCAGCATGTGAAAGGGCCAGTGACTCCACATCCTTGCCAATACTTGGGAATGTCTGTCTCCTTGACTACAGCCACTCTAGTAGGTATGAAGCGGTGCCTGATTGGGGGTTTTAATTTTCATTTCCCTAAGCACTAATGATTTCGTGCATCTTTTCATGGTGTCATACATTTTTAAAAATTCCTAGCTTAGTGCCTCTATCCTTGCAAGTACTCAGTAGATATCTATTAAATTAAATTGATGAAGAGGAAAAGCACATAATTTTTCTATCATTAGACTACAGCAGAGAACTAGCTTTCTAGACAACAGATAATTTTCCATGTAATTTGAAGGAAACTACCAGTAAAATAAACTTAGTCTATCCTCTGGAGACATGAAAAGTCTTGAAGTTTCTTAAAATAATAAAGTAACCTCAGGGAACAAATAAGGTTATAGATAACTTTCCAAATGCTCATTTACTTCTGGAAATTTCAAAGACTGTGGAGTATGCTTTACTTAGGAACTCTAAATCTCTAAAAATCAAGTGAAAAAGAAATCTGTATGAAAACTGTCCAAAAATGGTGGATAACAGAGTGGAGACACTGAATTGTGCTAGAATTTTCAAGATGCTGCACATAGGGCGTTTATTTTACATAACTCTGCTTACTGAGTTCAGAATAGCAACATGCGAGTATTGTCTGACTTACAAAGGGAGCAAGCTGCCTGTGGCCCTTGACCTTACTGGGAAGAGGCTCTCCTGCCCTATACATCCTGAAACAGAAATGCAAGCACTATTTATAGGCTGTGTCTGCTTTCCTTCCTATGAGATAAACAAGTTGGTGGAAAAGTAAAAGTTCAAGTGAAGGAATTTTTTAAATAAAGGTCTTTTGATACATTAGGAGCAAGGATAAGTATTTTTCCTGCTTTATCCCTTCTTAATTATTTTTATTTTAATGCAGAAAGATACAAATCTGATTGAGTAAGTAGAAACTACTTCTGAATACGTGACATCCAAAAATGTAATGAACAAGGGGTGCATTTAGAAATAACCTTCATTTAACAGGAATCTGATCCACTACTCTGGTTTTCAGTGGTGCTGTATTTGGTGGTAACCAACCCTTTGAGTGGAATGTTAGGTTCCCCTGACAATCTCCTTATTAAATTTTAGAATTTGAGATGAGGAAGAAAAAAAGCCTTACCACTCTAACATTAGCTGAGAACCTAAAGTCCCTGGTTCAATGATTCTTTTTTATTCCAGCCTGCATAAATACATACATTACTTATCAAAGAATTATGCATCCTTTTCAAAATCCTGACATTATATTAGATTTCCTCACTTTATGAGAAGTGAATTCCAGGCTTAAATATGTTGGTTCATAGATATGGAAAAGTACATTAGTGTCTCTGTCATCTATCTGCCTTGGCCACCTTTCTGAACTGAATTTTCCACACCACCATAAAGACAGGGCATCAGTTTCAAGCAGGCGTCAGATACAAACATCTATCTGCCCCAGTGTGCAGAAAAGTAGGATGTGATTTCAGCGACTACCACTTAAGAAATACCAAGGTTAGTGACAACATGTGTGTTGTCGAGCTGCCCAGTAAACATTATAAAAGTATCTTGCTACTGAAAGGAAGGAAACCACAGGAAGAAAGAACATGTGGGGATGTCAGCCGACTGAATATATTATCTCTTCTTTCTTTCAACAAATACTAATTGAGCACCTACTACGCACCAGGAAATGTTTTAGGAGCTGGGGATAAAGAGATCAAATCCCTGCCCTCGTGGAGCTCGTATTATGAATACAAATAAATAATACTATATAATATTTTGGATGGTAAAAATGCTTTGAAGAAAAATAAAGCAGGGACCAGAGGTAGGAGTGCTCTAATTGTAATTAGGATGGAAGGAGAAGGCCTCACAGAGAAAGTAACATTTGAACAAAGATCTGAAGGGGAGGGGATCAAGCCATACAGGTATCTGAGGGAAAAGCATTCTGTGCAGAGAAAACCCAGTGCCAGGTCCATGAGGTGGGAAGGTTGCTAGCTTGTTCTAGAGTGAGCAAAGGAGCAAGATGGCAAGCAGTAGATTTTAGATCAAGGAGTTGATGGAAAAGGGGGTGGACAAAATCATCTTACAGGCCAATTTAATGACATTGGCTTTCACTCTAAATGAAGTGGGAATACATTGGAGAATTTGTGGCAGAAGAGCATTATGAGCTAAAAAATTTTCAAAGAACTTCTCCAGCTTCTGGATTGAGGACAGAGTGTAAGGAGGAAAGAACAGAAGCAGTGAAACCAATAAGGAGGCCATTGCAATTATCCAGACAAGAAGTGATAGTGGTCTGGGCCAGGGCAGCATAATGGAGATGGAAAGGAGTTGAATTATGAATAGAATTTAAATATGGGCCCAACAATATTTGCTGATGGAGTGGATGTGGAATGAGAGAAAGAGAACAGTCAAGAATGTCAAGAGAAAAGAAATCTTTTTGGCACTTAGATTTGAAAGAAATTTCCAATGTGGGATTTTACATAGCTGCTCTTGGTGTCCTTGTGTGTCTAAGTGTCCTTGTGTTGGTAGGGATTTGTTGGCTTCTTCTACTGGATATAAATTCCACTGAGAGGAGCAAAGGCCACCTTTATTCATCTTTATATCATCATTGTCTAGCAGAGGGACTTTACTTGTTAGTACTCAAGGTATGTTCATTTAAATATGGGTATCTTAGATATCACAATTACAGGCACTTAGGGAAAAAAACTCAGAAAGGGGTTTTATGTTTTCTCTAGAGTTCATATTATTCTTTTACTCTAAAAATATTTATTGAGTAGCTCTAGTATGTCAAACACTGTGATGACTGTAGGTATCTTTGGGGAGATTATAGGTAACATATATTTCCTTAAATATTTATGCATTCTAAAATGTTCAACACTAGGCAAGTTTTACTTTTATAAAGGATTAAAAACCAGTTTTTAAAAAGGTGCTACTGGACAGATCATTTAATTTTACCAAAGTGAAGAACTTGACATTTCCTATAATACCATTTCTCTCCAACTCAGCGCTCCTTAAGGCAAACAAACACACTTACTGGTGCCGAAATTCGATATCTAAAATCATGGGAAAAAAGCAAAAAGCTATTTGTAAACTAAAACGAAACACAGAAAGTTGAGCTCAGTTATTCCTCCCTGACTATAACCAGAGCAGCTGTAACTCAGGGGCTGTTGTGCAGCGTATGGACTAGTTTAGAAACTGGCAATAATTCTTGCTGATGGGCATTTCTGCCATAAGAAGGGCAAAGTAAATAAAAATACGAAATTCAAAGTATCTCAATCCGAGATTTTAAAGTTTAGTGCAGAACTAGATTAAAATGTAGAGAACACTAAACTTTCCTATTCTTTTTGCTTTTGAGGGAGAAGAGAGAGTCCCAGCCCTGGATCCTCTTACCTGGGAGCTTGAACCATGCACACAGGTTCACACGCTCACATGTGCACACAGACACAGATGCAGACATGCAAACACACATTTATTCCTAGGCCCTAGCCCACAGCTTAACCTAATGAAGGTTAAGCTTCAGGGTCCATCATTTACATGGACCTTTACCAGGGCCTGGTCCTAGAAATGTATTCACATGGTCATATATTTTTGTAAAATCGGTTAAAGCAAGATATTTTGCATTCATTTTCTTAAAGAGAAACCCCGAACTGTACAAACCTCAGGCCCTGAGAAACCCTGACTTTGTCCCTGACCCAACCCAAAATGTTCTGATTCAGTGGCTTTTCGGGTGGATACCAGGAGGCTGTATCTTTTCCTGATTCTCCTTTTTTTTTAAATGTCACCAAGTGATTTTGATACACAGCCAGGTTTGGAAATCACTGACAAAGGACCACAGACTGATCAGTTTAATGAGTCCCTGACATCTAGGTAGTAATTCTTTCTGGAGCTTAGCCACCATTGATTGGGCCATAAACCATATAACACTATGTAGTTTGGAAAAAGCTGAATATTGGCAACATTCACTTCCTCATTGCAGTGATGAATCACATAACCCTCTGTGCAGAGTAATTAACCATCCATTTGTATGTATTGGCTGTAGTGATAGAGTTTTTTCCATGAGGAAGGAAGGGAATTTGGACATAACATTAACAGTTGTTAATACCAAGCAAATAGAGTAAATTGGACTTATTAAAAAGAGTATGTGTGTGGATTTTTTCCCTAGGAGTTGATATAATTTGTCTAGCTCTCTAATTATAGCTAGGACAGAAAATGGCTGAACCCAGAGACCTCTCACGGTATCTAATAAACTTTTACTTACAGGGAGAACATTTCTTGGGCTGGAGAATGACAAATAATTTACTAAGCCTTTCCTGAAAGACAGCTAAAGGTGTTTCACCTATATCTAGCTGATGAATTAGCTTTAGCTAATAATCAGTGTCATGAGACAGGGAAAAAGCAGCCTGTAATTACCTTGAAAGGAATGAAGGAACAGATCTGATAAAGAAACTAAATCAGTTAATTCCTCTAGAGGCATACTGAGTGAGAGAAGCTTACTTTACTGCAAGTTTAAAGTGAGGCAGAGATGGGGGCATCGGTAGTTTTTACCTGCCCGGCATCCATTCATTCCCACTTTCTGGTAACAAACCTTCAATTTTCCTTTCCATGGGTGCAGTTTGGGAGCTCTAATCAAAGGTCCCCTCCCTTCCCCAGGCTGCAGGTGGGCATGTGCCCCAAACTTGACTAAGCACACTCACCAGCAGATATCTGAATTCTGCCTGGAATGACTTAAGAAGAAAAACAGCTGGAGTCCATGCATCCTTGGGGAGTTCCCTAAAGAGACTCTTATTAGTCTCAGCTACTTAGAGATCCCACATACTTATCCTTCCCAAGGCCTACCTTACTTAGGTTTTATTTTTGATTCTGGGGATTACCCCATTTTTTTCAATAATTTCTGTGCTTTTGTTCTTGGTTTTGTTTTCACTTAAAGTAGCCTCTGTTGGTTTCTGTTACTTGCAACCAAAGAATCTTAACTGATACAGAAAACTATGCACGGGATTGCTCAGTTATTTTCTACAATAATGTGAAAACCCCAAAAGGATTCTCAACAGTGTTCAGCTGAAAGAGTCACAACAGCAGAATGTATAAATATGGCTCAGTTAGTAACCATTTGTTTTGTTGGTAGATGTTACTGAAATATCTGTACTCACTTTTTAAAAATTTACTTTATTTTTTATTGGAGTATAGTTGCTTTACAATATTGTGTTAGTTTCTATTGTACAGCAAAGTGAATCAGCTATATGTATACATATATCCCCTCTTTTTTGGATTTCCTTCCCATTTAGGTCACCACAGAGCACTGAGTAGAGTTCCCTGTGCTATACAGTAAGTTCTCATTAGTGTACTCACTTTTTTAGCTGTCAAATGAAAATAACTTTATTCAGTTCCATGCTTTTTAAACAATGACTCTATTAAGTAAAAATGTCACAACTTATTACAAAAGTTAAATTAATAAAGGAAAGTACAAGAAAGCTTAAAAATTATCCCAAATCCCACTATCCAGAAATAGCATCACTAACTTTGGTAAACATTCTTCTAGGATCTTCTGCATATACACAGCAAAAGAAAGATAAAAATAATTTCAGAGATATATATTATTATACATGCTTTTAAAAAGTATTTGATTTTTACTTGAATTTAATGAAAATAAACTGAATTGAAATTAAAAGAATCATAGAACTTCAGTTAAATATTTCTTCACCATAAAAAATAGCAACTCTTAAAAGAGTTTACATATTAATTTTAAAATTTCATGAAAACTTTTAAGAATTCTGAGCTATTTTAAAAATTCTAGGGCTTCCCTGGTGGCACAGTGGTTGAGAGTCCGCCTGCCGATGCAGGGGTTCGTGCCCCGGTCCGGGAAGATCCCACATGCTGCGGAGCGGCTGGGCCCGTGAGCCATGGCCACTGAGCCTGCGCGTCCGGAGCCTGTGCTCTGCAGCGGGAGAGGCCACAACAGTGAGAGGCCCGTGTACCGCAAAAAAAAAAAAAAAAAAAAAAAAAAAATTCTACACTTTAATCTCAGACAGAATCTATTGACTCTCTTCTAGGAGAGATGAGAAAACTGGCAGGCTTTTCTTCCTCCTCTCATATTTGTTAGCTATATTATTATTTTTATATTATCAGGTTTCAACGTTTCCATCTGCTTTTCTAACCACAATTCTCATGGCTGTTTTGCTCTGGTTCTATATTAAATGGATGAAATACCATGAGTCTCTCCATGATTGTTTTTTTATCCCTGAGTTTTTTTGTTTTTTGATTAATCTCTTGGGTGGCTAGGTAGCATCTTTAAGTAGTTTTGCTTTTTTTCAAAGACAGATTCGTTATATAATTCCCTAAGTTCTTGAATGTTTGAGAAAGACTGTTACCCTTATGTTTAAGGAACAACGTGGCTAAGTATTAAATTTGGGGGTCATACTTATTTTTACTTTCAGAGCTTTATAGACAAGTACTTCAGTTTTGCTGTGGAGAAACCTAAGTACAACCTGATTTCTCCCCCTTCAAACGTGTCTTGCTTTTAATGTCTAGAAGTTATGTGATTTATTTCTTAGGATCAATACTTTTATCAGGACATGTCTTGATTATTCTGTAGTGATTTAATCTCCTGGAACCTGTCAGATGCTTTTGACTTTTCTACAAAACTCTTTAGACACAAGATCCATGTGTTTCATTCTTGTTCTATTTGCCTAACTTCCCCCTATCCCACCCCTCACCTTGCAAATGATGTGCTCAAATGAAATGAGAAGCATAGATCTGTTCCTTTCAAAATTGTCTTTGATTGACTGGGATTGGTTATCTGTGGGGAATGTGGGGAATATGGGGAGGTGAGTCATGAGCTAGAGCCATTTGCAGCAACTACTTGGGAATCTTTATGTCTGGTATCTTCACCACAAGTCTATTATTTCCTTTATCCTCTCAGGTTTCTACATTCAAGATGTTACATATTACTAATAACTAAACTATTGGGGTCATTTTTGTGTTGAATTTTGGAACTTTCTCCTTCTCTCCCTTATGATTCATCCACTTCACTTCTAGCAGTCCTCCCCATTCCAAAGCAAGCTGGTAGATGAGAGAGATGGCTCATCAACATGGTCTCTCCTTTAGTGACCTCTTCCCCAACATTTTTGCAATGTGAAACTGGGACTCTGCATGAACATTCCCACCTCTTCAGGGACTGGGAGACTCATGGCTCTAATCAAAAATTGCTGGATGTGCCAGTCTGAATAGGGGATACCTATTTCATGTTAATCAAAAGTATCCCCCAGGATTTTTTTGTTTGTTTGAGAATTATGAAGTTAAAGAGAGTCAATAATGTTGAGAAATAACAAATTACATAGAGAATTGTTGAACTGTAGGTTAATTTGACTAATATTTGTTGTATGATTACTGCATGCAAAATGATAAAGGGGATAAAAAATGAGTAAAAGAAAGTCCCTTTCTTTTATGTTCACTGCTGAGCCAAGTAGTACACTACGACCAACCTTTATTCCTCAATTTTTATCTGGAGTTTATATTTGCATCATTATTTTTTGAATGTTCCTATAGATGGTTCAAATCCCTACCAATATTTTTCCAAAAGCTTAAACACTTAAATTAACTTATTAGTTCCATTACCCAACCACACCCTCCTGTGTCTATGCCCTCCACTATGAAGTCCTCCAAACTCCTGCTCCTGCTGAGGTGAAGACTGCTACAGATAGGGGCCCAGACATCCTAAGATTTCCCTTTTCAGCTGTCCTGTGGATCCCATGTCTTCCCCCTATTGTAGTTTATTCTCTTTTGTGATGAAACACATCTTCTAAAGTGCTAACGGGAGATAAAATTTGAGCCCTTAAATGTCTAAAAGAATTTTTATTTTCACAATTAATTACTAGTTGAACAGTGTATAGAATTCTAGGTTGAAAACCATTCCTCCTTAGTTTTGAAGGTATTGTCTTCATCATCTTCTAGCTTCTCGTACTGCCTTTTCCCCTCTCAGCTTAATTGAGATATAACTGACATATAACATTGTATAAATTTAAGGTATATGTTGATTTGATACACTTATAGTTTGCAAAATAATTATCACCTATATGGCTTGTAAGAGATTTGGAGCCATTCATTTCTGATCTATAGCATGAATCCGGTCTTCTTTCTTGGGTAACTTCTAGAATTTCCTTTTCATCCTTGGCAATATAAAATTTCATGATGATGTGCCTTCATGTAGATCTATTTTCATACATGTTGCTGGGCATTTGGTGGGCCCATTCAATCTGGAAACTCATACTCTTCCTTCTTTCAGAGCAGACTGTTCTTTTTCAAGGATGTAATTGCTTTTCTTATCTCTGAGAACAGTACTTATGGTTTTTGATGTTTTCTTATGCTATTTGCATTGCCTCTGTTTCCTCTTAGTCTCATTTTTCTGTTTGTTTTCATCTCTCTGTTTTACGTCAAAAGCTTTTCTCAAATGTCTGGTCATTTAAGGATTTTTGACCGTATCACGAGGGCCTTTTAGCATATCTGATGCTTCTGAGAACTGAGCCTTGCAGGGGTTCTGCAGGCCAACAGGCTCACTTGCAACAAGCTCACCTGTCATTGAGGCCCTCTCAGAAAGCATTGAGGTTATGAGTTCCTCTGCTTTGTTACAGTTAGCACTCTTCCTTCTGATTTCTGTTTTCTAAAAAAGTGTTGACATCTTTCTCATCCTCTCTTATATCCATTCTTACTCTCTCTCTGTCTTTTAATACCATTAATGTCACTTTAGCAAGATTTTAGGAGGAAGAGAAGATAAATGCATGTGGTCCATCAGCCATTTCAATTGGTGAGAAAGAACATGGGAAACCTATGGTCTTTCCTAATTGTTCCCAGTTTTAGTCATTCATTAAAAATTGCTTTTTTGGGCTTGAATGAAATATAGTTAAAGGAAAGGTCAGTCTCTTTACGTGTGTACATGTTACATATCCAGTCTATTAAAAGCAAAAATTAAAGGCAGAGTAAAAAGTAGCCCAACTTAGCGTCAAAGGTGAGCAGCTATATCCTGGAAAATATAAGTAAACCTAATAATTAAATAATAATATCTTCTTAGTTATTCCTGGCTCCTGCACTATTAATCTGCTCTATATTTTATATTACTCTTCTCTATATTTAGGTTAATCTATGTGGGTGAATAGATTATTTAAAAAATCTATTGGGATATACGTTATCAGCCAGAGTAATATGTTTACCATTGAGTAAAACAATATTTGAAATAGAATCTCAGATGCTTGAAAATTCTCCCTATATTCTCAAAGAATAGTTTCTACAATTTAAATCTTTCCCTCATAACATATTTGAAACACTTCTTCTGATTTCACCAAAACCTTAATACACTAAATATTTTTATTTCAAGATATTTGAAAATAAACAAGTAAACACCTGGCATTTTATGCAAAAGTATATTTTCAGTAAAGGGACTATTTTTGCTAAAGTAAGTGTATTAACATGACTTGATTCAGTGTGTTTTTTGGTAAGAGAATTCAACTCGATTTAATTGCAGCAAATCTTGATGAAATTCCTTCATCTATCCACAATATATGAAATAGTCATTAAATTCAGTCAACTATTTTTCAGGTCCAGAGAGAGATGTCTTCAAGAAAATAGACTATGACTGACAGTTTCCTTAAATAAATCAGTAATATCATAAATATTTATATACACAGTTATAAACAAACTATTATCAGTTTAGGAAATGCAATTTATCCTCAGTGATAATAGCTCTGAAATTAAAAGCAGAATTTAAACATTTTAGTTCTCTGAAATTTTATGCTTTACACAAAACCAAACTCTTCCAACTAAAGTATATCAGATAATGTAGTTCTCTACTAATTATTACATTTCAATTTTTTAGGATATGTATGTAGCATAGGGTAACCACCATGTGCTTAAAAATTATTTGTGTGCACTAAATACATCACTTGCAAGAATGGTTCAGATGCTAAATGAAAGATTTTAAATAAAACTTCATCCCCAAAAGCTTCTATTTAAGTGCTTTGCATTTACTGAAGATTCTTATAAAATCTACTGAATTTCAGGTGATGATCTCTTTCTCAGGTAAAGCCTATAAAAGGTGAAAGTTGCATCCACAGAGGAAAACAAACAAAGTGCAATGTAGTTAATTTCTAGAACATATTTATTAGATGCTAAATAGAGTAAGCCTCTCTAGAGAAAGCATTACATCTCAGGGGATTCGATTTGTGAAGCTACTATCCTCTCATAATGCAGGGATCATCAACTGCAAAATATTTTCAATCATTACACTCGGAATACATTATCACATCCATGAACATAAGGTATATTTCAGACTGTAATGAAGCATGGTACTGTATGTTTTAATTGCTTTTATAAGCTTCACATAATATCTGTAACTATTCTTCTATATATTTTGAATTTTATTAACCCAGATAAATCACTATCTCATTTTTTGATATTGTGGGAAAAGAAGGAATTCCATATAAGTGAAATAAGCAGGTGGCAGAAACTTACTACTTTATAGTAGGTTAATTAATGTGAAGCTGCCATTTTTGTGGGTTGAAATTATTAAATACTGGCAGCTTCAAATGCTTCAACTTACACACTGAAAGTTTCTTATTTTGGCTATTCTAGATTGAAGTAGTTCTGGAAAGTTTTATCTACTTCTTTATCTTTTAAAATAGCATTTACTGGACCTAGCAAAACTTTTCCTTGATTATTATAACTTTATTGGAATGAGAAGCTGTGCTCCAAGCTATAGAAGAATTCTTTACTAAGCCAAATGCCTAAAGGGTCGTGTAGATAAAGTACATGAGCAAAGCTGCTTTATTTATATTTCTTTGACACAGACACACTTTGTTTGCATATTACACACTGAAACATTTTTCTCCTCTATAAAAAAAATGCACTTGCTCCCTGTCTTTTAATAACACTCAGCCCACTAAGCCTGCCTTCCCATTCCTCACTTTGATGGACACTCAGATGTAACAAATATTTTCTTCAGTTTCTTTTTAGCCAGACTGTAGATAAATGGCAACCAACACTAAGCGTCAGTATTGGTGAGACAATGGGGATGAGTGGGGACTGTGAATATTGAAATGCCCTCCCTAAAAGTAGGGGCAGTAGAAAACCAGATACCTCCATCTGCAATCAATATACTGCAGTCAATCTAAATTCCCAAGAACTAATTAATGTTTTTTAGGAATGTAGATTCAGTGCTTCCCGATCTTCAGTTCTTCAAGGGAGACTTGAAATAATTTTTTTTAAATGTGAATCACCTGATACTTGTGTTAGGAACTGAAGAAAATCAACAAACAAAAACAAAAATACTGTGTAGATCAACAGATTGGGAGCTAAACTAAACATGTTTGTGAGGTGGATATGGACCATAAAGCATTAGTTTGGAATCTCTGCTCTACCTGTTCCCACATGATGCTGTGCGGTTTTGCATCTCTCTATGTATTTCTCATTTCCCTGTTGTCATAGCTATTTTTCAGTAACTCCAGGTTGTTGGACAGCTTGAGAAATCAGATAATCTCACTTGTCACAACAATATATAAGGTTGGAATGAATGGGTTTGGCAGGAGTAAAGGACAAGAGGGTTCTTTGAAAATATTTAAATTTACTTTGTTGATTCCAACATGACATCACAGGGTGGGTTTTAATGAAATATTTACTATTGGTACAGTACTAATGCAACTAGGAGTGCCAGAGGGACAGGCAAGAAGAGCAGGTGCCAAGGATATTACCATCTCACAGCATCCCCCTTTTAGGGTAGGAGTTACAGTCAGAGTCATTAACACTATAACATTTCAAAAAGCTAAACAAGGATTATCCTTCAGTAACTAAGCAAAGCATGGGTATCTCAGAGGTTGTTTTCTTTCTTCCATAAAGTAAAGCAGCTATGTGAAGATGATGCAGTCTTGAAGACCATCTAAAAATATCTTTTCATACTTTCTTCTCATCTGCCTTTATTTATTTCTTAAAAGTTCTTATTATGGAAATTTAAAAACAAAAGTACAAGAGATTTTATGCATGTACTTTGTGGTATCTATTTTAATTGCACAGGGTTTTTTTTTTTTTAATAACTTGCAGGCTTTTGGTTTGTGTTCTAGTTGAACTTGGTTGATAAGTGATCTCCAGATCACTGAAATTTCACTACAGTTTGTATAATAAAAATCATCATTCACAGCATTGCCTGAATAAAAATTGAAGAGAACAGAAATGTTGTTTTATCTCAGTAATTTATGAGACTGAAGAACTTTTCTTGTGTATTTCATCAATATCTATATAATAAAAATGAAAACCATTAAGTCATTTTGATTTTGTCTTTTTAACTGTAACTTGATTTGTAATTTTTTTTTCTTTCACATCTTTATTGGAGTATAATTGCTTTACAATGTTGTGTTAGTTTCTGCTGTATAACAAAGTGAATCAGCTATATGTATACATATATCCCCATATCCCCTCCCTCTTGAGCCTCCCTTTGATTTGTAATCTTAAGCTTAAACAAAAAGATTTAGGAAACATACTTCTGGAAAACACTGATATTTCATATTTCACAGATCTTATTGTAAGACATTTCCTCCTATATTTATTTTACTTTAGATTTTCAACGTAAGCAATTTTAACTTTCCTGATATCATTTTGAAAATAGTTAATTGAGGCAATATTTATAGTGGTAGTAGTCAATCATATAATCATTATTAAAAAATTTATTTATGGAGCACTTCCAAGGTAGTCTAAACACAATACCTCATCCTCACTGTAACACTGCACAGTATTGGATTGAACCACTTGAAATTGTTGTCTCTGTAGACTGAACATCTGCAATTGCAAATGAATCAACCCATAAGTAATATTAGCATAACCCTTATGCTACAGAAAAGAACACTGAGCAGACAGAGGTGGAATGTAGCCAGTTAACAGTAAAGCTAGGATTCACACCCAGGTCGACCTGGTCCCAAAGCCTGTATTCTTAAATTGAAGATCTGTCATGGGAGCATGTGATGACAGGTGAGGACAGACAAGGGGAAAAAGGAGGAAGACAGTCCCTTAACTATAAGACGTTTACAGTTTGCTTGGGGAGAAAATAATAATCTCAAAGTTAACCAGGAAAATAGAAACCATCATACCACAAAGTGCAAAATGACGGGACATTTGCTTTCATACCATGGTCTGATCTTTACTATTACAATTCCAGAAGCAATTTTTCTCTGACCCTCTTCATCCCCCCTGAGCTGGTTTTCTTGAGGCCATCAAGGCACCATGTCACAAGCTGGCAGGAGGGAAGCCTTGGTCATATGATCCAAGGACTACAAGGGAGTTTTCTTTAATACACCCATAATCACACATTTATAAGAATAACATTTTGAGGGCTATCAGCTTGGTGCTTTGTGACCACCTAGATGGTGGGATAGGGAGGGTGGGAGGGAGATGCAAGAGGGAGGAGATATGGGGATATATGTATATGTATAGCTGATTCACTTTGTTATAAAGCAGAAACTAATACACCATTGTAAAGCAATTACACTCCAATAAAGATGTTAAAAAAAAAAAGGGTCATATAAAGCTACTGTTATGCAACTTGTACTTTTCCCTTGTTGGACATCTTTATATTTGTAGAAAAGCACATTCTATCTATAGTAATGCTGTATCAATGTTTGGCCTAAAATCTGTCATTTTATTTTATTAAAAAAGTGTTTACGTCGTTTTCAAAAAAGAAAAAGGAATAACATTTTGACTTTGATATCAGTACAGTTCACTGTACAAGAATGAACTTGTAAAACATTAATGACTCCAAGCCTAGTCCTCTCTCCAGAGCTCCACATTGCATTTTTGCATCTGGGATCTCACCTAGATATTCCACAGGTGTTCAAAGGCCACGTGTCCAAAAATAAATTCACCATTCTTGACTCCAAACCTATTACTCCTCTGATTCCTTATCAGGTCATGGCACCAATGGGTTGCCCAGATCAGAGCCAGGAGAGTCATCCTTTACTCCTCCTCTTCCTTGGCCGTCATATTCAATCAGGAACTTACTGCACTATTGATTCTGTCTCCTCAACAGCTCTTCAACCTCCCCCAGATTCTGCATCCCCACTGCCTCTGTACGTATTTGGATCCACAACATCTCTTGCTGACCAGTGACCCAGTTCAATTAGTTTCCCTGCCTCCAGTCTAGCCCCACTTCAATCTAGCCTTCACAGAAAGAAAGCTTTCTAGTTTCCAGTCATATCAAGCATACTTAAAAGATGAAGAAACAACCTTATTTACTTGCAAAGCCTAGTTTAGTGCTTGAACCCCAAAGCCGGGATATAATAAACATCTCAATTTTTTGATAGGTAAGTAGCCCCCACTGACAGCAAGGTCAGGCCTATAAACTTAAGTTCTTAATGGAAAGTTTATACATGACAATAATCAAATAAAACAGCAAAAACCAAACAGAAGTATATTTTCCCTAAATAAAGTTACTAAAGGATCAAAGCTATAAAACAGTAACAACTATCTCAGTGCTTACGTATTATCAGTCTGGGGTCACGCTCGCGTATTATCAGTCTGGGGTCACGCTCGCGTGTTATCAGTATGGGATTATCCTGAATTGCTATTTAGACTTTTTAATCCAGGAGTAACTTCCCAGCAGATTGCTAAAGGACCCTGAATTCTGCTGAAGTACCCCCAGGTACTTCCTCAATTCCAGGGATGGGGCAAAAGGAAGAGAAAAGTGAAAGAGAAAGCAGAGGGAAGAGGGAAGGAAAATCCAAGTAAGCTGGATTCCTGGTTTCCTGCTTCCAGCTCAAAGAGGGCAGTTCAACTCTGTTTTGCTAAATATATTGTGGC
This sequence comes from Grampus griseus, assembly GCF_964374135.1. NCBI lineage: Eukaryota > Metazoa > Chordata > Mammalia > Artiodactyla > Delphinidae > Grampus > Grampus griseus. Next base: position 87,391,161 of record NC_139019.1, read on the forward strand.
TCTTCATAAGACTTAATTATAAAAGGGTAATAACGCTTTAAATAGTAATTTAAAAGTTATTGCTCTAGTTTAAAAAATTTAGAGTAGATAAAAAAGGTTAATTCAGGTGTAGCAACTAATAGTGCAAAAATAGCTTTTAACTAAATAATCATTAACACAATACAAATCTCTTTCATAAATATAAAACTGTCTATTCTGTGTCTTCTTAAACATTCTCTATTTACAAAATATATCTAAAAGCAGTTTATCTCAAACTCAAGATTTTATCTGATACTATTGTGATCAATTCCTTTTGCTCTGATTTCTAACATAATCTACTTTTGATTAATGAGCAAGTATACCCTTAAAACAAGGTATGTGGAATACCTCTTCAGACTTCTAACTTAATATTTGCTTACTATTTGTGGAATAATGTACACTTAGTACTTAGTATCTACTGTGAAAATGAGACCTTGAAATACATCAAATACATACAATTGCAGATATTTGTAGTTAAATACAGCCAGTTACAGGTAAATCTGAACATACAATCACAGCATATGTGATGTACATATATACATACATCAGATACACACAACACACCACATAGGTACATACATGCAACAGATGTACACATATACATACATCTCCTGTCTTTGGATATATAGCTGAAGCTACAACTTACCAACACTAAAAGATTATTTTCAGGCCTTTGTCCATCTGGAATGATTCTCATAGTAAAATTTCAAATCATACTATTTGAGTGGAGACTTGACTTTTAATACATTCTATATGTTTTATATTTTCTTGGGGCCTCACCTGCCTTAGGCAGCTGTGGTCTCCAGTGCTAATCTGTGGGTCTACCTTTGTGTCTTTGGGCAACATTTCTTGAGAATGATGTATGGAACTGCAGTTCAACTAAGCAGGAATATAAGGACATGACCATGTTGGGAACCAATCTAATATTAGGCCCAAATGAACTGAAAAGGAAAAGAGGTAGACTGCATGCCTGGAGCAGATTTTTTCTTGGGGAGTTCAGCAAATCTGCTTAAATTCCCTAGATCCAAATGTACATTTTGACCTTTTCTTGGAAGCTAGATGACAGGCTAGTCAAATAGTGAGAATAATTTCTACTAATACATATTTTTTGAAAGCATGTTCCTTAAACATCACAGGCATTCAAGGTATGTTATATCTAGCATGTACATCCGGAATTTAGTACTTTAAGGCTTCATATACTAAAGCATAATGGGTAAAAACTACTTTAAATGAAGGTAAAATAAAAGATAAAGCATACTCTGTAATGACCTATATGGGAAAAGAATCTAAAAAGAATGGATATATGTATATGTATAACTGATTCGCTTTGCTGTACAGCAGAAACTAACATGACATTGCAAAACTATACTCCAATAAAAATTAATTTAAAAAAGAGATAAAGCAATATAGCAGCCATCAAAGAGACTATGAATAACATAACAACAACAAAAGGAGTGACAGGGGACTTCCCTGGTGGCGCAGTGGTTAAGAATCCATCTGCCAATGCAGGGGACACGGGTTCGAGCCCTGATCTGGAAAGATCCCACATGCCGTGCAGCAACTAAGCCCACGTGCCGTGGCTACTGAGCCTGCGCTCTAGAGCCCGTGAGCCACAACTACTGAAGCCCACACGCCTAGAGCCCGTGCTCCGCAACAAGAGAAGCCACCGCAATGAGAAGCCCGCGCACCTTAATGAAGAGTAGCCCCTGCTTGCCGCAACTAGAGAAAGCCCGCGTGCAGCAACGAAGACCCAACGCAGCCAGAAATAAATAAATAAAAGTAACAATTAAAAAAAAAAAAAAAAAGGAGTGACAGCTTATGAATATGTATTATCTGATAACATGGTGTTATGTTCTTTTATATACATTTACTCAATTAATCCTCATCCCCTTCTTGTGATGTAAATGCTATCTGTGTCGTAAAAAGGAGGAGGCTACATTTCAGATGAGGTTGTATGACTTAAGGACCACAGCTAATAAGAGGTAGGGACAGGACTGGAGCCCAGATCTGTTGGTTGTACCAGACTCCAACATTGCCCCTCCTACCACTGGATAATTAGAAACAACTCATAAAGAAAAGAAGGCAACAGGATTCCGGTGGGGAGAACATATCTAGGAACATGACTAATAAACGTGAATTGTTATAAATAGTAAACTGAAGTAACCAAAGAGATTCAAAGGCAACTAAGGACTTTCATTTAAACAGTCTGAACAAGACAAAGAAACTACTCAGTCATAAGCATTATGCAATTTTGGGGTCGCTTATAATACTATTGTTACATTAAACTTAATTTTCCTTTAATTAGGCATATCTCTAGTTTCCATTCTGCATGGAAAGTAATGTGATACTAGATTACAAGAGCAGACATTTCCCAGTCAGACTTGGAAATATAGTCAACTTTTGAATCACAATTAATACCTTCATAAAATAGATAAAACTCCCATGACATATATAGTAATTCTTTGATAGAGGAAAATATTAATAGCTAATTTGCACCTTCTTACCCTGTCGTCCTCTACCTCTCCTTGACCATATCACACATTTACACTTCACACATTTACCTTGTAAAGATCTATGAAGTATGACTACAGTGTAATGAATAAGGAATAGTCTCAAAAGATGACGAATTTGAAGGAGATAACAGTGATCTAAATAGGAAAGTTCTAGTATGTTGATTAAAGGTCACATTACTTTATAGACATCCTTTGGGCATTGCTACTGAACAGTTTCACATGCAATAGCCACAATACGCACATATAAGCTCAGTACCAAACAATGTAATCTCAGCACAGTGCCAAATCAGAATAGCTGCAAACTATTTTCTCTCCAAAACAAAGCAAAACAAAAAAAAATCAACCAAGCAGACAAATAACCAACCGGACTCTACTTGGTATCTCCTATACTTATTAGGGTAAGAACTAATTCTCATGTATTTTGGTTATTTAGTCATGGTAGATTTATTTGCTAATTTCACCAATATTCAAAATACTGTCTTCTGTATACAGAAAAATCCATTCATTTATCCAACAAATGATTATAAGTACCTACTAGGTTCCAGGCATAGTTCTTAGGCACTGGAAAATGAAAGAACAGGTTAGGTGGAAGACAGATAAAAAATACATGATTTTAAAGCTAAAAATGTCCATATATTCAAATTTAAAGGAACCTTGGGCCCATTCAAGAAAACTATATATATAAAACTGAAAAATGTGACCAAAAATCTGTAAACAATTAATTCCCTATAAAGAGCCATGAGTTCAAAGAAAGGGAGAATCCCTGTGTCCTGGAATCATCAAAAAAGACTCCATAGAAGTGGGCTGTGAGCTGGATCATGAAGCATAAATGGGCTGATAAGTGATGAGAGGGTATTCTAAAGTGCGTAGGGGAAGCAAAGGCTCTGAGGTGGGAATGTACATGGTAGGATGGGGTTCAACAAGCACATCAGTGAGCATATGAATCTACGAAAAGAAACAGTGGGTATTAAGGTCGTAAATGAAGATTGGGCTCTTCTTACAAGGGTCTGAAATGCTAGTTTGGAAAGTTGAACTGTATTGAAAGGTCCCAACAGCCTTATACTTATGGATCTGGGATAGTGATCTCCTGCTGAAACGGCTCTTTCTGCTGTGCCAACACACACTTTTGCTGACTGCAGCACAACAAGTGGCCACAGTGATAGATTCTGCCCCATGTTAATTATGACTAACCAAACCTGTGATGATCTCACTTGTATACTTAAATGAACATAAATAGATATTTAGAACAACTTATACTGAGATTCCGGGGGAATAAATGAACAAAATTAAACAGAATTCTATACTGTGAATCAATGCAGATTGAGTAAAAATACAGTGAAGGGAATGTTTCCAGTCAAACCATTGTGAAGACGCATTAGTAACTCCTTTAAGTGGATCCTGAGTACTTAGAAAGAACAATTGCACCAAGTTTCCATGGAAAGAACCACAATTTGTGCATAGTGTCTCAAGTCTGTCAAATTAGTTTCAAATAATGATACCTACTGTATGTGAACAATGTTTATTGCTCAGTGGCTACACATAACTTACATATTCTTTAGACTAACAGAGCTTCAAACCATAATTAGCTGCCTTGCCTAATGAGCACATGGAACTTTAGGAAGGTAGTTGAATGAAATCGTCTTCAAAATCCTTAAACGACAATGGAATGATGGAAATACAAAGAATAGCTATTAGTTCCGCAGGTCTTTGAAACATTTTCCCCTGAACTACAACATTTCTCCAGCCTATCCTGCACCATAAGCTTAAGTAGCAAATCTTACTTTCCCCACTAATTGAGGCCTCTTTGCCTCAGGGTTTTCTCAAGAAAACATAGTACAAATGGCAGCAATCTCCTTCAAATCCTTGCCCAATGAATTCTGAGACTTTAAATACAATATAAATCTTTTTTTTTTTTTTTTTTTTTTTTTTTTTTTGCGGTACGCGGGCCTCTCACTGTTGTGGCCTCTCCCGTTGCGGAGCACAGGCTCCGGACGCGCAGGCTCAGCTGCCACGGCTCACGGGCCCAGCCGCTCCACGGCCTGTGGGATCTTCCCGGACCGGGGCACGAACCCGTGTCCCCTGCATCGGCAGGCGGACTCTCAACCACTGCGCCACCAGGGAAGCCCACAATATAAATCTTAAATGCAAAAACAAAAGAGATAAGTGGGAGGGCTGCATCCAAAGATGGGGGAGGCTGTTACAGTTAACCAACACTAAGGTTAACTTTCCCTAAAGAATCTTGCTCGGAATTCAGTAAAACTCACGCTTCAGGCACTGGGACCAGACCTGAGCTATCTTCTGCTTCAAGGAGGTTTAAACATTTCAGGGATAAAATTCAATCTTGAGGAAGGTTAACAAATATGTTTATATTTACCTTACTATAATTGAAGCTAAATGGCTTAATATATAGGATATATATTGGTTGCATTCTAAGAATCTGCTTCTTTAGAAAAGTAGGGTCACTAAATTCTTCTTGGAGAGCTACGCTGAACTAAAGTAACCTCACCATAAACCACTCAAATAAATGCAGTTCAGAATCTCCAATGTCATTTGCTCACAGTATGGGATGGGGGTTGTGGGGAAAGATGTTCCAGGGTGGGTAAAAGTCTGGCCAGGGGGAAACAGGGGACAAACTAGTCAAAGAAGTCAAGAAAAGAACCACTAAAGGAAGGAAAGAAATAATGGAATTGGGCCTGACTTTTCTGAAAACTAACAAAGAAGGAAATGAAATAAATTAAAATTCTTTCATTCTTCAAAACTTAATCAGTGACAAATTACAAGTAAATATATTGGGACTTCTGCTTTACAGATGAAGAAGGCTGACAAAATTTTTAAGGCAAAACTGCAAAATGAGAAACAGCATGGTGTAGTAGAGAGAGTCCCACTAAAGAGTGTTCATCTAAAACTCACAGCAAACATCAGACTGGAAGGTGCAATAATGTAAGTGTCCATTAAAGCCAGGAACAAGCCAGAGATTCTCTGACATTCCTAGCACCCAGGGTATTTATGGTCCTAGATAATGGCAATAAAATAAAAAGAAGAAATGTGAAACCTAAAAACTGGAAGGAGACAAAATGATCAGGATTTTCAAAAGATACTATTACTTACCCAAAAAATACAAGAGATTCAAACTGACAAACTATTAAAAATACTAAGAAAGTTTAGTAAGTTGGACAGTTACAAGATTCATAAAACCAACTGCATTTCAATATAGTAACAACAACCAGTTAGATTTTTTTTTTTTTTTTTTTTTGAGGTTGAGCAGAGGAAGGTTATTGCAGGGCCAAGCAAGAATGGGTGGCTCGTTCTCAAAAACCTGAACTCCAGTTAGAATTTAAAAGAGAAAAAAGATCCTACTGACAATAGTAACACACACACAAATAACATTATATAGGAATATAACTAACAAAACATGAAATAGCTTTGTGAAGAAAATCATAAAACTTTATTAAAGGGCATAGAAGAAGACAGAAATGGAGAGTTGTACCTAATTTATAGATGGGACAATTTAATGCTATGAAATACATCCTCTCTTCAGAAAAACCTATACATTCAGTGCAATCCCTCCAAAAACCAATATTGTTTTTAAATAAAATTTAAGAAATTGATTTATAATTAGTATGAAAGAATACTGTGTAAGAATGAGAAAAGGCAATTTTGAAAAAGAATTAAGGGGGAATAAATCTACTAGATTTCCTGTCAAAATATAAAGTTACAGTAACTAAAACAATATAGTATTGGTGACAGAATAGACAACAGATAGAAGAGATTCCAGAAACAGGCCCATAAATGTATGGAACTTCTGCCTATGAGAGAAGTGCCATATCAGATCAGAGGGGGAAAGACATCGATAAATGACTCAGAGACAACTTATGATCATTACACAAAAATGTGTAGATCCCAACCTTACATGTAAAAAAAAAAAAATTCCAGGTCAATTAGAGACCTGAACTGAAGAAAATAAAATTAAAATAATTACAATACTATAGAAGAATATCTTTTTGACTTTCAGTTGAGGAGGGATTACTTAATATTAGAAAACAAAAAAATAGTGGAAAATGGTGCTCATTCTGTGCCTGACACTTTGCATGTATTAACTCATCCACCTCACAACAACCTATGAGGCAGGTATTATTACTATCCTCATTTTATAGCTGAGGAAATGAAGGCATTGAGAGGTTATGTAAGTTGTCTAAGATCTCAGGGTCAGTAAGTGGCAGAGCTGGGATTCATATCTCAAGTCTCAAGGCCTAAAGCACATCAAAGAACAGACTGATAAATGTGGCCCCATAAAATTCAATCTCTTAAAGACAAAGATATTTTAAGCTAGGGTAAATAAGTGGCAGATTGAGAGAAAATATTTGCAGCATGTAACAAAGAATTAGTATCAAGAATATATTTTTAAAAATTTGACAAAAGTCTATAAAAATAGAAAAACGAACAATGGCTACAAATAATTTAGAAAAGAAATCAAACTGGCTAATAAATACGTAAAAATATTCATCTTCACTACTAATCGAGAAAATGCAAATTAAAATGTCACTGAAAGGATTTTCTTATTGGACAGAAGAGCAAATAAAAAGGTTTGCTAATACAAGGTGTTAGGAAGAATTAGGAAAATGAGCACTCTTACACTGCTGAGGGAATTATAAATCTGTGTGGCCACTTTGGAGGGCAATTCAGAAATACCAATTAAACTAAAAGCAAGAGTAACTCAGGATCCAGACATTTATGCTGTATCATACATCTCACTTTATAGAGCACTTACTATGTTCTGAGCCTGTAACTCAGCACCTGATATATATTACCTCATCTAATGCTTATAACAACTCTATGATGAGGAGAATGAAGTTCAGATTGTTTAGGTAACTTATCCAAGGTCCCACAGCTAGTAACTCGAGAGCTGGGATTTAACCAGCAAAATATATTGCTTTGTTGCACACAAGGAGGTCCACCGAAGAACTTGTAATAGCGAAAAATGAAAAAGAGCTTCATGTTGATCAACAGGGGGATAGATGAATATGACATGGCATGTTCATTTCATGAAATTCACAAAGTGGTTAAAAGAATGAGCTAGATATATATACATCAACATAGGCAAATCTCAAAAGGATATTGTTAATATTGTAAGGGTACAAACATATGAATATGTATAAAAATAGTCTGCAGGAAGTACACCTGTCACAGTGTTTTCCATTAGGGAAGGGGAGCAGTAGCTAAAAGGAATTTCAGATTTATTTGTAACATTATACATGTTTTTTTAAAGGACAAAGTATTCATATATAATTAGTACAACTAAAATATAATATTAAAAAAAAGTTCACAATTTGGTGCCCAAAAGACTTAGGTTCAGATTTTAGGTGTGCCACTTATTTCCATATTTAGCCAACGAATCAAATGTTGTAAAGAGGTGTGATATAAGGACTTGGGGAAGACTTCAGGTTTGATGTCTAGGTGTGCACTGGGGACCATTTCTGAGGGAGTTTCAGTGGCTTAACCAGGGTGGGAAATAGCTATCATAAGACTGTAAGTGGTTTACATAGGCAAAACATTCTCTGACATAAATCGTACCAGTGTTTTCTTAGGACAGTCCCTCAAGGCAATAGAAATAAAAATAAACAAATGGGATCTAATCAAACTTACAAGCTTTTGCACAGCAAAGAAAACTATAAACAAAACAAAAAGACAATCTACAGAATGGGAGAAAATATTTGCAAATGATGCAACCAACAAGGGCTTAATTTCCAAGATATACAAACAGCTCATACAACTCAACAACAAAAAAACAAACAACCCAAACAAAAAATGGGTGGAAGATCTAAATAGACATTTCTCCAAAGAAGAAATACACATGGCCAACAGGCACATGAAAAGATGCTCAACATCACTAATCACTAGAGAAATGCAAATCAAAACTACAATGAGGTATCACCTCACACCAGTCAGAATGGCCATCATTAAATAGTCTATAAATAACAAATGCTAGAGAGGGTGTGGAGAAAAGGGAACCCTCTTACACTGTTGGTGGGAATATAAGTTGGTGCAGCCACTATGGAAAACAGTATAAAGGTTTCTCAAAAAACTAAAAATAGAATTACCATATGATCCATCAATCCACTCCTGGGCACATATCCAGACAAAACTATAATTCAAAAAGATACATGCACCCTTATGTTCATAGCAGCACTATTCGCAATAGCCAAGACATGAAAACAACATAAATGTCCATTGACAGATGGATGGATAAAGAAGATGTGGTATATATATTCAATGGAATACTACTCAGCCATAAAAAAGAATGAAATAATGCCATATGCAGCAACATGGATGGATTTAGAGATTATTATGCTAAGTGAAGTAAGTCAAAAAGAGAAAGACAAATATCATATGATATCACTAATATGTGGAATCTAAGATATGACACAAATGAACCTATCTACGAAACAGAAACAGACTCACAAAGAGAACAGACTTGTGATTGCCAAGGGGGAGGGAGTGGGGAGGTGAATTGGGAGGTTGGTGTTAGAAGATGCAAACTATTATATATAGAATGGATAAACAACAAGGTCCTACCGTATAGCGCAAGGAACTATATTCAATATTCTGAGATAAACCATAATGGAAAAGAATATAAAAAAGAATGTATATATATATATATTATATATATATAACTGAATCACTTTGCTATACAGGAGAAATTAACACAACATTGTAAATCAACCATGCTTCAATAAAAATAAATTTAAAAAGAAGATTGTAAGTGGTTTAAAGACAAGGCCATATTTTGTATCATAACAGTAATTAGCTTTTCACACAATAGGCTCACAAGAAATACTTACTGAATTATTAGAGATTTTAGGAGGATGTGTGTTTGTGTGGGAGGGTGAAGGTAGAAGGAGTATCAGGAAGCTGGTATGGACTCTGATACTGACTACCAAGAGGCTAGCCATGAAGAAAAAAGAGAAGGTGTGATTTGTGTGGAAGTGACAGATTGAAGAGAGGTTTGTTTTGCTGCCTTTGTTATATTCTGAATAGGCAGAGGGGGAGGTGGAGAAATGGTGTCAAGTTTTGGAGGAGGACAGAGGAAATGGGAAGAGAGAAGCACACGTACTGGGTTAAGAGAAGTGACATTTTCTTCTGGGAAGGGAGCAAAGGAAAAGAGGACCTGTAAAGAGTTGGTGGTGATACTGATGGTGATGATCACAATGATAATGACATCACCTTGTAACGTCCCTTGATTCTCTTGGAACACTTCTTAGATAAAAATGGTTTAGAGCTTCCCTGAGAATCTTTGATCCTTAAGTGAAGCAGATCCATTAACTCTTCACTGCACTGCATCCTGGAGACTAGGGGTGCGGGTCAGGAGGGATGAAAGACCACATTCTAATCCTTAGACCCCTTCCCCTTTTTTGTCTAAGGACAGCATTCAGGGCTTAGCTTCATAAACTCAGCATGGGAGGAGGATATTTACTAAGGGCAACAGTATCACTGCTCATTCTGCACGTACTGACAGCGGTGGGTAGAAATTCAAACCCAGCTGAGGGCCAAGCCAGGGAACTTCCACGGCTGTTAAAAACAGCACAAGAGCATGTGCCACACAACTGAAACGGATGTACTCGGATGAGTACAGGTAAGGAACAGGAAAAACACAGGGAAAGACTTCAGGTTTCATTCTATGAGGTTGGTTTGTTTTTTTAATGAGAGACACTTCACACAATCACATGAGTATACAGTGCAACCATGAGTCCACCATACGCAAGTTCAGCATTCTACAGGAATACATCATTACAAATTTAGTAGAAAATCTAAATGTAAAACTAGTAAAATGTTTATCAAATCTAGCTTTTCTCTAAACCGTATAAGCAGTTCACTGAAACCAGAACAGGGCTTCAAATCAGAGCATACAACTTAAGGTGGAAAGATGAGGCACTAGAGTCAAGGGGGAAGACTCCAGTTACATCTGCTGATTACACTCCTCCTTTGAAAAGTGAATTTGTTTTCAAAATGGATTAAGAATTAACATGTTGGGGCTTCCCTGGTGGCGCAGTGGTTGACAGTCCGCCTGCCGATGCAGGGGACACGGGTTCGTGCCCCGGTCCGGGAAGATCCCACATGCCACGGAGCGGCTGGGCCCGTGAGCCGTGGCCGCTGAGCCTGCGCATCTGGAGCCTGTGCTCCGCAATGGGAGAGACCACAGCAGTGAGGGGCCCGCGTACCGCAAAAAGAAAAAAAAAAAAAAAATAACATGTTGAAGTAAGGTTGCAAAAGTTCTACTGGAAAATACCCAAATAATGGGATTGGATGACCTCTCTGCTGAGAGGTAAAGGGGGATAATGGGCAAGATAAACTTCCCCTGACTGATTTAAGCCTAGGTATCTAAGTCTGTACCCTTTTTAGGTACACAGTTGCAGAGGATATTTGCTGGCTGTTTCCTAATTATTCGCCATCCTCCTGCCCTTGTCCTAAAAACACTCAGATTTCCTTTAAGAATCAACCAATCCCCAAATTCTTAGCTATACTTGGGTTAAATGGAATCCATCTTTAACCCTGGAGTTAGGCTTTGAAGAGCTTAAACACATCTATGAATTCCATACACCCGGCCAAAGCGATAAGTGGACATCTGATACATGCCAGTCCCACTAGAGTAAACCCCAGGACTTTGCTGTGAATGCTGGGACACAGATTCTTTCTTTCCTTGGGATGATATTTGTGAATTATTGGGTCTACAACTACTATAGCCCTTTTTGCTACCACAAGGAGAGTCAGCCTAAGGACACCACCAATAGACTGAGGGAGACAAAATGCAAAGAACTGCAGGAAAACAGAACTGGAGCCTGAGAACACGAATCTCACAGGTAAATGGAACTACCTCTTCAGGTCCATGAGCCAATCAAATTCACCCCTCCTTTTTTGTTTAAATCAGTTGAGTTGGTGTTTTTATTAACTGCAACCAAAAGATTCCTAACTGACCATATTCCATTCGTTTGATTAATGGTTTTAAAAATAAATATGGATAGAACACTGAACTACATTTTAGTCTTTGATGGAGATGCTAATAAACTATCTTTTGTGTAGAGAAAAACTAGTTTCTTACTATAATTGAAATCTTAAAATATATTATTTACTTAGACCCAAGCGTTCCTTCATTATTTTGGGAACTTCCTAAAATTTATGCCATATGTAATCTGGAGGGGTATGTTTGAATTCTAAAGGAAGAGTCTCAACCATTAAAAGCTGCATGAAGCATAAGTAAAACATTTTTGCCAATTTTTTTTTATTTGTATACCTTATTTTAGATCTGGGAATCTGACGCTAAAAATGGTCTCAGATTTAATGCTGATTTGTATTCAGTGCCAACAATAAAAAAAAAAAAGAACACTAGTTAATGTCTTTGGTGTTTTTATTTTAGAGAACTGCTATTTCATAAGAGCGGTTTCCCAGATTGAATAGAGGCTGGGGTCGGGGAATGGTTTATTCTTTATATGTGAAGAAAAATTTCCACCAATAGTCTGGAAAAAATATGCAACAGTCTTTTCTGCAAGAACTTATGAAAGTAATGAGATTTTTTTTTCTTCCTTACCTTCTAAGAAATTTACAGTGAACCACATTGTTCTTGTGCAATCTAGTCTTGGGACATATAATTTTAGAAACCAGATGTACCTTTTTGCATGTAAAAATAAAAGTAATTTTGGTGCTTACAATAAATCAATAGCTAAACAGGAGAGCTGTGTTTACTTTAGCCTTGTCTGCTGCCTTGTTCAGCTGCTAGAACAAAATACCTTAATCCAAACTTGACTTCCCAAACATTTCATCGTTATTGCTAGTTCTCGCTGTCTCCCATCTGTGTTCAATCAGGCTGACATCTATTGGTTCAAAGAACTTTACACATATGCCAGCAGACAAAGGATGCTTGGTGCCAGATATCTGCACTCACCCATAGGTACCTCTGGACTTCTCACCTCATCGTTTTGCAGATATTTTCTCTGACTATATAAGACCTCATTTAATACTTTCTTCCTCAGACAATAGATTTTTCTTCTTGTGGTGGGGCAGTCTAGTAAGCACCTAAACTGGTTGCTTAAAGATCTTCTGGGTAGAGCAGATTTCACCTATGCCCCACTGGGTGGTGTAGCTGGTGCAGTAAACACAAAATCCAGATCCCAGGTATTATGTCCATATTTATTCAATAAAGACTAGGTGGTTTGGGACTATAATAATCAATCCCTTGTTTTCACAAGGTTTTATAAAATGTAAGACCACCTAAACATGGTTTAAGGTCATGCTTTTAAAGTCTAAAACAAAATGTACCACAGAGATTGGGAAGGCTCTTAGTCACGGCTAAAGTTGCTGTGAGAACTCCACCTGATCCACATCCTAGGTGAACACAGGGGTTCACAAAGGGTGTAGAGTTATCCCATTAACTTCAATTTCTTTTCTGACGTAATTTTCCTTAAAGCTGCATCACTTCCTGCTTACCTTTTTTTCTTGTTGTTGTTAATATATTGGAAAATGTCTTTTATTCTTTTTGTTGTTTTTAATATATTGGAAAATCTCTTTTATTCTTCTTTTTAAAATGTTATTTATTTTTTATACAGCAGGTTCTTATTAGTTATCTATTTTATACATATTAGTGTGTATATATCAATCCCAATCTCCCAATTCATCCCACCACTGCCACCACCCCCACTGCCTCTTTCCCGCTTTGTGTCCATATGTTTGTCCTCTACATCGGTGTCTCTATTTCTGCCCTGCAAACCGGTTCATCTGTACCATTTTTCTAGATTCCACATATATGCGTTAATATATGATATTTGTTTTTCTCTTTCTGACTTACTTCACTCTGTATGACAGTCTCTAGATCCATCCAGGTCTCTACAAATGACCCAATTTCGTTCCTTTTCATGGCTGAGTAATATTCCGTTGTATATATGTACCACAACTTCTTTATCCATTTGTCTGTCGATGGGCATTTAGGTTGTTTCCATGACCTGGCCATTGTAAATAGTGCTGCAATGAACATTGGGGTGCATGTGTCTTTTTGAATTATGGTTTTCTCTGGGTATATGCCTAGTGGTGGGATTGCTGAGTCATATGGCAACTCTATTTTTAGTTTTGTAAGGAACCTCCATAGTGTTCTCCATAGTGGCTGTATCAATTTACATTCCCACCAACAGTGCAAGAGGGTTCCCTTTTCTCCACACCCTCTCCAGCAACTGTTGTTTGTAGATTTTCTGATGATGCCCATTCTAATTGGTGTGAGGTGATACCTCATTGTAGTTTTGATTTGCCTTTTTCTAATAATTAGTGATGTTGAGCAGCTTTTCATGTGCTTCTTGGCCATCCGTATGTCTTTAGAGAAATGTCTATTTAGGTCTTCTGGCCACTTTTGGATTGGGTTGTTTGTTTTTTTAATATTGAGCTGCATGAGTTGTTTATATATTTTGGAGATTAATCCTTTGTCCATTGATTCATTTGCAAATATTTTCTCCCATTCTGAGGGTTGTCTTTTCGTCTTGTCTCTAGTTTCCTTTGCTCTGCAATAGCTTTTAAGTTTCATTAGGTCCCATTTGTTTATTTTTGTTTTTATTTCCATTACTCTAGGAGGTGGATCAAAAAAGATCTTGCTGTGATTTATGTCAAAGAGTTTCTTCCTATGTTTTCCTCTAAGAGTTTTATAGTGTCTGGTCTTACGTTTAGGCGTCTAATCCATTTTGAGTTTGTTTTTGTGTATGGTGTTAGGGAATGTTCTAATTTCATTCTTTTACATGCAGCTGTCCAGTTTTCCCAGCACCACTTATTGAAGAGACTATCTTTTCTCCATTGTATATCCTTGCCTCCTTTGTCATAGATTAGTTGACCATAGGTGCATGGGTTTATCTCTGGGCTTTCTATCCTGTTCCATTGATCTATATTTCTGTTTTTGTGCCAGGACCATATTGTCTTGATCACTATAGCTTTGTAGTATAGTCTGATTCTTCCAGCTCTGTTTTTTTCCCTTCCTGCTTACCTTTTTTAAATGTAGTTTCACAAGATAAAAATGACATCAAATAAAGAGATTTGAGGATATACGGTTTCTGACAAGACTATTCTTTCCTCCAAGAAACTCAACAATAAATAGGCATTATGGTTAATCATTTTAAATGAAGTCAAGTCTAAAATTTGCTATTTTTATTCCAGACCACAGGCTATACAAACATCTTTCTTCTTTCTTATATAAGAAAGTAAACTTCTTAAATAAGCTATCCTATTTCCCCTGGCAGCTGGGCATAAAATGTGCCATTTAACTAAAGAATATTTTACCTCTTCCCTTTATGCTGTTCATTTCCAGCAAAATAATGTACATCTTTTACCTTCAGAATAGACTGAATGAGAAAATGCCTCAAACGTATGTGGTTAAAGAAGTTTGTTTTCTGAATTAAAAATCCTCAGAATGAGAAACCGTTTTCTCAACGTGCTAAAAATTTAGTCTTTGAGCATGATCAAGGTGTGTCACTAAGACATAGCAACTTTGGGTCTAAGAATCCTATTTAGGATCTCCTATTTCACAGCCTGTCAGGGCATTTCTATCCTTTCCTAAGGGCATTTCAAAGACATGAGTAAAAGTTTCTTCAATATATAAACCTTAAATATATTTAACCCTGTTAACTTGCAAATATTAGTAGATTAGGACCACCAATACCACCACTACTATTACAACTATGATTCCTGGTTGTTGACAGAAACTGTCAGTTTCCTAGAAAGGAATAAATGCAGTGTTGTGGGGAGGCTTCCCTATTTTTTTTTTTTTCTAATTTCTAAGATTCCTGAGGATTTAAAATGATCTTGTGAGGACGCTGGTAAAACCACAGCTGAAAATCCAGAGCATGAGCATTCTATAAAACCTAAGAACGAAATAATATCAAAAGCTTTAGAAAGCTGTGGATTTCGTTTTTTTAAAGAAGGTGAAAGATGAAAGGAAAACCTGCACAAGTAGCATACTAAGAAACAGATGGTCTTTTTAAAAAATGAACCAAGAGTGTGCCTTCCACAAGCATGCTTCTTAATTGTAGCATACTGAGCACTTTTATGCAGATTATTTCATTGCTAAGCAAACAGCCGAATAAACGGGGTTAGCTCATTGACATTAAATGACATAGTATACTTGGAGCTCATCTACTGTTTAGTCTGTAAACTCCTGATATGCAAAATCGTATGAAGAAACTAGTGCCAAGAGGGTTTAAGACTGACCAATGTTCAGTGACGATTTAAAAGCTTGGCTTTCTTTTTGCAAAAGATGCTCCCTTTCATATTTAATCAATGAACTCAGTTCTGTTTTAAGCATTCGATTTAGAATATATGATTTTGTTTCATTTCAGCTTATTCCAAATGAGTTAAAGGAAGCTTAGAAGCTAGGAGGGGGAGGGGGGAGGAAAAAAATAAGAACTAATGTGAGTTAAACAGAAAATTTCACAAGAAAATTTCTGAAACAAGTAGATTATCGACTTTACCTCCATTGGACAGACTGAGGAATAATGGTTTAAATGTTTATTTCTATGTAGCACAGGATCGTAGAAACATTAATGACAACCCTCAGCTAAGGTCTTCTTCCTCCTCACTTTGGTTTGCCAGCTTAATGTCCCCTCACTCCTTGCTGAGGAAGCCTTCCAGCGAGGGTAGAGGCAGACCTACTGACATTTAAGAAAGCCAGCTGCTGCCCCAGCTCCTTGATGGGAGAAGAGCTGGACCAATGAGGGGCCTGCTCTGAAGAAGAGGAGGCAGATCTCCCTTGTGTGTGTGGGTGGTGGAGGGGTGGGGCTCATGGTGGCAAAGCCAGAAGTCATTCAGAGTCTGCACACAGCAGCTCTCCAACCTTCTGGGATGGCTGTAACCCAGGCAGGGGCACCTTTAGAGCTGGGAGGGAGCTCTTGGCACATCTACAAGAGTCACTGAGATTACCGCACCCTGTTACTCAATGCACCAGGTTTTCTCAAGGAATCTGGATCAATATCTTCTCATTAACTTGGGTACTAACTTTCCAAACTGATCTTTTTATTTTTGTGGACAAAAAGCTTTGTGTAGCTTACATGACCTCTTACTTTACTGTTGCTCTTACTGATCACAGCAGCCAAGCAAATTCTGAAGACTAAAATTTGGAGCAAGAATATGCATAAGTTTGCACTCACATACCTATATTGCTGGTCTGTGTATACATAAAAGACGTACATTGAAATATCTATCTATACAGATCTATATTTAATATATCTATATTTATATTTGAAATAGTCACATCACTGACATATATCTCTGTAAATGATATAAATAAAATCCTAGTGCTCCACTGAGTTATGGAAGGCAAGGTACTTTCATTAGACTTTAAGCTCCTCAAAGATGAGGATGTGCCATGTTCCTTTGTTGATTTCCATGCGTAGCCTTGCTGAGTAACTATTGCAACCAATCTTTGTTCAGCCCTCCTCCGGATTTTGTCTCCCCATCCAGGGAATTCACGCATGAGCTCTTGTTTTTGTTCTTCCTATATTTCAAATTTGACACTCCCTCTGCTTCCATTACTCATAGACTGTACTTTGGGGGAGAGGGGTGTAGTACAGAACCTGAGCATCTGGTAACTTAATTCTCAAGCAGCATCTCTATTTTGTTACACCATAGTACAACTTTGTTTACCTTGCAGCAAATACTGCTTGTATCATGTTGTTCTTTTTATATACAGAGACACAGATTTTCACTGAGTCAGAAAGAGAAAAAATACGTAGGGTCCTAACTAAATGGAAATTGGATTTCTTGTTTTGGCTACTACATAACAAGTAATCGGGACTATAATGCTGGCAGGCCTGACTCCTCTCTTGCTCTCACATCCATATTTGCTCCATCAGCAAGTCCTGTTGGCTCTGCCTTCCATCCATCCAGAATCCAAGTGCTTCTCCCCACCTCCTTTGCTACCACTCGGGTCCAAGCCAACTTCCTCTCCCACCTGAATTACGTATTATTGCAACAGCCTTCTAATCTGTTCCTCTCCATCTGCCTTTGTCTTCCTAGAACCATTCTCACGGAGCAGCCAAAGGGATCCTTTTAAAGCTAATCAGTGCAAGTCCCTCCTCCTTGCACAAGCCATCATAGAGTCTCACCTCACTCACAGTAATGTCCTAAAGGCTTTAATGTTCTGGCTCCCTTTACCTCCCAGTCTTATCTGCCCGTGCTTTTGGTTTTGCTCACTCCACTCCAGCACACTGCCCTCTTCACTGTTTTACCAACAAACAAATCATCCTCCCATCTCATGGTCTTTGTACCTGAAGTTCCCCTCACCCAGGTATGCTCAATCCTCCCTCTCCCAAATCTTCATGGCTCACACTCTCACCTCCCTCAGATCTTTCAGAGTTCCCTTCTCAGTGAGAGCATTCCTTGATCCCCTTGTTAAATGGCACTACTTCCCACCCTCCCTTATCTCCCCTGCCCCGTTCTATTTGTCTCTCTATCACTTATCAGCTGATTCTACTTATTTACTTACACTAGAATGTAAACCCCTGAGGGCAAGAATTTTACCTGTTTCCTTCACTGCTTTATCTCCAGTAAGCCTGGGGTACAATGCTCAATAAATACTTAAAGAATAAATGAATTGAATGATGGCAAAATAGTTCAACCAAGCAAACTCTTAAGATCTAGTTTTATGCCATAGTTGCAGAATGCATACTTAAAACTTAAGCTCAAACAGCCAAGTTATTTAGTTTTGTAACTCTTTCAGTCATTAGATATTTCAAAATGACATATTAGTTCTTTTTTGACAAATTGGCAAATTGAGAACCAAAGTGACTGGGGCTGCTGCATTTATGTCTAAACCGTGGATGTGAATCTTAGTATATGGCCCACAAGTCTCTGCAGCACTGACTTTATCATTTAATCAGCAAAACTCTGGTGGCCAGAAAGGGTTAACAAAATTTTTAAGTGAATATGAATTATTACAGAGGATTGGGACAACCTAGCTCAATATGAATCTGAGATGTTTTTGGATGGTCAACTTTAGGGGACAATGAAGTGATATCTATCTGGGACATGAATAAATCCACACCCCAAATTCTGAAGGTAACTTTTGAGAAAATTGAATGACCTCTGTATAACACCTTTTATAAATCTAGCAGAAACCAAATTTACATCAATGCCAAAGGCAGAGTGACACTTTCTCCAGGAAGTGCCTAATCCTGCGATAAACCTGTTGAAGAGACAGGTTTAATGTTCACCAAGGCTAAGTGTTTAAGAGGTCTCCACAGTATAATTTATCACTACTACAAGTTTTTGCTTTCCTTTCAAAGCCGTGAAAATTGCTCCCCAATCCCACTAGGAACTAAGTTGCTCATGTCAGGATCACAGCTTACAATTCGTTTCTATTTTCATAGCACTTGTTTATTCCTTGTTGAAAAAATATATGCTATTATATACACTACAAAGCCACAGGATGTAGTCACATGAAAATTCAAAGGATAAAATATTTAAAAACTAATACTGCTTGACTATAATAAACTGAGTAAAAACAAGGCAGAATGATTTGAATAGAAGGTTTCAGATTTAAATGGGAATGAGGGAGGTGGTCATTGAATTTTTATTTCCAACCTAGTCAGAAGTTAATTATCCGCACACTCTTAGCAAAACCTTACAGTCCATGAGGTTTATCCAGGAATTCTGAAGGCTGAACCTTCCTGAGTTCTTTTCATCACACTAGTTGTAAAAGAAAATGTGTGCTAAATTTACCTGCAACAGCGTTCAAAATTAATGCTGTAGGAATCTAAAGAGAACATTTTTGTATTTACATGCCAAATATATAAAAAGAATAAATAAAGACACAGTTGGCAAAGACTTATTTTCCATTCATTCTCCTTTAAAAACAAACCAGTTTTTAAAATTGTATAAGTCTATATGCATGCACATGCTAATTTGATGTCAGGGTCCATTTTCAGGGAGACATTCATTTACGACAGTACTGTTTATTAATGGTCACAAGAGGACTGATAAAGCCAAGGAGCTTCTATCATGAATGATAAGCTGAAACCTTTCTCAGATTTCATCTCAGAGCATCCCTTGATAGGGTTTTAGTGTAAAGTGTTAGGAGGAGATTTGGTACTAGCTTTTGAAAATCCTAAATATTTACCCCCAACTTTTTTTTATTTGTTTATTTTTGCGGTACGCGGGCCTCTCACTGTTGTGGCCTCTCCCGTTGCGCAGCACAGGCTCCAGACGCGCAGGCTCAGCGGCCATGGCTCATGGGCCCAGCCGCTCCGCGGCATGTGTGATCTCCCCTGACCGGGGCATGAACCCGTGTCCCCTGCATCGGCAGGCGGACTCTCAACCACTGCGCCACCAGGGAAGCCCCCTCCCTCCACCTCTTGCTTTCCAGGGAAGATAAAGGCACATAACTTAAACCTGATTTGGCTCAGATTTACTGAGTCCTGATTCAATTCAATTTCAATATCTATGGAGCACCTGCTGAATACAAAGCTCACATTTCCTGTGACCACACAGGTAGGACAGTACTGCTGGGAACCTAAACCTTGTGGCAGAGACCTGGGCATCACCAGGCAGATTCTGAGCAAGGATGCCTGCGCTGGCTTCCTTACAAGGTACCAAGGGATGGCAGAAGTCAGAGAGAGGCCAATAAGATGTGCTTTCCCTCAGTGTATGGAACATTTTATTTCCAAAATGGATTGAGGTCAGACAGAAATACCACAGGGCACGCTGAATCTCTGAATGTGGAAGGTTTGCAATGTGTGCTGTGGGCACTAGAGTCACTAATATGTATGGAAGTCCTCAGGACTATCTCACCATGTAATATATTACAGCATCTGAAAAATCAATGTCCTAGGGCACAGAAAGATGAATACAGAGCTTTTCAATTATCTTTTTTTTTCCTAAAAATATTTCTCCCTTCAAACAGATTCAAAAGGCAATATGATACTGTTTTCATTTTGGTTAAGAAGATGTTGAGTTTATGCAAGGATCTCAACCGCTGCAATCCCACTGGGTAATGGCCCACTGGGCAAAAGCTGTATAGACCCTGAAAACACAGTAGGTTAATAAAACTCTCCCTAAGAGCTCAATGAATGAGGATGAGGCATCTTCAGTAAATTGACTTATCTGTTTTACAGTCTAGCTGCACCCAACTTCTTTAAGACTGACACTTTTTTTTTTTAAACCAATGTCTTCTGTCAGTAAGTACGTGGATCACAGTATTGTTTTAAAATAAAATTTCCTGTCAAACTCACATCTTGGGAAATATAACAGAAGCAATCCTAAAAGCCCAGCTTCTTCATATTCAGTCAAATAAAAAACCAGAGTGAGTTTGGCAGAAAGCTAACTTTCAATCTCAGTTACCTGAAGGTGCAAGGTCATCTGCCACCTTTGAAAAAATAGGCCTGCACACAAATGATGCAATATCAAGACAAGCCTTGGAGACTTCCCAATTTCTCGGGGTGGGGGGTGACAGAGAGGAATATTCTGGTGGGACATAGCGCATTTATCCTGTGTTTCAGAACATCTGTATTCTATCTAGTGCCCAAGCACTCCCTACTAGTGTTAATAATGTGTGCAGAGAAGGCTTGGTGGGTTTGTTATAGTGGCAAAGCCCTTTTTCCAAACCAAATTTTACAAGAGAAGTCAATGAATAATGAAGTCAAAAGCAGAGTGCCTCCGTAGCAATGGGTACGCAAGTGTGTTGGGGGTGAGAGGAGCAGGAAGGAATGAGGCTGGAGTCTAAATGGTTTGATAAATATTTGTTAAAAGAATAAATGACCTACCATTTCAGGACAGACTGGACTGCTGTGAACTCCCATGGTATGTTTACCTTAAATACACCCAGCTTGTGCTTTCCCCTGGTGGCCTATAATGGCATTTTCATCTTTGTCCTGGTCTTGGTAAATAGGCCCCTGCAACCAGGGAATGGCTCGACTGTTTGAGCCATGAGAAAGTGGAGATTTATTGAGCCTTTGATTCCTCCTGTTTCTTCGCTGATTCATGTCATCTTAACTTCCAGGTACTTCCCAATTATATTTCCACAGCTGCCTGGCACACTGGCCAAGAGTGTCTGCTCCTGGCCATCCTCCAAAACCCTGCACCTAGTGCTCCCTTGTCAGAAAATCCATGGTCAATAGCTCAGCATTCTATTCCTGAGAGGATGCCTCTTTTTCAGATCTTTATATTATTGCTGCAGTGAAAGAAAATGCCTCTTTTTAAGCTGGAAAGAGTTAAAGTTTTTTCCTATAACCCTAAGGCACTTGATATGCTACATTGATTTTCAAGGACACAGGATTCTTAATATCCATTCTTTCGTTGAGTCATTCAACAAAAATTTATTGAGCGCCTACTCTGTGGGAAGCACTGTCCTTGACATTGGGGTGTAACAATGAATAAGACAGATCAATTCTCTTCCTCCATGGTGGTAACGTTCCAGTGGGAGAAGTCAAACAAACATACACATAAAGGAACAAGAATAAATAAAGAACACAAGATAGTGATGACTGTGCTGAAGAAATATAACAGGGCGAGGTGATGAACTGAGTGGCCGGGACAAAGGGCTATTTCAGATGGGATAACCAGAGAAGTTCCACCTGAGGAGGTAACATCTGAGTCAGTGAGACTCGACTTTTGAGAGAGTGTTCCTTTGAGACTTCAGTTTGTATGTAGCTTTCACCAGAAAATGTCAAAAATATGAAGGAAGTACATAAAAGATCTTTTCATTTGTCTGCATTTATGTGGTTTAGGTTCCACTAAAAGCTTAGCTTCAGGGCAGAGAGCCACATACATTTCTAATCGGGTACAAGGAGTCTTATTAGAAAAATATTCATTACATGTAACTGGGTAAAATACTCCAGATGGCATCCGGGCATTTGCATAGCGCTTCATGTCAAATTAATAATCACTAATTAAGGGTTAGAGTATTCAGAATAAGCTGGCTTGAAAGAAGATAAATAAGTAGTCAGGCTAGGACTTAACCCTCTATAAAACTTTCAAGCAGATAAGGTTGGGCCTTGAGGTTGCTCTAGTCTCCTTCTAGAATTCTCTTTTTATCACATTCACCACCAATGTATCTGGAGTCCATGTACTTTACAGTTTAGCAATTCTGGATTTAACAAATAATCAAAACGATCTGCCCTGAAAAGAATCTGAGGAACCCTCATGTTAACCTCAAAGCAATATCACCAGATGATCTGTTTTAAATTGAGTAAACCATCCATCACAAAATTCTTGAGACCAATTTAAGGATTCAACAAAACTCCTTGTGCCTAGTAACACCTCGCTTAGCTGCAGAGGAAAGCTCACAAAGATAATAAGTGAAATAGAGCAATTCTGAAATCTTTGCATTTTCTGATTTGTGTTAT
Source organism: Grampus griseus (assembly GCF_964374135.1). Lineage (NCBI taxonomy): Eukaryota > Metazoa > Chordata > Mammalia > Artiodactyla > Delphinidae > Grampus > Grampus griseus. Next base: position 87,414,046 of record NC_139019.1, read on the forward strand.
AGTGAAACACAATGAACGAATTGCTTTTGACCCTGTCAAGTGGAACCTCAAGGACAAAGATTTTACTGTTTCTTTTCCTGGAAAATTGATGTAAAGATTCAATTGACTTTGGAGTGTCCAAGTGCTTCTGCAACTAAGGGGGAAAAAAGGATTGATTTTTCATATGGGTGTTATGTAATTAAGTTCTAATTTGATAAAAGAGCTGATCAAAAAGTGGTGACCACTCTAAAATGTTCCTCAGAGCCGAACAATTACCTGTAATGCTTTTAGAAGGAAAAATTCTCAAGTAAGTTTCCTTTATGTTATTCAGGTGTTGTGTTTCCATACTAATGTTCTCACCTTTATTTAAAAATATATACATATAAATCCAGCATTTGTACACTCCTCTTATGTTTCTATATATTTTGCCACATTCAGCCTCATGTTGTAGCTTTTGGGTGAGGATCTATGTAGCCAATGCTATTGGTGCCCTCCCATATCCCTCTATAATTACTGTTTCTGAAAAGGCCAACAGATTCCCATTGCAAGCGCCTGTGACTCCACTGAGAGCGCTCTCTGGGCCCAGAGCAGGCCTGGGCAGCACACAGTGCTGGTTGGAAATGCCACGGAATTATCTCCCCAGAAGCAGCCCTTGGCCAACAACATAAAGTCAATGGTTGATAAATACCCCATTTTCTTTTCTCCTTGGGGAGACATGTTCTCTGTCAACTTCTTGAGCCCCTCAAGTGGGACTGAGCCCCAGTTGCCCACTGCAGTAATGTGTTCATAAATGTACCCTCTCTTGGCTTTCTTTTTCTGCCCATTTTCCATCCCCAACCCTTATAACTGCTCCTTGAGATAGCCTCCTAAATACTTGCATTCAAATCCTTGCCTCAGAGTCTACTCTCAGGGATTAAAACCTAAAGTAATCTACATCTCAAATATGCAAAGAGACTATTAATGATAAAGGATAGGTCCAGTCCAAACCTTCTTCTGATTTCTTATAACACGTTACGCAGTGCTTTGTACACAAAATGTGGCATTAATAAAGATGAGGAAAGCATGTAACATCGACTGAGCACGTCCTCTACGTCAGTCACTGTGCCCTATTCTATACCCTATTGACTCTCCCCACAGCCTTGTGAGGTAGGTACTATGGAAGGTACAGCCTTTTTTCATCACTCACTGTTCACAAGACATACTAAAATGTTCCTAAGTTATTTTGAAGCAGAATTAAATACTACCACTACAATCCCCTCTACCTGCCTCCCTCCATATTATTACCTTTTTAATGATAATAATAATAATAAAGGAGACACATTTACTTTTTTTACCTAGCACAGACTGGCTAGTTATTATGCCATCCTAACTTCACTCTTAAGCCTCAGCTCCTAGAAGAGTTCCTAAAACTTATCAGGCACTCATTAAATACCTATTGCATAAATCCAATTTTACAGATGATGTAATAGTGACTTAGAAAGGTAAGTAACTTCCCAATGGTTCTGCTGTAAATGGTAGAGCTGATTCCAGAGTTCAAGCTCTTAATCCCGCACTACACTAGCAGATGATCTACATGAGGAGGAGGCGTGGGGAGTCCACTTAATATTTATTTGCTCTGGGCTTGCAGAGAGACTAAGGGATCTGAGGGGTTGCTAACATATTTGTTGTCACACACAAAAAATCTGCATTACTGCATCTTCATTTACTGACGATACCAGTCATAATCCTTCTGGCTACCTGCATCCCTGCCTGCTCTTTCTCCTTGCATCTCCTGAATAAGTAAATTCATGTGTCTGCCTTGCGTTTGATGAGACTATTCCAATGTTTAATTTGGTGATTAATGTGTGTCGTGATCTATGGTAAATGTTCTACTTGTCTAACAGTCATTTCTCAGGTCAAAGGAAGCAGAATAACTAGCCTGTCCGTGATACGTAGAGAAGTAAATGTCTCTCCTTTATTATTATCATGAGGGAGGCAGATGGATGAGGTGGTGGTGGCAATTTTTTTCCACTTCAAAATAAATTAGGAACATTTAGTACTTTAAGAAAAAAAATTTTTCTCAGTTACTAATGTACATTTTTGAGCTACCTATACCCACCTTCTCCAATAAGTTAATGGAGAACTGGAAACCTATCTATTTTTGTTGGACTAGTGACTTGAATTTTGTTTAAAAACAAAGCACAATAAAATTACTGATGAAACATTTAAAGAAAATAAAGCAAGAAATGATGTATCTAAAAATAATAATTGTAAATTACACAGGTGAATAAGCAAGTTAAAAAATATGCTAAACTTTGTCATCTACAGAATGGGTGTTTAGTGGTTATTAAAATGATGTCTCTAAAGTCCACCAACTTTTAATTAAAAAAACACCAGATAGAAAAACAAATGCTAAGCCAATTTCTCTTCAAATATTTAAAATGTTAAACGTTCATCTATTTTGGTGAATTAGCCATGACAGAGTGAAATGTTGTAAATAATAAACAGCCTCTAATAATAACTGTAACTACGTTACATAATAGCAGTATTTAAATAACGGTTCAGGGTCACGTCGCACGCTGTCAGTAATTAGCCACGTGAGGGAAAAATGCAATGGTAACTCCTACTCCAGAGTTACGTTACCCAAGATTTTGTAGAAGAGAAAGCGAGTACTTAAGACTCTGTAGAAAGCTTTAAAGTCTTTGATTCTTGAGCATTCCATCTGCCCAACAGCTAAGAACAATCACTTCCTTTTATATAAAAGATTATGAGTCAAATGTGAAAACTGAAACATACAGCAAAGAATTTTTCCAGTTAATCAGCTCTCATAAGACTTTAACTATAAACACATAATGATTCTCTAGTAAATAAAGCTGGATATAAAAGAGCATATTATCTATTACAAGGTTATGTTCTTCACTAACACAGTAATTTTCTTCTGAAGAAAAGATTCTATAATTTCAAAGAAATATACTTTAGGGGGAGGAAAAAACACTCCGTTTTAAAAAATATTATGGTACTAAATTGACACCCAACATAACAAACTCCTTTTCTTGGCACATGATGGTTGGTATTCTACATGTATTCCAAGAAGCTTAGGAGCAAGCATAAAAGAGATTGCACATGACCTCTTTTCATATCATGTTAGCAATCACTCTTTTCAATTCACCTGTTCTTATAACTGACCTCATTTGGCATGGAGACATTAAACATCCAAATATTTTAAGGATGGCAGATGATATTATAAAATGATTAATTTCTTACCATTCATCTGCAGAGGCTTTAAAAATATTAAGGCTACCCTGGGAAAAGAGGTTCTTGGGTAGTCCCTCTCAACCATAACAAAGGAAATTCTAAACAATAATTAATATGAGAAAATGTGATTGCCCTTTGAGCACTGGTGAAGGAAACGTGGATATATCTCAAAATCTGGTAAAGAGAAGCAGCATGTAGAAACACATAAAGAGAAAATAGGGCTCCTATGGGGCCGCTCAGGCTCTAAGGAAAGCTTTTCACGAAGATTAAAGAGGCAGTGGGAAAAAAAGCCTTTGACTAGCTTTGGAGGAAAATACATATACAGTAGCAATCCATCACACCCTTAGTTGTGAAACATTTATTCTCTTAAACCTTTATTTACTTAAGAGAGTTCAGCTCTAGGATTTGTTCTAAGAGACAAAAAGCTGCTTTGATTTTTTTATAAGTCAGCAAAGATGACCTCCCTAAAATAATTCCTAGATAGTCCTTTTGAAGAGGCTATACTGCGTTTAGAAATATTACATTTTCATTTTACATACAGAACCTCAACAACGACTACTACTTCTAAATGACCTTATATACTCAGATTTAAGGAAGCCATGTAGCTTGCACACTTAGTTCACTGATCAATAGCTTCAAAATTTTATTTTATGGGAAGGACAAGAATCTGAACATAAAGAGGTAGTGGTTTTAGCAGGATTCATTCCTAACATATTATTACTATAAGAGCAAAATGATGTATCCCTAATCTTCCCAGTAAGGGTCTTTCATCTGTTATGTAGTTGTGGGCCTGCCTATGATTATACAATCATCACTATAAGCGTATGCAGCCATTTGTAGAAAATATGCTCTTAAACAGAAGTTATGTATTTCCTAATTACCTCTCTGGAAGGAGAATTTCTTGCTAAAGCAGATTTTTTTTTTTTTTTCAAACATACACGACGCTAGAAAAAAGAAAACAATCTCCTTGTACAGGACTGAATGATCTAAGGCTCTCCATCTCTGCACCACCATTTTACCATTTACCTTCCTTTACATAGTTCAGTAGAGGGGGAATAACACAAGGCAATGAAAGGCAAAATCTCTCTCTACCTCAAAGGAACTTGCCATATTGGTGGTGAAAAGAAACTCACTGTCAATACTGGAAATTGTTCAGACTAAACAGATACAATAGGGAAAGTCTTCAGAGAAAAATTAATTTTTTAAATGGCTTGTCCTTTTATTTCCTTTGGGGTAGGGTGGAGAATATGCAGCCAAGTGATTTTGAAAGCCTAAATCTAATTATTCTGTGGTTTCCAATTTTTCCTGATGCTTCTTTTCCTTCTCTACTCTCATTACTTAAAATGAGCCACATTTGTTTGCCATTATTAGATCTGATAAATTAATCTAAATGCTCTAAAATTACTTTTACTACTACTTAGTGGGAAAACATATTAAATTATTATAAAAACAATATTTAACTATGATATGGTTTTTAAGTGTATAAGTGTATGCTAGTAAAAATAAAAATATTTTAAATATTTTTTCCTGATTTTTAGTTTCTAAATGCTTCAGCAGGTTTTCTTGGATTTTACTCTCAATCTAAAATGTTGATTTATTTACAAAACAGAAATAGACTCACAGACATAGAAAACAAACATGGTTACTAAAGGGGAAAAGAAAGTGTGGAGGGGTATAAATTAGGAGTTTGGGATTAATATATACACACTACTATATACAAAAGATAACCAGTGATGACCTACTGCATAGCACAGGGAGCTATACTCAGTATCTTATAATAAATCTATAAGGGAAAAGAATCTGAAATATATATATGTATATATATGTATATATATAACTGAATCACTTTGCCATATACCTGAAATTAACACATTGCAAATCAACTATACTTCAATAAAAAAGAAAATTTTAAAATAAAAAAATGTTGATTTATTGACAATCTGAACATGGTATAAAAGTCAAAAATACGAGTTGTAATCAGATATCTGTGAAACACAATGGTTCCAAGAAACATTTTCCAATATAATTATAGGACCCCACAATGCTTACAGATCTTTGTGGGACAAATCAAAGAGAGAAAGGCTGTAGGAAAGTGACTTGTTCCATCTTCTCCCACATCTGTGTATACAAAGGCAAAACATTTCTGTGGTAACCACACTAAGGAAGACAAAGTCTAGGGTGAAGAGAGGATGGGAGCTAGCAGCTGTGAAATTTTTATCCCCTATTTGCTTACATTTCTACATCTACAAAGTCTGGATTTACATATATTCTTCCTGAAAATAATGCTCTAATAACTTCATGTAAATTCCAGAAGAAAACGCAATCCATCAGCAAAGTCTGTTTATTCTACCGCCAAACTATACCTCGAATCCGTTCACTTTTGTCCATCTCCATGGTCACCATCATTTGTCCTTGGACCACAGCAATAGTCATCTTTCCACCACAGTGCCCCCACCCCTAATCCATTCTGTACACAGCAGCCAAAGTAAATTTTAAAAACATATTTCTGATCACATTTCTCTGCCTAATACTCTTTAATGGCTTCCCACTGCATTTGGAATAAAAGCTAAGTTCATTGCCTACACAGTCTACCTATCTTCCTTCAACTCATCAGACTTTCCCTCTGTAGGGCTTTTGTGTCTGTCGTTTGCTCAGTTTCTTGATCCAACTCTTCTTGTGCCTGGCTCCTTCTCATCTTTCAGGTTGGGGCCGAGATATTTCCTTCTAGGGGTAGCCTTCTCTGCTAATTCTGTGTAGAGTTGGACCCCTGCTCTGTTCTGTACTTTTCTGTCATAGAATCTTGTAAATTTCCTTAAGAATTGTTTTATAACTTGGTTTGTTCATGTTTTCATGGACTACTCTCCAACTGGTATACAAACCCCAAGTGGTAGGAGTGATTACATGTGCTCATTCTAGGCTGCAGCCCCACGGCCTAGGACAGTGCCTGGCACTGTCACTTAATAAGCATTTGTTAAATGAATAAACACAAAAGAAGGAAGTGAATAGGAAATCTAGCAGCATCCTAACGTTCTTTTATATTTCAATGCATGGTATTACCTATTTATATATAATTATGTCCTATAGTACAAAGTTACTGCATGCTTATCTATGAAATGTGACTGATTTATAAAATGCGTACCTTATTAATAAATTCTGGAAAGCTATATACTTTTCAGGGGCCTTTATTTATACTGGTTTGTCAATGTTTTCTACCTTGACATTTTCAACTGTTTTCAAGACTGTACAAGCATCTTTTGCAGTTTAGCTCTATTTATCATTTTGTAGTGCTGGGTAAAAAGTAAATAAGGACATTTTTCCTTGGGGCTATATATACAGTCTTTGTGAACAACCACTTTTGGCTGAGCTGAGCAGTTGGTAGAACTGAGCAGAACAGTAAAACCCAGCACTACGAGGCAGTAGCGCTGGCCTCAAGTAGAGTCACTTGATATTGCTTTTGCTGTGAAATATCTAAGAAGCCAAGACCTCTTTAGCGTTTTTGAGCTATCTTGTTAATTGAGTAACTTAAATAGGTATCTTTCTATTTTACTGCATGTGCAAACATGACTTCATTCTAACATTTCTACTTCAAAACAGACAGAATCTCTAGAACAGTATGCTTAATTAATTTCTGTTAAGACTTAAAGGCACCAATGGCATGGAATTTTAGACAAATACTTATCCATGTCTCACTCCATATGATAGGTCATATGTTCGCATTTTACATACATTAGAAACATAAATTTAAATAAAGAATCTATCAATGCCAATTCTATTAGAATAATTATCACTCAGTGTTATACTTATTTCTTTTGAGGTCCAGCTTCTTGATATACAGGTGCCTCTCAAATTACTGAGCCTCAGAATCACTGGATAAGTTATTCAAAAGTGCAGATTCCTGATCCTATCTTCAGATTATGGTGCTAAAGGTCTGAGGTGGGGTCCAGGAATCTGCATTTTTAACAAATTCTGCAGGTGATTTGGATACTGATGGAAAGGGGCACACATGCTGAAAGTCACTAGTCCAGTCTTTCTCCTTAGTAGAAGGACTTTTATTTTGCACTTTTCAATGTCTCCATCAGCACTTTGCACATCATCTGGCATCTTGTAGTCATCAATAAATTTTTACTGAATGTTCATGAGAATAGAAAGTTTTATGACTTTATGAAACATCTAATGGAATATTCTCATTGGTGTATCTTTTGAATAGTAAAATTAGCTAATACTAGTTTTTTTTTTTTAAAAAAGGACTACATTTAAGGAATATGTTTATGTTTAAAACTTTCTGTGAATACAATGAAATTGGATATTTTAATGACTTCCACGTGGCTAGCAGCAGGTGGAATTACTGTGAAGAACAGAAAAGAACTCTTTACTACTTGATCTATTTTATTCAGTTCCATTAAATGGCTTGAAATAAAGTGTGACTGTTGTCTACTGAACTCCCAGCACCAAATGTATTTAATAAAGCAAATTTGATTTGTTTTATTAATATTGTCATATCTCAAATCATTGAACTAAGTCTCTTTTCTTTAATACATGGTAAAAGATTTTTAAAGATCAAAGACAATCTTAAAATATTTGAATTGAACATGATTTATTTCAAAATAAGAGATATCTATTAAAATAAATTTAAAGAGAAACTGGAAAGAATACCAGAAGGAGGGGGAGGGACTCATAAACTATCTCTAAAACAGCATTTAGAATCCAAGTTACTTCTAAGCCTGAAAACTATCACCACCGAAAGCAAGAAGCATGCTCAGGAATATACAGAATGTCTAGTTCAATGTTGACTGTGGATATAAACTAGGAATTCTAGGAGCTGAGTGTAAGGTTATGGGTATTATAAAAACTGAAAATGGAGATAAAAGTTTGAAGAGGAAAAACTGAATGGTATCAGAAGACAGGAGAAGGCAGCAGTAAAGGAAGGATAGGATTTAGAATTAGAAGATAAGAGTTCAAGGAACAGCAAGGTGACCCTAGCCAAGTCACTTTAAAGAAGTCTTGGGGACTTTCCTCATGGTCCCGTGGTAAAGAATCTGCCTTCCAATGCAGGGGATGGGGGTTCCATCCCTGGTCAGGGAACTAAGATCCCACATGCTGTGGGGCAACTAAGCCTGTGCGCCACAACTACTGAGCTCGCACGCCTCAACTAGAGCCCACGTGCCGCAAGCTACAGAGCCCAGCGCCCTGGAGCCTGTGTGCCACAACTAGAGAAGAGAAAACCCACACGCCACAACTAGAGCCTGCATGCCGCCACGGAAGATCCCATTTCCTGCAACTAAGGCCCGACACAGCCAAAAAAATAAGTAAAATAAATAAATAAATTTAAAAAAAAGGAGTCTCTTTTTTTATTTTAGGGACGAAATGGCACTGAATTTCTTACTGGCTTATTCTGGGGACCCACCATGATTTATGTTATGGGTGCCTTGTAAATGGCTGTCTTTTATTATTGGCTTACCATGACAGAGGCACAGAAATAGGATCAATGGGTAAAGAATGAGATGGGACTTGGAAGATATCTACATTTGCCATTTTATCCAGTTTCATCAGTTTGCACAAAACTCACCCTCTCACCGATCACTACATACACAGCCTGGGAAGATGCATCACAACTATCGACTTACCAACAATAAACAGTCGCTTAAACTACACCTAAGATAATGTGACTTAATAGGCTTCTCAAGTGTTCTTTACATCAGGTTAATTAGAACTCAAAGAATAGAAAATCTAAATTCCTTCTTATTTTCCTAATTATTTCAAATATATAAGGAATCTGTGGTAGGTATATAGACTTTAAACAATACCCCATCCCCCAGATAGGGTTACAGTATAGTCACTGACATGTATCCAATTCTATTTTCTTACTTTTTACCAGTTTGCCTTTGATTCTGCTTGTGGGTTTTTATCTTGACTTGCTATTCCTCCTTTTGCAAAGTGTGGGGTAGTGTTAAAAGTTAAAAATCTGTGATATATTTCAGGACACATTTCTCCCTAACGGTCTGACTTTGACCATTACATTTATTTTCATTTGAGAAACTCTAAGAAAAACAGATGGGAACTGGAGGAGAGGAAGAAAGGATGTGAACTCTTATCCCACATAGCTTTATACCAGGACTACATAAAGGAAGAGGTCTGGATTCTTAGGATGAGATAAGGACTGCTCTCAAACACAAGGGACTGTGACTGTGCTTCCATGTAACATGGACTTGAGGGGTGTAAGCACGGCCTGTCTTTTGACATCACAAGTGCTATGTTGTGAGACCTGAAAACTTGTGTATTCCTTTGTGGTATCTGAAATTCTTCTCCCTGTAATTGACTTAGATTTGCTTTACCTCTTTTACTTTCCATGACAAATCTAGGCTTTGGGAAAAGAATTATTTCCATGGTAGAATAATAATAATCTAAAAGTGAAGTCTGAGCAAAAATGCTATTTCAAATGACATATTTGACTACATATGTTGCACTGCAGATTTCAAAGAGAACAAGTCTAGTTAAATCACTTTTTCACTATCATCCAATATTAAATGAGCATTTTAACATAAACTAAATGAATCTTTTTCTTAATTTCAAAATAGTCAATATGACAGAATAAGCAGACTTTTTTTTTTTTTTTTTGCAGTATGCGGGCCTCCCACGGCTGTGGCCCCTCCCGTCGCGGAGCACGGGCTCCGGACTCGAAGGCCCAGCGGCCATGGCTCACGGTCCCAGCTGCTCCGCGGCATGCGGGACCACCCCGCCCCGGACCAGGGCACGAACCCACGTCCCCCGCATCGGCAGGCAGACTCCCAACCATTGCGCCACCAGGGAAGCCCTCAGACATGATATTTTGATATTCAAAAAATACTTTTAAATTACTATCCCTACGTTAAAGTTATTGAAAAGTTCGGTTAAACCTTAAACCTTTTTGAAGCAGGTTAACTTTGCCAAAGATGTTTGTTTTCTTTTTGAAACTAGGTACATACAATGTTAAAGGCTGTTTTCTAACTTTCTTTCCTATTTTGTTTTCTTAATTTCATTTTCTTCTCATTCTTTCACTACACACTCTTTAACTGCAGACTGGCTCTAGTTACCATATCTGAAATGTAGCCTCTGGTGTCCTTATTGGGGGTAGGTGGAGAGGGGAATCGCAGCCATTGATATGACTGCATTTCAGACGGACCCCTGACTTTAGGAGTCTTAAAAGCTGGAATCTCTTACTATGTACTGTATTTCCTACAAAAGTATGAAAAGGCATTTTGAACTACTTATACACATTTTATCACATACTTCAATGTACTTTGTAAAGTACATAAAGTCATGTTAAAAAGTTAGGTGCCAGATGTTGGCCTAAAACATAGTACCGGCATGACTGGAAATAAAATGTGTGCTGAAAGCGTGGACGTCAAGTCAGGTGGTCTTCGAAATTTATTCCAAGGAGGTTATCATTGTCATTTGTCTACAGAAAAGAATGGTCAGTAGATCAACAAGATGTCTTTTGTTTTATGGTACTTTGTTCACACAAGGTGCTGTTGAATAAAAAGTGGTATTTTATATATTACTTACACGTCTATTTCCTTACAGAAGATGCAACGCGTGCCTAGATTAGTCTCTTTGTTTGCTATGTATGAACAGCAACCTTCAAAAATCAAGGACTCTTAAGAATTGATTTGAAAGTAATTGCTGTCCCTTTTACATTGGCAGGAGACCGTAGTAAAGGTATATAAATATTACTGACTCGCCTCAGCTTTCGTGTAAAAACCAAACTAAAGCAAACAAAACAATGCTCTTGATTCTCAGAAGAGGCATATAGACACACACATCTCTCTCTCTCTCTCTACACACACACACACACACACACACACACATACACACCTCATCTCAAAATATTGTACAACATCTTTTCAAAAAGTGTTGTCAGTGGTAACAGAACACTTACCACAGTGATTGTTAGGGATCTTTAAGAGAAAGAAGGTGAATGTGCTCTCATGGTTTGCCTTAAAAACAGTTTATACTCTAGTGCTTTAGAAGGAATGATAAAATAAAAGGTATATCAAATAGAATAACATACACCATCTTTTCCTTTGACACTTTTGCAAGATATAAACGTGTAAGTTGGCATAAAGGGCCATTTTCCATTTATTAAGTCAAAGAAGAACATTAGGTAACACATCTGAACTGAAATGCCAGCACCAGTTTGTCCAATACGTTCACAAGACCTCATTCTGCAAATCAGACTGAACAGGGGAAGAAGCAATGGAGGGGAACCTGAGATTGTAGCAACCATGGGGGGCGGGGGAGATGCAGGGCACCACATGCCACCTGATAAGCAATTAGGAGAACTGTTTGCAAGCTCAAGAAATCCTGGAGAATTTGGGGTTGTAGATAGCACCATAGTTAAGAGTCAAGTAACACACAGAAACTTAATTGGGAATTCTCTTTTGACCTTATAACACTCAGTCGTAATATTAACACCCATATATTAATAATACTATAGTTCATACCAGCCACTTTGCTGCATGCCATCTGCTCCAAAAAAGTCTTATATCTTTACGTTTTTACTACAAGCATGAAAGCTGTTTTTAAAGTTGCACTGATATTTTCCTTTTAGTTTGCATTAATGGCACTACTGGATGAGTTTGAAAATGAACTTGATTTTTCAAATGCAGTATTTTATAATTTCTCATTAAGGCATTCTGTAGCTTCAATGTTTACGTAACTGTCTATTTTACACTCTTAAATTTGTTCAAATTCTTACTACTGAAAAAGTCAAAGTATAAATTCTTTCCTAAGATTTGTTTTACATTGCGAGATTATTCAACTTATTGTTGAATGGGGTCAAAGAAGTTTGTAAGTCACTTAATTTACCATCTATTTCTTCTAAAATTATTCCCAGAGGCTCTGAATCCTCTTAAGTCTGTTGCTTTTCTTTTGCCTTCTGGCTAACTATTCCTCCTCCCCTTGTGCCACCTTCTACCTTGGAAGATCTAACAAGTATTCTTTTGTCCTACTTTCTTGTATTCGGAACTATTGATGACTTTACATTAGAAGGCTGACTGATGTGTTACACAAAGGCCCCTATGTAGGTGAAGTCTGAAGATGTGCTAAGCAGCCCATTATTTTCACAGTACAGTGATCTGCTTGTGGAATTTTCTGAAAACATTTCCAAGGGACAAGACATCAGAGCCTCCATTCCTGTTTTGCATTGACTTTTGACCTAACATTGGACCAGTAAATCCCATGTGTAAATAGGAGGCTGGGTGGCAAGGCCACTTTCCTAAATATTTACAGCGGTAAACTCTCCAGGTTATAAATTACAAGAGAGACAAGATGATCACCTTTACCCACCATGAACTTGTATTTAACACTTATTTTTGTATTATATTAAGCAGGCTAGCGGAAGTTTACCACTATACAGAAGCTCAAAGAGGAACAAAAATTAGATTAAATAATTCATCATTTCAAATAAACATGGATAAGAAAAACAGCTGAGAAAAAAACAAAACAGCCAATGTTAGCATAGGACAATGTTTCTTAAATTTAAAAAAGCAAGATAAAACTTGGGTAACAAATAAGCAAAAATGCCATGTTCTCATTTATAAACATAAAAGAGTGTGAATTAACTTAGTGATTAAAAAAACATTATACAATGTATGTGAAACATCCAATAATCGTCTGAACGTAAATAGGCTGAGATGCTCAGTCACCAATCGGTGAAGCAGGGATGCAAATCACCCCATCTTATTCAGTCTGTTGTGTGCAGTGATTCTCTGAGAGTAGAATAAAGGGCTCAGGAGCCAGCGTTAGACTGTGATTTTTGTCTTCTGGGAAACTCCACTTAACAGCTCTGAATATCATTAAAAGCCTGTGAGAGTCGTTCAAGGGCTGCTGCTGTGGGCTGACTTGGGAGCTTCCAAAATGCACACATGGAAAGACAGCTCATGGTTACAGATCTTTCTGCAGAATAAATCCAGTGGCCAAGATGCTGAAAAGCTTACTCTGACCTCCAACAGCACTTCTCATCTGTCTCTCCTAATCGTGAGATGGACTTTTATCAGCAGGCAATAATACCGTAAGCCCCTTGAAGGTAGAAAATGTGCCCACATTTCTTTCTATCCTGTGGCACTTGTGTATTTCTAAGCCAGTGGCAGGTGTGCCATAAATAGATGCTGAACTGAATTGCAGCATGAGATCACATACTTGGCCCCGTCAGCAGAACCCCACACACCGCTCACTGGCAATATTGAGATTACAGGGGTCACTGGCAGCGCTCTGCCTAATGGTGTGCTGACTGACAGAGTAGAAAAGCAAATCAAGGAGGCCAGCATGACCTCTGAGTTGGGCAGACAGGGTGCACACTTACTGTAGCAAGAAGGTCAAGATCAAAGTGACGAATGTCCAACCTTCCAGTACATGGCTAGAGACCCTGACTGACCACATCTGAGTATCTGCGCAGTTTCATCAGCACCACCTGTAATACTTTAGCTAATAGTAAACAATGAGAGAGGAGCACAAAAAACACAATCCCAGACCACAGCGAATTTACCAGGTTGAAGAAGTGCACTTGACAACAGGCTTCTTGTGGATTATGCAAGCCTGCCGATTAGACACGAAAACAACTGCTTTATGGTGACCCAAAATGGGATTAACATAAGCCGGATGAGTGTTAGAAATTCTTTAAAGAACTCAGTGAAGTACCATTCAAAATGATACAGCCAAGCTGTTAAAAAAGAAAAAAAAAGTCCTGGGAAAACAGAGAAGCTGAGGTGAAGCTGGTTATCGGTAATCAAGAAATGGGACGGCTCCTACTGAGAAAACTTACGTGGGAAAACATGATTCTAGGCATCAAAGTCACTAGTTTCTATGAATCCAGGGTGAAAAGGGTTATTAGTCACTTATCTGTCTGTTAGCCACATCAGTCCTCACAAATGGTAGTCAGACCATTTAAATACTAAAGACAAAAATAAATACGCTGTATGTAAATATGTATCTAAATGATTTTTACATTTAAAAATAACTTCACTCTCAGCTACTAAAAAGCTCCTTTAATTCTAAGAGAGATAGTCAGTGGGTGACTAAGGCACTGCAATTTACATCTGCCTAGTGGTGATATATTAGTCCAGTCTCCAGAGGGCTTCACCTTGATTTTCTCCATATGTTACCCATATGTTACATTACCATAAACATATCTTCTAGAAAATATCCATACGCTTCACTTTTATAACTGAATAATAGTGGCCCTTCTTTATCCTTTGGTTGTTATCTCTTCTATGGATTTTGAAATATTTATAGGAATTATATATTAAAAGAAATATTTTAAAATCAGTTGAATATAATCCCTATTATGCATAACATTGCATTTCTAGGATCTATAAATTTCTTTCCTATAATACTGAAGTTCTCACGCTCGAATATCAAGATAGAATTACTATTTACATTTGGGTCAAACAGAATTTAGCCTGAATTTTAATGCATCATCCCAACCAATGCTCCTAAGTGTGCTCTGGAAGTGGAGGATTTTCTCCTTTTGATGAATGAGTCATGGAATAATCATCGTCAACCCCGTGATATCAATAACAGTTTATGGTTACTGAGTTCAGACGATGTGCCAGGTACTGTGCTATGGGACACTGCACGTCATTTTTCATTTTACCTACAACTAAAATATAGGTAAAAACGTAGTAATGATGTTTACAGCTATATTACTTTCAGGTAGAATTCACTGTAATTCTCAGTTATCACAATGGTAATTTTGCACATGAAACCCTAACAATCCTGGTGCTTCTAGGGTATACAGCATGAGAAAGAGTAAATAAATAATCTGACTGTTTGCTTGCTCTCTTTTTTCTCCGTCTTCTTTCTTCTTCTAGCTTTCTAACTACTGGAACCTCCACGGATCAGAAAGGGCTATGATGATCTCGTTTCAACGAATGCCTCTGGGTGGATGACTGTAGCCATAAAGTTTTTTATTTCAGGCTGCTTTAAAGTAGGAAATTCAGAGTCAGTCTCCACCCTCAATAGTCTCATTATTTCATGTCAGATTTTGGGGAGAATCACCCTGTTTCCAGTATTGCCTATTTCCAATCATGTAAAATTGTATAGAATAATTCTGCTCATATACAATCTGAATTATTTCACTCTCTTGCTAGAGCATATCCTTTCAAAACCAAGGATCCTCTCTTTGTCTTTCAAAGTCTTCTCCCAGCTGAGTCCATGAGCTCTGTGTACTCCTTTCCCAAAGCCAGCCGATAAGGTCTTGGAAGAGAAGGGCAGGAGGTTTCAATCAACCTAGACCGGACTAATGCAAACTTCACTGACCACGTTTCACCTATTTCATGCTCTAATCCCTATCGCAGATAATACTTAGACTTATATCCAGATAGAAAACAATTAAGAGGTAATAAGAATAATTGCAGTGAACATTTATTTAAAGCTTCCTATACATTAGGTACAATATTAGGCACTTTACAAATAGTATCCCATTTAATTCTCACGAGTAGGAAACAGTATTATTCTCACCTAACAGAAAATGAAGTCGAGGCTTAGAAACACTATGAAACTTGCTCAAGGTTACAGATAGTAAGTGGTAGAGCTGTCATTTGAACCCAGGTAGTCTATCTCTGTAAGCCATGCTACTGCTCCCCATAAAATGAATTTTTATAATAAATTTCATTCATTCCTATGCTGAGTCCTCACTATGATTTAGGCACTGTATAATAAGACAGAGTAGTAAGGTGCGCCCCACCCCTCAAATAACGCGTGTTTTGTTGAGGGGAGAGGTTGTGTAGCTAAATAGTGGGACTGCCTGTCTGAGAAAATGGAGTATTATTGTGGTAATCATTTAGGTATATATGTCCAATAATTATGCTGTACCCTTTATACTTATACAGAGCTGTAGTATATCAATTATATCTCAATAAAACTGGAAAATAATGGAGTCATTGGAGGGTATGTACAGCAGACTTGCATGAGCTTATCTGGATGAGTAGTGGAGCCATGCTGGGAAGGATCTTAAACGCTAAGCAGTTAAGCTGTTTTCTGTGGACAAAGGGTTTTAAAGTGTGGAGGCCCCCAGTTGGATGTGCATGTTAAAAGGCAGGGGTTCTCAAACCTTGCTGCACATTAGAATCATCGGGGATCTTTTAAAGAAATACTGGAGCCCCGACCCCACTCCCAGAGAATCAAATTCAATTAATCTGAGGGAAGGCCTGAGCATCAGTATTTTTAAAAGCTGCCTAGGTGATCCAAATATGCAGCCTAGGCTGAGGACCACAGCTTCTTGGCTTCTAGTGTCTCGTTGACAAAATTTTAAAAATGTACTTTTATTAAACATTTGCCACACAAACAGCAGAACATAACCACCAGTTCAGAAGATTTCACCTAAGATATGATTCTAAACAATGTCTCAAGCAAAATTATTGCTAAATCAAGTGAAAAAAAATTTTTTTTTTTTTCGGTACGCGGGCCTCTCACTGTTGTGGCCTCTCCCATTGCGGAGCACAGGCTCCGGACGCGCAGGCTCAGCGGCCATGGCTCACGGGCCCGCTCCGCGGCATGTGGGATCTTCCCGGACCGGGGCACAAACCCGTGTCCCCTGCATCGGGAGGCGGACGCTCAACCACTGCGCCACCAGGGAAGCCCAAGTGAAAATTTTTTTAAATAATTTTTTTGCTTGTGATTACATGCTAAAAGGTAAGGACTTGCTGGCAAGACGTGAGCCAGAATGCTGAGAGGTTAAGTCACAGCACATGATGATGAAACAGTGGGGAAATGACTTTAAAGGGGTAAAAAGAAAATCAACCACTCATCTTAAAAACCTTCTTTTCCTAAAATTCCGCAATTCTCTCTCAATGCATCGTGGGTGACAATAGTTAAAAATCAAATGTATCTTTACACTATTCTACAGAATCAGGGCTAAACTCTGCCATGGCAATTGCAGACCACTCTCAGCTGAGTTACATAACAGAAGTATCTGCAGTAGTGAAAGTTATTCCAGCTCTTGGGTAAAATGACGGATGCTCCAGTTTCTTCGGATGTGAAGCCACTAGGGACCTGGCTGCAAGCATGTATTTTTATAGACACCTCAGCTAATGTAAAAGTCTTAATGCGAACTTCAGTGCTTGGGAACATTCAATAGGTTTGGGATGCTTCCCCAGAGAGATTCAGTTCCATTAACACAAGACTTGGTGGCTGAGGACGATGTAATCCTGATCCCATGTTAGAGATATAGAAAGAAAATCTCCTCACTGTCTTCAAGTTAGCACTCACGTTTCAAAAGATAAGGAGAACCTTTCTATGTCGAGAGGACTAAGGAATTCAAGCGGAACCTAATTCAGCATCTTATACACACCCCCTTCCCGCAACAGAACTCAAGTGGCAGAATATAGCTAAACTATTTCAGCTGTTAGAAGAGAGAAAGAATTTGTGGGCCTCCTTCAGCGACTACCATGATAGGAAGTTCTGTTTACTAGCTCTTGGCCCTTCAGGCTCTGACTGTTGGCTCTCAAATGGCTACGGGTGGCAGCTGCACGTGAAAATGTCTGCTGCCAACTCAAAGGCACCATGGTGGTCACTGCACATGGAAGGCCTCTGTACACAGATGCTCCTGTACGGAGCTTCTACCTTCTGGCACAAGGCTGAAGTCTGGATACAGGCAACACCAGCAAATCTACTGAGCTCCCATGATTGTTCTCAGAGGGCCTAACGTTCCCTCAGTAGGCCCTTCCCCACCATCATGATCCCAGGAGTCATACAAAGTGGACTCTAAAAAAAACAAGACTTTGTCCTCTTGGAGAGTTCAGAGAAGAGGTGGAACAGTCTCCAGGGACATTCAAGGCTTCCTAGAGGCAGGTCCCACAGCAATTCTTCCCTCACTACCAGCCTCCACCCCATTCCAGAATACAACCGTGTCAAGTATACTTCCACAACATTTCCTTAGCCATCCCTTTCTCTCCATCCCTACTTTCACAGTCCTGGTTTGGAAGTTGTTGTTTTTTTTTTTTTCACCCAATCCAGTCCAATCATTCTAGTTCATCTTGTCTCCAATACATCTTCTCCTCAATCTATCCTCTATTCCAGTGGTCAGTAAAGTATGGCCAAGGACCAAATCCTGCCTGCTGCCTGTGTTTGTATATAAAGTTTAATCAGGCCACACCTATTCATTTACGTATTATCAATGGCTGCTTTCATGCCACAATGGTGAAAGAGAATGCATGGCCCACAAAACCTAATTATTTACAATCTGGCCCTTTACAGAAAAAGTTCTCTAACTGCACCATTGTCAGGATGATTTTGATCAAAATATAGATCTGATCACACTGCTTCCATGCTTAAAAGACTTTTGTGGCTACATTTGGTGGTGAGGGACCAAAATGAGGTTGCCTAATGTAGTATTTCTGACCACATTAATAAACTCCTGCTCTTGAAGGTGCCTTGCATATTAACACCAACTTTATTCTTCTGTGCCTATGCTGTGTGTTTTGCATATCACGCTCTCCATCTGAAGGATTTCTATTCATCCTCCCAGTTCAGTTCAAATGTCATCTTTAATTACCATGTAGACTTCCTTGACTCCTCTCAATGGTCAGATCCTCCCTATGTACTTTCTTTAGTTCCATAGCACATTGTTCAATTTTGCATTTATCACTTAGTATTTCATTCATTCATCTATCTGCAGATCTGGTTGCCTTGCTAAGTCATAAGGAATTGGCTTAAATATATCAGGATTAAACTTTCAAATAAACATAATGGAGATTTTATGCCCTTATTTATATTGAGATTACTGTTATTTCAAAATAGTTTGAGAATTTCTCTAAAAGTCTGCCTTCAGAGTCATTTTATGTTCACACCAGAAAAGGAGTCTTAACAGTTTGTAGGTACATCTCATTTCAAGTTAAATGAAAAATCACTCTTTAGTTTCATCACTAAGCTTATTCTAAAGGAGTTCTAATCCTTTCCAAAACTTAAATCTGCCCTTAAAGAAAAATTTACCAATGACGGTAGTTGTTAAATAATTTTTAGCAGGCTTTGAATGTAATTTTAAAAAGATAAATTTCCAAAATATTTTGAGCGATGGCAGCCATCTTGAGAGAATAGATACTTCTGTTAGGCTATTAACTTTTTTTTTTTTTTTTTTTTTTCTGTATGTGGGCCTCTCACTGTTGTGACCTCTCCCATTGCGGAGCACAGGCTCTGGACACGCAGGCTCAGCGGCCATGGCTCACGGGCCTAGCCACTCCGCGGCATGTGGGATCTTCCTGGACCGGGGCACGAACCCATGTCCCATGCATCGGCAGGCGGACTCCCAACTACTGCGCCACCAGGGAAGCCCCAGGCTATTAACTTTGATGGGAATGCTACATGGTTTAGAATGTATTTTTTGTTTAATTAATTAAATGGCACTGTGTAAAGAATGGAATACTCAATAATTCGGTTAACCACATTTAAAAAAAATGGATTCAGGTGGATAACATCTAAGTATAAAAAAACAAATTAAAACTTTTAGGAGAAAACAATCTTTATAATTTTTTTTTTTTTCCTGCGGTACGTGGGCCTGTCACTGTTGTGGCCTCTCCCGTTGTGGAGCACAGACAGGCTCGGGACGCGCAAGCTCAACGGCCATGGCTCACGCGCCCAGCCGCTCCGCGGCATGTGGGATCCTCCCGGACTGGGGCACGAACCCACGTCCCCTGCATCGGCAGGCGTACTCTCAACCACTGCGCCACCAGGGAAGTCCCAATCTTTATAATTTTGGATAGAAAAGGCCTCTAAAAGGCAAAATAGAAACAACGAAACAAAGCAAAAAATGATAAATGCAACCTCATTAAAATGAGAGACTTGTTCATGAAGATACCATAAACAAAGTAAAGTCAAGCCATAGCTTTGGAGAAGATATTTGCAAAGCACATAGTTGACAACAGCTTCACATCCAGATTGTCTAAGAATGCCTACAAATCCATAAGATAAAAGCAATCTCCTAAACAAACAAACAAACAAAAAGATAAGAACAGGCAGTCCAAGATAAGATGAAAATTGAAGGTCCAATAAACATACCTAAAAATTCTCTACTTCATCAGAAATCAAGTAAATACAAATTAAGCCATAATGAGATATCATCTCACACCGATCAGATTGGCAAACATTAAAAAGTCTGGCAACACCAAATGTTGGCAGGGATGTTGAGCAATGAGAAATCTTATACCTGATGGTGGGAGTGTAAATTAGCACAACTTGGCTAATTTTGGAGAGCAAATTGGCAATATCTAGTAAAGCTGGAGATGCACTCCTAGGTTTATTCTTAGACACAAAGAGATATATCCAAGGATATTCATTGCAGCACGGTTCGTAATAGAAAAATCACCTAAATGTCCTTCAATTGGAGAATGAATAATTAAATTGGGATTGTTTATAGAATGGCAAAAACGAATTAACTAGGACACATATACCAACTTGGATAAGTCACAAAAGCATAATGCTGAACAACAGCAAAAAAAAAGTGAGAAGCAAAAAATATATATAGTAAAATACCACCTACATAAAATTTTAAAACCTGCAAAGGAAAGATCTATATTGTTCAGAGATACATACAAATAGAGCAAAAATACATAGTTGTGTGTGGGACTGATAAGTACCAAAATCAGGAGAGTGGTTACTTTTGGAGGGGAAAGATGGAACGTAATTATGGACTTTGTAATCATCTGGTTTTTTAAGCTAAGATATACTGATGTTTGTACACTATTCTCTATGCTTTTCTGAATATCTAGAACTTTCACAATTTAAAAAGTCAATCACTTTGAAGACAATTCTTTTTGAAGGAAGTTGATATAACATGCACCTCCACAACAATAAATCCAACAGCCATATTCCAGTACCCGACAGCAAACTGGTGAGATTTTAAACTACTCAGACAGTGTTATCAGTTCTAGAATTAGAATTTACCTTCAAGTTTGGCCAGCCTAGCTCTCTCCCATTTACAAGAAAGGAAATTGCAGGGATAACTCAATTACTCAGTATTGTCAGATTGGCAAGTGACAGGCTTGGAACAGCTGGGTCTGTACCCAAGCTGCTACATCCGCAGACACGGGGTATAATCAAATAGGGGCATTTTCAAGCAATGTCCAACATTCTCGCATTATTACTTTCATCAATCTTACTTAATTTTGAATTATAAATATGTATCTTGAAACTTTCATTAGGGGCAGAAGCACCTGGATACACTTTGGATTTAAATGACTCCTGTATTACGATATAATATTTATCAGATGAAAACAGTAAGGTACAGAACAGCGTGCATAATGCAGCACCACTTTGTAAAACATGAAGGGAAACAAGAACATTGTATTTATTCAGCTTGCGTATGCAAAAAAAAACACATCAAAAATCAAAACTGGACAGGATAAATTAGAACAGTGGTTAGCTGTTAGCAGGAATGGGTACTGGGCAGAGTACCAGGATTGGGAGGGTTACTTTTCGCTATATATTTTTTTATAGCTCCTCTATTACAATGCATACATTATTTTTCTCATCCTCTTCTCTCAGTGAACTCCAGTTCCCACTTATTATCATGCCTACATAACCTTTTTCATGGACTGATCAGACAGTGATGGCTTATGGTCAGGGCCTGACAGGTGGTTCAATGCCCATTACCTTGACATTGCTTATGGACACCAATTTCAATGGCTCAGCTTCTTATGTACTAAGACTCTGGTTTTTAGCTCCTAGGATGAAATGCCTCATGCCTATTGCTTTCTGCTTAAGCTCTGGTCTCAAGCTCCTGCAGGTCTTAAGCTTTTCTCACAAGGACACTGTCTTATGAAATTTTCCTTAGGACTATGAGGTAATAGAGAAGTAAACCTTCGGAAAGTAGCGAGCTTTGCCTGGGCTGTAAGATGCTCAGCTTTCTTTTGATGTCTGAAATATGCCTACCAGTCCACTTAGCAACCTCTTTACACCTGACACCTAGGCTCCTGGGTGCTTACTGACTCTCATTATCCTGTCTGAGGTTTGACTGACCTTGACTCTGTGCTGTTGGCTCTCACTAGGGTATCTACTCTAAGCTCCTTTCTCCTCTCTTCTCACCTGTTGATCCCTAAAATGTAGAGTTCTCACTGATATATTTTTCTATGATTGTTTCCAGCAATCAAGTGGAAGCTACTTCTTCCTTAACTTAGAATTTGGTTCTTGTTCTACAGCTCTTTTTTAAAGAACTGGGTTCTAAAAGATACTCCAAGAAAAATCATGGCAGTCAGGAGAACCCTAGCCTGAGGATCTAAGGCTTCAGGCTGGATGAAGAACAACTTCTCTGGCCCTTAATTTCCTCAACTCTAAAATGAGCAGTTTAGTAAATATTATCTGTAAGGTTCCTTACAGACCTGAAATTCTATGATCCTCCTCTTTCTTTTATTCTCTTCTACCTTCTTCCAGCTCTATTCCTTCTTTCACCTCAACATTTCAAACATACTCTGAACAGATGTGTTTAGACACATGTACCCATGATTTAATCTCATAGAAATATATCAGAGAAGACTAAAAAGCTTGGAAACATAAAGGAACAAATGGGAATTGCTGCCTGCCAACTTTCCTCACGGGAAAAAGACATTTTCTTCTAGAGAGAAAAATCTCTCGAGGTACTATTGTTAAAAAAAAAAAAAAAAAGGCTCCATTTTCTCATAAGGACATTGTCTTATAAAATTTTCCTTAACAATAGAGGAAAATAGAGAAGTAATAGGAGGTAATAGAGAAGTAAACCTCCAGAAAGTATTCCTTTAACTTTAACATATATCATCCACTAATGTAGTCACCCACTAAGATATATTATGAACACATAATCATGTAAGTAATTAGGTCTCTATAACTAGTTTGTATTGCTAATCATCACTGTCATGTTGTGGCTGAAGCTAGAAATCTGGGAGTCACCCCAGAGTCCTCCGTTTCCTTGACCACACATCCAGCCCACCACCAAATCCTGAGGACTCAACTCCAGAAAGACCTTCCCTTCCACTTCTCTTCTGCTCTTGCTCCTGCCTAGCCACGGCTTGCCTAAACTCTTCAATAGCCTCGTGGTGGCCTCTGTGCACTCTGGCCATTCTCCAGTCTTCTCTCTGCAGAGCAGCCAGAGCAATCCTTTTAAAACCACAAACCTGGCTATGCCACTCCCCAGGGAACACACTTCAGGGTCATATCAATGGCTTTTGAATCAAATCTACACTCTTTCCTGGGACTTCAGGGCATACAGGATTTGGTTCCTGTCTACCTTTCCATCATTAACTAGCTATGTGAGCTACAGCAAGTTATAGGATCTCTCTTTACATTATAAATTTTATGCTATAAAAATGCAGCTAAGAAGTAGAACCTGCCTGTAAAGTGCTTATGATAGTTCTTGATACATAGCAAGTACTCAAGGAGTGTTAACTCTGAATATTTTATAGTCAATAAAGACTCCCAGGGTATCTACTCTGTGTATCACACTAAGCTAGGCACTTCAAAAAACGAATGGATCCTTTCTAATACTTCTCCCAATAGATCCCCTTTTCTCATTGCTATGCCAACAAGGGGATTACTACATTTAACTTAACTTTTTATAAGAGTTAAAAAATATATAATATAAAGTCTTACATTTGGGCTAAAATATCAACAACACCAAAAATGGCTTAGAGCACTTCACAGTTAATGTAAAAAGACCTTAAAGATTTTAGGTGATTTAGGATTTTAGAATCTAAGAGAAAAGAGCACAGTGGTTTCCACACTACCTCCCTACCCCAATGCACACACAGAAAAAACTACAGAAATCTTAGATAATGATACTGTTTATATCTGTAACAAACTTATGGTTACCGAAGGGGAAAGGAGGGGGTGGAGGGATAAATTAGGAGGTTGGGATTAACATATACACACTAGTATATATAAAATAGATAACCAATAAGACCTACTTTATAGCACAGGGAACTATACTCAATATTTTGTAACAATCTATAAGGGAAAAGAATCTGAAAAAGAACTGAATCACTTTGCTGTATACCTGAAACTAACACAACATTGTAAATCAACTATACTTTCATTAAAAAATAAAACAAACAAATAAAACAAGAGAAGTCACATGTTGCACTGGTCAGATAATATCTGGTTTTATTCTAGGCATCATATTTTAATGGTTACATTAACATGTGAATTAAGGACCAACTTAGGACAAGTAGGAAGGTAAGGGTCCTGCTAGCAATGTTTTATATATGAGATAGTTAAGGGAACTGGGGTCATTAGCCTTGGGAAGAAAAAACCTGGAAGAGAGGATGTCAAGATATTTCAAATATTTGAAAAGACTTTTTACAGAAAACACATTATATATGTCCTGATGAGCAGAGCTGGACCCAAAGTCCTGAAGACACAAAGAAGAAGACTTCAATTCTCACTATCAGAACTACTCAGAAACAGTGGGGAAAATACTTGGGAGAGTAACAAATGGCTCTTCATAGGAAAGATTTTAAGTACAGACTGAATTATCATCCTCTAAGAACCATGTGGAAAGAATTTCCTTTTTGGATAAGAGCAGGGACTAGATAATAATAGCTGACTTTTACTAAGCATTCAGCGATGTGCTAAGAGCTTTACAGAATTACTCATTTAGTGTTCACAGCAACTCTAAAAATAGAAACCACCATTTTTCTGATGAGGAAACTGAGATAGGTTAAGTGACTTGCCCATGGTCCAACAGAAAATAGCTGAACAGGAGTCAGATCCAGGCTGCATGACTCCAGAATCTGAACTCTCAGCTTTCATATTAGCCAGCTTCTAAACTAGTTGATTTCTGAATCTTCTCTACCTCTAATTTCCATGTTTCCATCTCTCACAACTTTCTGCAGTCACTTGTTGACTGGCATCCCATAGGCCTGTGATTTCCCGTTTCTAAGATTTGTAAGGAAAGGAAGTTTACGGGAAATAGATGAATATGTAGCATCTCCTGGAGATGTATAGGAATGCATATGTAAGGAGACAGAGTTGTAGCAGAAGGGGAATATTAATCTACGCAAACCCTCCAAGAAAAAGTCTCTATAATCAAAAACGACCCTATAAGAGATCCCTCTGCTCATTCAGAAAGAGAATTTTGAGATGCTTTTAGATATACAATAATTTAAAATATGCCATACTTAACAAAAAGATCCAAGAGGAAAATCAAAAGGTATACCAACCTTTATAAATATCGTCTTGCCATTACATTAAAAAGTGATAACTGCAGGAAGTTAAGACTGTTAACATTCTAAAAATAGAATAACAACCATACAATATTCCATACAAGGAGGGAGTTTATAAAGCAAAATGTTCTGGAGTAATCTGAGATCCATATAAAAATCAGGTGGATAGGGCTTCCCTGGTGGCGCAGTGGTTGAGAGTCGGCCTGCCGCTGCAGAGGACACGGGTTCGTGCCCCGGTCTGGGAGGATCCCACATGCCACAGAGCGGTTGGGCCCGTGAGCCATGGCCGCTGAGCCTACGCATCCGGAGGCTGTGCTCCACAACGGGAGAGGCCACAACAGTGAGAGGCCCGCGTACGGCAAAAAAAAAAAAAAAAAAAAAAAATCAGGTGGATAAATAAGATAATGACAAAGAGCAGAACACCCCACAGAATGCACAGATAATCTGGTCTGGTAAAAACTTTTGGGTCTGTTACTATGCTTAGATGACCCATATGGTCTCATCTGGCACAATTTTGTAGTGATAGTAAAAAAATACAATTTGCTCATTTAGAACATGTTTTAGAGCTGGGTGAGAAATAATTTCCCTAAATTGAATATGTGGGAACGAATTACAACCCCAAATCTGCTATTAACCTCAAAACAGGTAATTGCACGTTTGTGTCTAAATCCATTTGTCATAATTGAACAAATGAAGAATCAACATGATGGATGTGGTTAATGTATGACAGTCATCATGAGCACCATGAGCCCAAACTAATAACAACATCAAAGAGAGATTCCAAATGTGATGCAGCCATGAAGGCAAAACTAATTTCCGAATTATAATAGCAATATCCAAGAAAGCTAATGTTTTCTTTGTGTGATAGTCACAGCTGGGCATCTGGAGGATGGCCGGCCACTAATGTCCTAATAAATGGTAGGCACACACTGGAAAGGCTGTCATCACGTGGTGAGCTGAACAAAATTGCTGCTGCTTTTGTCATAATGGACCTGCCTGGCAGCACGTCACAAGGTGCTGGAAAAAAGTGAGTCTCATTCCCGGTTCGGACTCCGGGCTCGACGTGCCTAAGAATTCTCAATCCTACGGCATAAACACATTTTCAGTGCATACGGGTAATACTCCTTCTTTACTCTTCTGCAACATTTCTTCCCTGTTTTTCTGTTGAGAGAATACCAGAAGTCCTGGAAACTACTTGGTAGCGTCACAGCAAGAGCTTGCTTTAGGCAACAGTCACCTCGCAGTTAAGACAGAAAACTGCCTGAAGATTTTGGGAGAACAGAGGCTTTCGTTGATGCCACTTGATACCGGGGGAGAATAACCACTCTGGTAGCCACTGGCAGATCTTGGTGAACTGTACAAGGAAAGGCAATGACCCTACCCTGCTAGACTGAGTGTCATGAGATCAGAGAGATCAGAGAGAAGGTCTTTTTCATCTTTACATCCCTGGCACCAAGCACTGTGCCTGGAATGGATAGCCAAGAAATAAAGGACAATATAGAAGAGAGTTAAGCAAACAGGCTCAGAATCTTGGCTCTGGCGTTGACTAGCCTATGTGACTCTGGACAGCTTATTTCAGCTAAATCTCAGTATCTCTCTACAAAAAGGAAAAACAGTTGTGGGGATTAAATAGTGTATTAAAGCATTTAATGCACAGTTGTGCTAAAGAAACCGGCAGTTTATTGCATCAAATACATTTTAATGATGAAAGCTGCCTAGGAAGTATGAGGTAAGGGAAAATAGAGAAAAAGCCCAAGATGGTCAATTTTCACAGATCAAAGGGGGCGACAAAAGTTCTCTGCATAGCACTTTGAGATGAATACAAATGACCTTTACTTGTCCAAAGCAGCTTTTTAAAAAAAATCTAATTGGCTTTTTATCATTGGTCATACAAGGGTTCAAAGACAAAGTCTGTCCCAAAACAGTAAATTCTGAGAGTAAATAGAAATTAGAATTAATATTTCTGCCTCGTTTTAGCTCAGAAAATTTCTTAAAATCTGGACTATTTTAACACTTGTAGAACCTCAAGGACAGGAATACACATACATTTTTAAAAAAAAACAAACTTCTTAACTTTTAGTCATTGGTTTAAGTATGAACATATCTGCCAAACTAAGTGTAGACACATAAAATAATTGATGGCTCCTCTCTTTCAAACATTTTTACATTTATCTACTCTTGGCATTCTTCTATAAAATCACCTTTCTATGGTTTTCTCTCTTTTGACAGGATACAATTTGGATTTTTATTTGCACTGCTCATAGTTTTAAAATTAAAGTAGATATCTTAGATGTTGGCAGTTTTCCACATCTGCCTCCAACATGACTGAAACTATCTTGGTATCATCTCTGGGGATAAATAACTAATTAGTTATTTGAGTCTCCAGTCACAGAATTGGTTAGCAATGATGAGTATTTTAATATAATTGTTTCTTATTGAAGGGTTAAATTTGTAAGAAACTGTTAGGCCTTCGAAGACTTCTTCAAATTATGGTTTTCTGATGTGTGTCAAATTTTAGGTTCACAAATGTGTTTGTTATGTTAATATACCATCAAATAGCTCTGATAATCAAATGATGTTTTCAGTGATTCTGTTTAATACATTGGCATGTTTCCAAAATACAGACCTGAAGTAATCAGACATGAAAGCAAGGTTATTTGAACTATTTAAATGGCATAAGTGGCACTTTCATACATCCACATATTCTGATTAAACTAGATTGTGTACATGAATGTGTATGTGAACATGATTCAGCCTAAAGAAGTCCAGCTTTTCTTAGAAGAGTCAATAAATTAATTTGAATTTCCTGATGAAAAATATACAAATATTCAATGCAAGGTGAAATCCATATGTATATCTTGTGATTAGTGATTACAGCCTCTTAAGAACCACCACTCCAGTGCTAGAGCATGACATCTGTCTCATCAGACACAGACCGGTCAGAAAGTCAGGAGACATGAACTGTCACACCTTACTCTGTGATGTCACCACACATGCTGCTTCTCTTCTCTCCTTAACACTATCATCTGCCCCATGACAACACATCCCCTTCTACTTTGTCTTCATCCACTTGGAAACTTCACTGTTCCTCCAGGATCAGTCTTCCTCCTTTACTCTCACTAAATATTCCTCCGACCGTAAAAGGTTAGATGCACTTTTATGGGCTCAGTTACTACTTGTGTGTAGCAAACTCTGAAATGTTGCTTTATGGAACGTTAAAATGCAAGGAATCTCAGGACTCTTATTTTATGTACAAGAAAATGGAAGCTGGAAGCCATGAAGTCTCTTGGCTAAACTTACCCATCTAGTTGGCATCAGGGAGAGCACTAACTAGAACACAGGTCTCTGCAATTCCAGTTGCCTGCTCTCTACTATACAGCACTGCATCCATTTCTTTCCTTGGCGCATCATTTGGTCTCTTGCACCTCTACCTTCTTACTGGACCTCACACTTCAAATGTCCAAAACCAGATTCTTCACCTTCTCTCTCAAGCCAACTCCCATGACATTTTTTTCCCCCCACTAATGTCATCTCAATCTCCAGGTTATCCTAGCATGAAATCTTGAAATCTCCTTTGAGTGCTTCCTTTTATCTTCTGAATATAATCAGTAGCAGGTCTTTGGTATGGATATGATATTGAAATATACCTATCTTTCAAGGACAAGTGTAAATACTATCTCTTCAATCAACCCTTCCAAGGTCATCAATTCATATTGATTTCTCTCTCCTCTGAACTCATAGAGCATTGACTGAGTCTACCAATTCTTTTGATACTTAATCATATATCTTATATCTTACTGTGTCACAAATTACCAAACTTTAAATTTTTTTGTAATTCTCATAAGACCTAGAAAAGTTTATGCATATAGTAGGTACTCAATAAATTCTCATTGCGTTGAATCATATTTCTCTGTAACTTGTTATTGGCTGACATAGCTCTAAAACATGAATACGATACTTGCAAATATTTTCTGATAGTTTTGAATATTAAAAGAAAAAAATTGAGTGCTGACTAAATATTCCACTCAGAAGAGCATCTCATTTAATATAATATTTATAAGTGAGAATAAAGGTAAGTAGATATGCACAAAATAAAATGAATATAAAATAACTCTAACAAGTATTATGGATATTATCCAAATGTGGCCATTTCAATAATGTTTTTCCTGACACATATATGAAACACAAAAATAATGTAAAATAGCAACGTCTTTAAGCGGACAGTGCTGTATCAGGAAAGATCTCAGTTGAGAAAGTATGCTGAACCACGCACCGAACAGCAGTCCACTGGCCTGTAGTGCAAAGGAGGGCACACTGTTACAGAGTGCAGGGGTCCTCACAAGGAAAACATCCTATTTCAACTTCCCACGTCTAACTTGCGGAATCATTAATAGGCAAAGACAGCTGATTTTAATTGTTTCACTGGTACACAGGGAGAATGACAATCTCAAAAGTAAAGAATTCTTTTTCCCCTCCTAATTAGTCAAAGAAAGTTGACATACCATGGCATATTCATGAGTCTACAGGAGAGGAAACAGATTTTAAAAGGAGAGATGAATGAAAAGATAGCAGGCAGAGAGAAAAATGATTTTGATCACAGAAGACTACAAATGAAGGAAAATTTAGATAAACTAATATTAAAAAGCTGAAATGGTTAGGGTGAAATTAATAAATGTAAAAAGCAGAAAAGGAATGGAATAAGGTTAATTATAGGAAAACTGACTTTCTCCTTTTTCTTATCCATAAAATTAGGCTCAAGGAACTATAGATTGCACAATTACTGCTCTGATACAAAAAGCGACTTTAAAGCCAGAAATTTACTTCAAATTCCACACAGGAAATTTAATCTCATTAATTTACTGACATACCTTAGATATGTTAAGTATGGAATATGTAATGCATTTTGAAAATCAACTCGAAATTTTACCCAACTTCAAGGAAACAAAATTTTTCTTTCAAATAATAAAATAATTTTTAGAAGTAAATGCTGAAAACTAGTAAACTATAAGGAATTTCATTTTTTAATTACATTTGCTGATATTTGAAAATTGCTTCCAACAAATAGAATAATTCATATGAACTCAATAATGCATTGAGCAGGAGGAAGTATTGACCCTGAAGAACCGCAAATTCAATACATACCACAAAATCATTCTCCCCTTACCTAAATAGCTGTTAGTCTTAAGAAAAAAAAAAAAAAAGAAAGAAATTAGAGTGAATACTATCAGTAGCATGGGTTTGTGATTTTTTTAAAAACAAGTAACTAAGAAAGATTACAAAGATGTTTTACTTTTAAAAAACTAATAACTAGAAAGATCACAAAGATGCTTTACTTTACTACAAACTGATTCGGTAACCCTCTTTAATGTTGATTTTGCAGTCAGAGTAGAGGCAGCTCAGAGCTATTGCAGCTCCCTGTGACAGGAGTCTCCGAAGGAGATGAATGAGATCATCCTATTGATAAGGTCGCAATCAATCTGAAGTAGACCTTTTATAAATTAGCAAAATGTTGCAGCACTTTAGTAAGTGTCACCAACAGCCTTTCTCCATGAACAATGCACCGGCTTATGGAAAACTAATTTTTTTAATTAAAAATTTCTCATAACAAAAGATGTACTGCTACACCTACTTTCTCCCAATTCGTTATTATTTCAGAGACATAGATTCTCAAGGTAGCCTACACTTACATCTGGGTTCAGAATAGCCCACCTTCCAAAAGTCTTTTAAAGTAAGTTATGTCTACTAATTAAAATCAATCTCTATGGTTAAAGTGTCAAAAGAAAGTTTTCTCAAAACACTAAGAGACATCAATCTTAAATAAAATTCTGACCCTATTAAAATGAAAATATCTTTAGCAATACTTGAAAAGACTTAACTCAAAATCAATGAACTCTTGTATCAATCTGAAGAAAGCAAAACCAACCCTTTAGCTTTCTTGGGATGAACAAAGTGGACAGAAAAGGAGTGCTTAGATTTAAAGGGGTTGTCATTAAAACTATCAAAAACTTAACCATCTTTTTTTGTAATTTATTTTTATAATGGGATATAGCTGGTTTTCAACGCTGTGTTTTTTGCTGCTGTACATCCACTTGATTCAGTTACAGAGACATCAATAAATTCTTTTTAAGAAAAAAAAAACTTAACCATCATGTGGCAAGAGAAGTCAGTTTTTTTTTCCTTCAAGTAAAAATTATTATGGAAACTCTTCCAGATCCACATACACATGATAGATGCATGGATGGATGGATGGATATTTACAAATAATTTTATTAATACTTATAGAAAAGCAGTCCTCAAAGTGGAAATCTGCTTCAAAATTACCTAGGGTACTTGTTAAAAATTCAGATTCCTGGAGGTATATTCAGATTCCTCTGCAGGTATAGTAAGGAATCTGCAATTTTACTATGTTCCCCGTGTGATTATTGTGCACAGTGAGGTTTCAAAACTACTACTGTAGAAAGACTTGGTTGGCCACTTTGCTGTGTACAGTATGGTGCTGGTAATCTCTAGCTTTCTTTCCACAGGCATAAGGTGTAGTGGTCAGACTTCAGGTAGAATGAGGCTCCAACTCTTGTCTTCCCTTTACAACCTAACTTTGGGCAAGTGACTTCAACCCTCTGTGATTTGGGTTCCTCATCTTGAAAATAAGGATTTTAACCTCCCATAGAGGTGCTTTGGGATGAAAGAAAATTTACGTTAAGTCTGGCACACAGGAGCCTCTCAAAGATCATATGATTAGTTCAATCCCCACAGGGGCAATTAACTTGTCCTGCAGCTGGTCCACAAAATGTACCTAAAGACAGCAGCCAAGAAAAGAAACCGGCTATTCTGGGGTGATGTTCTCCTGACTCTCTAAGATAAGGTGATATGATGAAACTCTGATACCAACTCTTCAGAAAACTAATTTTGTAGGAGTGGGCAGAAGAGAGACTGCCAATTGAACAGTTTAGGGAAAGTCAAGAGAAGCACTGAAAAGAAATGGTTCCAAATCAAAGGTAAATTTTTAGTTTTTGTGCCCAAATCTAGGCACCGATAGTGTTGGGAAGGTAGCAAATGAATCTGCATCGATTTCACATTTAAAATTAGGATATAATGTGTCACCTTCAGGACTGTGAGGCTGATTCCTTTCATTTTAAATTTACATGGTTTCACTGCTTTGCTTAATATAGTCATTTCTTGATTATTAGTTTCTTTCCCTTGTGCTTTCTCAACCTTCCAGTGTCACTGATTAAAAATCTTGGTGCCAGAAGTATACAGCTAAGAGGACAAAGGGCACTGGCTTTATAACTAACACAGGTGAGGAAAACGGGGATAGAGACCCAGAAAGAGTGGGTGTAAACAACATCTGGTTCCACCAACTGCTCCACTAGACTCAGCCAATTAGTGTGATCAGGAAGTAACATGCTAATAAACAGTTCTAACACTGGAAAGGAGAGAAAGGAAACAGGATTTTTTCATTGGTTAGAAAAAATGGCTTCAGGCCAAGTTACAAAAAAAAAAAAAACCCAAAATCACTCAGGAAGAAGAGACTCTTTATTTCCTACTTGAAATATACATTTAGAAATACATTACTAAAAAGTACTACACTTAAAGTTGATATTAGTGAAGGAAATGTTGCATGTCACCTTTCAGAGCTTCATACAGATTTTAACGCATTGACTACATTTGATTCCTCAAATTGGGGCATATTCCTTTTCTCCACCTAACATAACTGTATAACTTTCTGCCCACATCAACTCAGGTGTCACCTAAGCTGCTTTGTATGTCCAAACACAGCACAAGCACACACTTATGT
Organism: Grampus griseus; assembly: GCF_964374135.1. Taxonomy (NCBI): domain Eukaryota; kingdom Metazoa; phylum Chordata; class Mammalia; order Artiodactyla; family Delphinidae; genus Grampus; species Grampus griseus. The sequence goes on from NC_139019.1 coordinate 87,447,214, forward strand.
ACACATAAAATGAAAACCAGCACTTTGGATTGTATTTTAATTACAGAGAATACAGTTTGCAAATGTTTATAATTAATTGTGGTAGAAACTTCCTGATGACTAAGTTGGATTGAGGAAAAACAAAACATATTTTAAAATGAACCCCTATTCCCATTTTTACTAAGCAGTTTTAAGATGACCTAGTTGATTCTAGGCCGTGATGGACATTGATATGTAGAATGCATCCGTAAACAGCAGTTTGTGAATCAGGCATCCTGACAGGGCATGAGGCTCTGTGTCCACGCAATAAACTCTTAACTGTTGATGTGGTAGGGAAAAGATCTAAGGTGAAATGGTACAATGGCCACGTAATCCAGGTGGAGAGCATAATTATCTCCCTTATGATTATGAGTCAACTATAGTACACAGAGAGGAAATGGCTTTAAAAAAAAAGTGAATCATGAGTAAAAATAGAAGGAGAAAAGATAGCCCAGATTCTGGTTTGTTTTTTTTTTTTTTTTGGTCAGTTGTTCTCAGCACATAGAGATATAGAACTGTTCCTTTATTTTTTGGTAATTTTAAATATCTCTTTTCTCTTCATAGGGAAGAGAGATATTTCCCTTCTTTCCCCTTATTCAGTTTTAATACTCTTATTGACTAATGTAAAATATTTACTCTCAGAACAAAAGATATACTATACAGATCTCAGAGTGATCTGCACTTCAGCCAACTCAAAATTTAAGAGTCAACATCTAATATATCTTTTCTATCTCCTTTTGTGAATAAAGAAAAGCCTACATTATTTATCCCTCTATAGTTGGGCCAGCTACAAGTTAACTTGTCCTTAAAAAGCACCAAAACGCAAATGACTAGGCTATTTAATACAGAGATATTTATAGCATGCTTCTCTGACCTACGGCCTCACTTAAAAAAAAAATCATCCATTTCTTAATTTTATTTCAAAGTGATGTCACACAACTAGAGTTCAGTAAAAACAACACGACAAATTAGAATTTACAAGAAACCACGTTCTTGATTTTGAAATGTGACCTGCAGCATGTTTGTATTTTGTATATCTCAAAAAATATATCATTAAGGGCTCCTTCCTCATCCTCAAATGAAAAGTTACCAGAATTCTTCCATCCTTCAATCACTCCCCCTTCAATGGCCACTGCTCATGCTCTAGCTGTGACTCATCCACCATCAACAGCCTATGATGATACAATCTAACGGAAGCTTTGGGACCACTCAAGCTCTGGCCTCACTTCTTTGAGGAATGGGGCAAAGGCTTTAAAATGAACACTCCTATGGGTGCTCCTGGCACACCTCTAAACAACAGTCTCTTCTTCTAGTGCTGGGCCAGCTAACACCCTGTGGCCCATTGTCCCTACATTAGACAGGCCTGTGCTTTCTCCTAAATTAAAACAGTAACATTCAAAATTACGTAGAAAATAATCCTGGGATAATGCTAAGAAGAAAATGAAGGAAAAATTGAATCAAGTTCCAAATTTTACAGGGATTATTGCACATCTTTCAAAATTTTGCATCCTCAGTTTTATGAATGATGGGGCAATCACATATTTTCTTGAAATAAACTCTGTCACATTAGAGTTAAAACTGTCAAGTATGGTCAAGGTTCTGTGGAAATTAGTGGAGACATGAAGATCAGGTGCTTTAGCATCAGGAAGTGACTTGAATGTGGTCTCCATGGTAACAGCCTTGGTGCTTACATCAAAGGCCCTTCTCTTATATGCACAATACCCCGTGATATTTCTGACTTTCTGACGAGTGCTTGGGCCATGGAATTGTTCTCCTCTTAGGTGGGGGCCCACTGCATTCAGGGCTGATCACTACGTTTAGTTTAGATGCTGATGGGTGAAATTCTCTCACAGAACCCTGGGTCTAGCAAAGTACAAAGACCACTTTATATAAAGAGAGGTGTTCAGGAATCATGTAGAAGAACCTCATGTATTTTCAACTTACTTTTATTCAGTTACGCAGAGAATTAAAACGTTCTGAATCACGATCATTATTTAATATGTAGGGCTGAGAAATAATCACACACACTCACACGCACACAGGCAACTCTTTGTTATGGAGGTAGATTTTATTTCTGTATGCATTTTGTGATATGCCTCACCTGCCTTTCACCTGGTTCTAATCAACTTCATACTCCCTTCTACCCACTCATCAAATTCACTAGTTTATTTGCTTGGTACATTTCAATGACCACACTGTGAAAAGCATGCTAATCACCCCATCATATGTTATATTTTAAGTAGGGGTGGCTTTTATTATGCAAAAAAGTTCACATGCGCAATGTACTAAGTTTTGTTATAGTGGTTCTTATAACATGGGGACTATGTCTGAATTTTACTGAAAATAGCAGTTTCAGGTCCCTTCCAGCATGGTCTCAACTGACACAGACCAGAGCTTAAAGCAGTTTGCTAAAGTTGTGGCCGGAAATGGCCTCTGAGTTCCCTGTTTCTTTTATGCATTTTTTTTTTTTTTTTTTTGTCTTTTGAACTAACATGGTCTCACAAAGGCAAGAAAAGCTCTGGGAGGTTTATTCAGCACTTTGCAGTAAAATCCATACTTACTGCAGGGAACATTTCAGTAGATCTGTTCTCAATGACTAAAATTAATCTGTGTACTTTCCTTCTCATGCGACACACAAGTCCTGGGGCCTTATTCTGTTGTGGGAACTGATATTCAGATTAACCAAGAACAGGAATGATATGGGCAGAAGGCAAATTTGGGGAACTTTGTGGTTCCTGTTGGTTCTTGATTTGTTTTTATGTTCACTCCTTTGGATACCTTGCTTTTCATGTGGGCCAGAGCTCACAGTTCTGGGACTCAACTTGTCCTCCTTACATGCACAGTTGCTCATTCATCTACTCTCACCTTAAGAGTAACCCCCAAAGGATTCTGATAGACTGAAAATACAAATATAGCAATCCATTGTACTTGGGTCTGAAAGGTTGACTACAATTGGAAAAACTCTAGTTCTGTAACATTTATTTAGTAACTATTTACTAACTGCCTCCTCTGTGCCAGTACTGTGCTAGAAAATAGGGTAATAAATATTTATAAGTAACACTACCAAACCTTAGGGAATTCCCAATCCAGAGGGAAAGAAGGCTGGTGAGCATTTAATTCTCAGCAGAGTGTGATGCAGGTTACCAGAGGTTTTGCACAGGAAGTTACCGGAGTACAGAGGAGAGGCAGGTGGGCTGGGTGCCAGAGGATTCCTTGAGAAGGTGAGTCTGAGCTGACCACAGAGTGATAGTAACAACCAGCCTGGCTGCAAAGAAGTGGAGGTTCAAGTTGGGGAGGGACACTAGGGCAGAAAAAGCAATACATGCAAGAGGCACAGACATGGGGTCACCAAGTGTGGTCAATGTCTGTTAACTAAGGGAACGGCAGTGGGGGGTGGGCACTAAGAGTGGGGCAAGGCCTGGGCAAATAGAGATGATTTAAACTCATGGGTAAATCAAAATCAGTCAAAACCTACTACACTGTGGATAAAATAGAACTAATGTCAAATGTTTTTCCTGATAAATATTTATTTCCTGAAAGACAGCTAGTTGGAGAATGCCTTCATTTGGATGTGAGAACCTCTATCTCAGTTGCACAGCTTTCTCAGCTGAACTTCTTGATTTTGAGTGATCATGGGTGGTATGTGGCAATGGGTGGGAGGGAACAAAGGATAGGAGATGGGTTCTTGGAGTTTGGGTAACAAAAGATCAAGATTTTTATAATGATACCTTTATTCATTAATTCATTATAGTAAATGTGATTCACAGAAGAGTGAAATGCCTTTGGAATTAAAAAAAGGGAACACAGTAAATGTTCACTATAGATCTGTTATATATTTTTTGTTGTCTAATCTTTAAAAATGGAAAACAATTTAAAATTTAAAATGAAACATATAACAGTTTCTATTTGGAAAGTTCTGGAAATGAACAGTGATGATGGCTGCACAACACTGTGAATGTACTTAATGCCACTGAATTGTACACTTAAAATGGTAAATTCTGTGTCATGCATATTTTTACCAAAAAATTAAAAACTATATAAAGTTATATATAACATATATACACATACACACACACATATACACACACACACACACACACACTTATACGCAGATGTTTTCAATAAATATGTACTACAGTACTTCATGATCCCTGGTTGGCTGAATCTGGGGATGGAGAATCATGGTTACAGAGAGTCGACTGTAAAGTCATACATAGATTTTCAACTGCACAGAGAGTCGGTGCCCCTAACCCCTGCGTTGTTCAAGGGCCAACTTTGTATATACAAGTTAGGACTTATAGTACAAAACTCTTCACGTAGGGTAAAACACCAGTCATGACATTATTTAATAACCCATGCTTTCACTGTGACTAACATTCCACTATATAAATAGCTACCAATTATTGACCATCTACTCTGTCAGGCCTGTGATACAACCTACAACACATGCCCTTTGATACTGGTATTATTCCCATTTTACAGATGAGAGATATATACTACTAGGATAAGAAATAACATTTACATGCAAAAATTGAAAGACCATTACATAGAAGTTACTGCTACTACTTTACACGCCAGATGGGATTTTAAAATTTTTTCTTACATTCTTTTCTTTTAATTTTTTAAAAATTTTTCTTACATTCTTAAATGCAATTTTAGAAGATACCTATGGGCCAGTTGGTTGTAAATAACAGAGCAAGTGTTAGTTTTTTAAAATGAACCACTTTCCATTTTATTTTAAGGAATCTTGTGTAACCATAAGCTAATTATTTTCATAAATTAGAACAGAGAAGTGGATATCAGTAAATTTACACAGCTGATAAATTTCTTTTAACAATTTAAGTAATTTCAAGATTCATATAGGATTCCTCATAGATATGATATTCCTCATAGATATGCCAGAATTTGGCAAAAGCATAAAATTTGATAGAGAAGACAGTTATTTCAAGCAATGCATACCACCAATAATCTAATTTTAAAAAGCTATCTGAATAACTTCATGGTACAAAACCCACCCCCCTTTAGGGAAGTCTTTATCTGTAACAGAAAATTATGTATTCATGATGAGGAGGAAAACAAAAAAAACACTTAAAATATTTGGAAGGAGTAATCACACACTATCAAAGAATAAAGTATTTGTAGGACTCTCAAATCCTGATCTTTTAGTAAACTACATATATATTGTAAATCCCAGGACTTTCCCTGAATACTTGAAGGATCTGGGAGTGAGAAGCCTGTGGCTCTGGTCCTGGGCATCCTCCCATTAATTGAGAGCCTACTGTGGGCCAGACACTCTCACTAGACACTGATGAACAAGACAGACACAGTCCCTTGCTTTTAAAATGGGGAATGAGAAATTTAACAGGAGCAACACATAAATATAAATTATAAGACCTACATAAGAAATGTACTTGTTATAAAGCAGAAACTAACACACCCTTGTAAAGTAATTATACCCCAATAAAGATGTTAAAAAAAAAAAAAGAAATGTACAAGATGCTAAGACTAAACATAAGGGGAGGGATCTAATTTGCCAACAATTTCTACAAGCTGAAAGCAAAGGCTTTGAAGTCAGGAAAAACTGGATTTTAATCGTGGCTTCTCTAGTTAGTAAGTAGTTGGGTTACTTAACAGCTGTGCTACTGAGCCTTTCTAAGCTTCAGTATTTTTACCTGGAAAATGAGGATAGCACTGCTTTTTCTTTGAGTCTCATAGTAAGAAGAGATAAAGTATGTAAAATGTCTAACAGTACCAACTGCACACATAGTAGGTACCATTATTATTTTAATACCGCCATTTATTATAAAATACACAAACAGCATGAAACATTTGACTCTGGGAGCATGGAAAATCATGTTACTACTCTCTGACACTCTGTTGTTGTTATCTTTAGCATACTCAAATTTTGGAGATGCAAATCAACAATTTTATTATTTGAAAACTCACTCTAGGGTTTATCTAACAGAAAGTAAAGTGTGGGAAGTAAATTCTTTTCCAGTTAATGAGGTTAATCATCAGATAATTCAGAACATCTAAAATCCTGGATAAATGCTTAAGTTTGTCTTCCTTTGCCAGTACAAAGGAGACCTAGCACTTTTATCACCTAGGCAAATGTCCAAATAAACAAAGTTTCAGGAATGTAAATAAAGTGGAATAGGTTTTATGTCAGTAAGAGCTTGTTAAGATTTATCATGGACCCAATCTAATATAGACAGGTGAATTCACTCCACAGCTGCCCTTTCTTTTTTTTACTTCACTTTATGTAAGGAGGACCCAGCATCAAGAAAAGGTTCCCATTTTCTTTATCCAAATGGATAATTTTGCGCAAAGAGATCACTTTGTCACACGAGCTTTCACGTGGTGAGCTGAAAGATTTGTTGCTGCCTTATATGGTCAAACAACAACAATAAAAATCACAGGGGATGCAGTGTCTGGGCAAAGCACAATTAGAGCCATGAATAATTCTCGGGGATAAAAATGATTACTTAGAGAATAAACACCATGAAATTACTGATTATCTATTCCTTTCCAAAAAATTACCCAAAGTGAAGAGTACTTAAATGTGATACAAATATCAAATGTAATACAAATATGCTAACTGGATCCTAACTGCATGAGGTAACAATCCTGAGCCAAGAAGCTGCACCCAATTCTCATGCTTTAAATGAAGAATCTTAATAAAAATCATGGTTTCCATTAAATGTTGTCCCATTATCATTAGCACACAGTTAAGACTTGATATCGAATGGATAGCTTTACCTTCAAGGCTATTTATAGGAAGCTAATAACTGGGACCCCAAAGACCTCAATTTGCATAAAAAGGAGGCAAGGCTACATTCACTCAAGTATACAAATGGCAACCTTATAGACAAAAGCTCTAAGAACTCATAATCTCCTCTTTTTGGATTTTGTCAGGGATGGCTGGCTAATTGGAGGAACTGATGAAAGTTCCTTACAATCCAATTAGCACTTCAGTGCAATTAAGCGGTAGAGGCTTCCCTATTCTGCAGAGAATGGCTTTGATCTTGCAGTGAAAAGTGTCCTTCCTTAAAGCTGTGGTTTTGATTTTTTTCTCAGTAATTAGTGCTAATTGTAAACCCAAGCCTGACCCGCTATAAACAGAGTGTTTTACCGCATTTGACACTAGGACCTTAAATCAGTGTTCTCTTTTGTCTATATTGTACTTGCTTATTAGAAGTCTAGCTATTTTGCTCATTATTTGATGCACAATGGATAAGTACATACTAAAGTCAGCTGAAACAAATGCCTGGATCTTAAGAGCTTGTGTGGGTATTTTCACTGATGTCTTTTAAGCCCAGTTACCATAAAAGTAGTTGATTGAATTTCACTTAAGGAATATACTGTAGTTTTTCCACACAAAGAATGACTATTCAGAAGCAATTTCTAAAGAGGTTTAGTGACCCTTGTATGTTTTGAAAATAAAAACAAAAGATGAAAATGGTCTTTTCACAGGAGCAAACAAAGAACTGTACAAATCAACTGCAGCAGTCTGCTGAAAAATACCTATTACAACAATGTCTGTTAAATCAAATCATTGTTTAGATTCATAAAAATGAATTAAAACATAAGCCTGTTAGTGACTAGGCCAATGAGATATCTCTATATGGAAAGAAGATGCTGCAAAATATAAAATCCCATTCCTTCTCTAAGGTATAGATAAGACCTTTTGAAATCAGCACACATTTTCTATGCAAATGCAAAGCGGCTGGATATTAGATAGGACACTTTTCCCTCAAATGTTTTTAAACATACTCTATTCCATTACTTAGTAAATGGAAGAGAAAAAAAAAAAAAGATAAAGGAAGCTAGCCCAGTCCAGGTTACATCATTAGACATTCTGAATCCGGACCAATTTACTGATCTTGAAGTAGACATAGTCTAGTATACAGACATATAATTACTAGGAGGAAAAATATCTATCTAAATACAGACATACTCTACACAAAAAATATGATAACGCCAATTAGCGCTACCTAGAAACAGCTATTTTGGTAAAAATTTTTTTCCCTTATGGAATAAAGTCAAGAATCTAGAAACAGTATTTTCTCTAAAGGACACATGACTGAATATGACTAAAGCAAACAAAAGGCAAGATGGACTGTTAAAAATCATCCCTTATTTTATGTCTTTTAAATTTATTCTAATCATTAAAAAAACCAAAGTATTGCATGCATACAGTTTAGAAATCAAATAATAATAAAAGGCCAGTCAAAAACTTAGGGGTACTTTCCCATTCCCTCCCCTCCTCCTTCCTAGGGGTAATGACTTTCAACACTTTTAGCCATTGCTTCGGCTCTTCTTTGGCTCCATATTTTAAAATCAGCTACGACTGTAGTGACGTGGCTCACAGGGATAAGCCCTGACTATCTGCATTTTGGAGCTCCTCAGGGGAAGAGGCTAGAGGCTCAGGTGTAGGACCACTAGACTTTCACCTGTGTTTTCGGTGTGGTTCCCTCACCCTCTTCAGTCCCTGTAGCCTCTAAGTCCTGAGACTCCCTGATTCTGTCTTCCCCAGAGCATCATCTTCCACCTGGATGGAAGGGGTGAGGTCATCTGACCAGGGGCAGTGGAAATGACCAGGAGGTGTAGTTGCAACTTGTACACATTTTCAAGCAATCCCTATTTTCACTACCCTCACCCTCTATTATTACATGACCTCCAATTCTGAGATCTTTTGGGGAGGCAGACTGGTAAACTGTTCTTTGGTACTCTCAACCTGCATGCATTTTTGTTTGACCAAAATCTACTAAATCACTTACCATTCCTTTAAAAAAATTTATTGTGGTAAAAAATATATTCAAATTGTGCCATTTTAACTATTTTTAAAGGTATAATTCAGTGGCAACAATTATACTCACAGTATTGCACAACCATCAACACTATTTCCAAAACTTTTCCATTACTCTAATCATTTATCATTCTCCCATCTGACTTCCAACTTCACAGGCTGTGTTCTTGGACTACAGTGGGTGATTCCCTACTTTAATCATAATCAAACTTTATGTTTGTGCTTTTTTTTCTAGTTGTGGGTGTGATTTTCAAGAGAAGGGTGCAAAAATGCTTTTATTCTATCATTGTAAAACCTAAATTCCCATCTCCTTATTTTAAAGATGGGACAACTCTTGCCTGGAAAGAGTAAGCAATTTGCTCTGGGTGCCACTGTGATTTGCCTAATTACCCAACGGGGCACTTTCCATCAACTAGACTACTCGTTTCATTATTGGGGTCCTTATGGGTTTAGATCATTTTGTGGGGTACACAAAAAACTGTATACCAAAGAGATTGAGAATGATGTTTCTGTAGAAATTATTAGAACAGTAACTGTTGGACAGTTGATGCTTAGGGACCTAGATCTTCCTAAATTCCTGTGGTGAAAGCAACTAGGAAATTGAATAATAGAATTAAGTCTCTGGAACATCTTGGATGTGCAGACATGGAGAACTTGTTGACCAATGTTGACAGCTAAACTTAGCTCCTCCTAGAGCTGGCAGACTTTATTTTAGGACCTGTTTCATACAAAATTTTCAATGTTTTACTGTGCATGCATGCCAAATTCAATGTAGATAATACCTTAAACATCTAGTAATGTAATAGCAAAAATGATAAAATAACATTTTCTGTACTTGGATGTGGCTTTTTATGTTATAAATCCTCACTTTCTGTATTTCATGCCCCAGTGTGGCCACC